>NW_019154119.1:7601933-7710471 GCF_002288905.1 Enhydra lutris kenyoni | reverse complement strand
AAAGAAAGAAAGAAAGGAATCTGGGGGCAAAGAATGTATGCTGCTATTAGAAACCATCCAGAAGGGGTGCCTGGGTGGCTCAGTGGGTTAAAGCCTCTGCCTTCAGCTCTGGTCATGATCCCAGGGTCCTGGGATCGAGCCCTGCATTGGGTTCTCTGCTCAGCAGGGAACCCACTTCTCCTCTCTGCCTACTTGTGATCTCTATCTGTCAAATAAATAAATAAAATCTTAAAAAGAAAGAAAGAAACCATCCAGAAACATGTGGTCACCTTTGATTAAAACCAAAAATAAAATAGGGACCTAGGAGACCTTCTTGGATTGACATAAAACAATACAAAGGCAAGGGAAGAGAATCAACTTAGTTTCTATCACCTCCCCCCACCCCGCCCCCAGCCTGCTTCCATAGATTATGTGGAGAATAGTCACACCTTCTCCAACAAGAAAATAAATTAAGATCAGCTAAAATCAGGCATAAAAACAGTTATGTAAGTCTACACGTGATAAAATAACACTACATATACACATATACATTTACCAGTGTCATATTCCTGGTTTTGGTACTATACTATAATTATGTAAGATGTAGCCATATAGGGAAAGCTGGTGGGGAACCTCTCTGTACTCTCCTTGCAATTCCATGTGAATCTATAATTATTTAAAAAAAAAAAAAAAAAAAAAGTGAAAAAACAAACATAAAACCCCAACATGGACAACATGTACCAATGCTTCAGCAGTAACAAATGCATAATTACAGTAATTCACATTGAAAGCTAAAGGTCAAACACCCAAATAACTTAATGAAGAAAACATTTTAAGGAATTTTCTTGGGGATATAATTCTTTAAAATAAACATTTTGGGGGCACCTGGGTGGCTCAGGTGTTAGGAGTTTGCCTTAGGCTCGGGTCCTGAGCCCCACATTGAGCTCCCTTCTGAGTGGGAAGCCTGCTTCTCCCTCTCCCATTCCCCCTGCTTGTGTTCCCTCTCTCGCTGCGTCTCTGTCAAATAAATAAATAAATCTTTAAAAAAAAAAAAAAACCAATAAACATTCTGATTGATAATAAACAGACCTACATTTGAACTTCCAAGTGTCTAACTCAACTTCACACTGAGGAAAAAAAACTTATGTGCTGACGGCTTTCATCAAGCTATACAGATTTTCATTTCATCAAGGATACAATAATCAGAAACGGTTCTTTCCTAGTTAATCTTTATTCTTGCCATGTAATTAATTACTCTTTGATATCAATGAAATGTTTTAAAACATCACGACGTAACACCATTCAATAAAAGAAAAATGAAGCGTTCTAATGAACACTAACACAAGACTTTCTAGCAGTCTCATCGAAGCGGTTGGACTCACCTATATGTGGCTGCTGCGCCGCAGCTAAGGCGTACTGCTGCTGCTGGGCCGCAGTTAACTGCTGAACTGTTAACGCATTTGTCCTCTGAAAGAGCTATTAGAGAAAATATTTAATACCAAGATTAGTCTCAAAGCATTTCATTTCTATTTAGAAAGCTGTGAATAGTGTATTTTAACACTGATCTCAATCACTTTCTCAACCATAAAAACATTTTCTTTCTAAAACATCAAGTATTTAAGAATACTCCTGTTATTCAGGTCAATGCCTCACAGCACTTCAGGCTACAGCAACACACAGTTAAGAGGAGCTTCTTTAAAGAAGGGTCATGCTTTACCTGCTGCTGGGAATTGTAGTCAAAAAGGCCTACAGTAGCTCCTGAAGAGTCCATGGGTACCTGATTACCAGGATAGTCAAACTGTAAGGAATCCAGACCAACTTGTTCCATGGCATCCAGATTCTGAGTTTCAGGATTTGAAAATTCTTCAACAAGTGGTTTATTAGCTGTAGGATTAGGAAGAGGCCCCAATCCTTCTGGGGGATTAGTATTGGGGCCCAGGCGCTCAACTACTTCAGTTGGAGAGGCTTGACGACTTCCAGGAGTACGACTATATAAAGAAAACAGAAAGGCTTTATGAGTAAAAGTAGTCAGTCAGTCACAGTTGGAATGGAAAAGTAGGAAAATCATGAAAAACAAATGGTGGTAAAATACAGAGGGCAAATCAGGCACACCAGGTCACTAACGTACTCCACTTCAGCATTTTTTTCTAATTTAACTTCCTCTTAAGAACAGACATGGTTTTGCTTTGTTCATACTACTAACAATCACTCTCCCTAATTTGAATAGCATAAAGATGTAACTCAATTTTACACTTAAGAAAATTGGCCAATATCACAATTTAGGCTTAGACTACCTGAAACTTTTCTCAAATCAGACAAAATGAATGGTAAGTGTGAATAGCAGACTATCAAGTGACAAATATGGGAAGACTCAAAACCAAAACCCACCTACCACACTTCCGGTCTTGTTCACCAGCATAAAATTATGCCATGATATCCTGCTTAATAATGGTTCAGGAAAAAACCAAAACTGGCCATAAAGGATGGCTTTCATGACTTCAGAGTGTAAAATGAGATGCAATGCAAAAGGACATGAACTAAGACAAAGGCTGACTCCAGTCTGTCTTTAAATATGGTTTTGAGCACATCATTTCATCTTCCAGGCCTTAGTTTCTTAAATGAGACTAAAGACATAATCTTCTTGTGCTTATTGTTTCAAGTAAGGAAGGGCAAAAAAATGAAGTGTGAAAAGCCTCTATGACAACTCTCCAAAAACCATCTTTATCACACAAAAATGTTTCAGTTTAAATCATCAGGAAGAGGGGCGCCTGGGTGGCTCAGTTGTTAGACATCTGCCTTTGGCTCAGGTCATGATCCTGGGATCCTGGGATAGGGCCCCGAGTTGAGCTCCATGCTCAGCGGGGAGCCTGTTTCTCCTCTCCCACTCCCCCAGCTTGTGTTCCTGCTCTCTGTCAACCAAGTTAATAAAATCTTTACAAAAAAAAAAAAAAAAAAAAAAAAGCGCACCAGAAAGAAATAGAAATTTATAACATATTTACCAAGAATTAAGTATGCCCAACAATAGAAAAGAGTATACACTTCATATTAAAACAGCAATTTCCCCTACTAACAAGCCTTTTTAATTTTCTCAAAAAAATTATTGAGCATCGGCTTTTCCCTTTTTATCAACATCTTTCATGGTCTAAACCTTATTTTTACTTTATTCCTAGACATAATCTATCCTCATTTACAGTGTCTTTTCTTCTGCAGAAATATTTTATGCAAGATCTCTTCCCTCACAAGAAGTAAGTTTGTTCTGAGAACATGAGCTCACAGTATATGCAAACATTAAGTACATTAAGTAAGTAACAGTAACTATTTTACCTGGCTTTCAGGGCCAGTTGTTAACACTTATGTAACTCTTCCCCCATGTTCAGGAGCTTCACATCAAGATAAATTTCCTAACATGTAAGGAGCATTTTACAAAGTAATTACTTAATGAAATTACTTAATTGTAAGAATTGATTTCCAGGTATTTAGGTGAACTTACATTTTATTTAAAAATCAACCACTATCCTTGCAATATTTAGAAGAAATTTCTAATTCCTTTCCCCTTTTAACCATACCTAATTTTTCATGTGAATATTCGAAGGTTTTTCTTTCAGAATATATGGAAGGAAAAAAAAACCTGAAAGGATCTTCTTTAATTTTAAAATAAAGCTTGCTATAGTTCTTCACTTCCTTTCAGTTCTACACTCCAGTGATTATATACTGATGCGGTATCAATTAATGTACATATTAGTGATATGTTAGCATAGTGACCTGACCATATGGCCACAGCTATTAGCCCAAAACATTTGTACACTATCAAGCATAATACTGTATCTAGAATATTTCATAAACAACTTTAAATGCATACCCCAAACTTAGTGGAGTAAAATTGGAATGCTAATAAATGTAGTAAATTTCATATTATGGAGAAGCATAGCCTTTCAAACAAACAACTCTAATATGGCAATAAATAGAGGATATAATAGAAAAAAGGCATTGCGCTATTAAGTGGTGCTATTTTCTTGCTATAGTTAATGGTGTATTAACACTTCAATTATAAATGCATACTGTGAAGGGCTCATAATCAACTCAGTTTTAAATATATGCCCTTGACTAAAACTTAGATTAGGTAATTGCAGAGAAGTAAAATCAGGATAAGGTTCTAAAACAAATTGAAAAACATTAAAATTTATTTCTTATCAAAGAGGTTTACTGGTTTTGGATGCTTTTTTGCACTTACAACAGACACAAATGGCACTGTTTTAAACAGCATTGTTACTCTGCTTTTGATAATGAAAGGCAATGAATGTAAAAGCATACCATCCACATATATGGTTATACTCAGTTAACTGGGATTCCACGGTTCACAGGATCTCAATGAAACAGCTCATTTTTCAGGTATAACCCCCAAAGCATCTGACTAATGAAGTGTAAAGTGTAGGAATTCAGTATGAAGAAAACAACTCCCTATTATCTAGGTAAATGTATATACTGCCTAATCTGAGATCAAAGCTAGAAGAAAACACTTACTTAACTGCCATAAAGAAACAACTGAAACGTTACAACTTAAAAGAATTCTAAGCGCAAAGCTAACTTTTTAAAGTCTCTAATATGTTCCCTACCTCCTAAATTCAGGAATATTAAGTATTACCATAAATTCATATACACTAATAAGGAAGGTCACAGCTCCTAAAATAATTGTTTCCTCATTTCTGAGATTAGGAGTTAGACTGGGTGGGGGGTGTTGGGGATACAATACAGGGATAGAAGGAAGAGGAAACTCCATAGAAAGCTGCTCAAGAGCAACCCCAAAGGAGTCTTGCCAAGAAAAACCAGATTAAACCTAAAATTCACTAAATTTTAGCAGGGAGGAAAAAGTTAAAATTTAGACTATCATATTAGCAGAAAGATAACAGCAACTTCTAACATTACTCCTTTAATGAAATGCACTGTTTGAGACTATTTTGAGGAATTATTTTTTTTTAAATGGTGCATAATCAACTAATACTCCTTATGAAAAAAATTAAATCTACTAGATTAACACAAGATACAAAGGGAAATAAAATAAACCAAAATTGGAAAATGTCTAAATCAATCACATCAACTAGTAGTATCATCCCTGAAGATATGCTTTTCTTCTTGAGAAAGTTAAAGTCTTACTTAAAATCTTTGCAATCGGCATCCATTCCATTTGGCAAACCTCTGCCATTTATTTTAGAATCATCATCATCTCCTTGTTTAAGATCTCTGTTTTGGTCCTCCTCAAATGGAGAAGCCTTGCCTTTTTGATCTCCTTTCTCAGGTCCATCTGTTTCAGCATCTCTAGTGCCCTGAGGAAAAAGAATCTGTTTGATTCTGAATATTTAATAGAACACAAAAAAAGGCACCATAAGGTGACCTAAAACTATGCTATAGTGCATGTAAACAATAAAAGCATTGTATCTTATTTTAATGTTGTAATCAACTAATGTATCAAAGGCCAAAAAACTGAGCACAAAACAGTGATTTATAACAGAAGGGCTAAGGCAACCTTAACTATAGCGGTGCTGGAAAAGCAGTAACACCACAGACAAGATTAAAATTCTACTTAAGGCATATGATTTTGTTTAGTTACTTCCACATCAAGCACTACCATGAATAAAGAACTGTAATCTTGCAAATTATGTTTCTTAACTAATATGGTTGATATCTGTAACATGGCTAAGATTATATTCCCATTGGTTCTCTATTTCATGTATTTCAAGAAGTGGCCAAGAGAAGAAAACCAGAGCTCCAACAGCACCAAGATTTCCTTTAACTCTGCGAAGAGCCAAAAAAATAAATGGACTTAAAGAAAACCAAATAACCACTGAATAATTATTAAATATTTCTTTATTCAAAATACTTACAAAAGTTCCCTTCCTAAATCGAGAATCCAATTTATCAGCAGGAGAAGAACTTAATACATATTCTACCATGCTCACACCAAGGCCTCCACTTTCTGATCGCGGAGACAGTATTGCATTTACTTCACTGTTTCCATGAAAACCCTGTCCAGATCTTCTCTGTACCATAATAGGCTGGGACATTGAATGGTCTGTTTGGAAGGAAGAACACAATTATACATTTGTACGTTTAAATTAATCAAAATGTATCTACATAAATTAACATATTAAGGTAAAAAATCAGCATCTTGTTTTATTTTGAATGTTATTATGATCCTGATAAAAAGCTTTCATACTGCTGAGACTCGCTGGCCTGGGCACATTTCTTGGGAACACAGAAAGCAAGTCATTTGGTTTAAAAAAAAAAAAAAAAAAAAAAAAGGTTAAAAGCTGATAAAAGAACTATCGAATCAGAAAGGTCAATAGAGACAGAAATGTTAACCTAAAGGCTCAGCTGCCAATAAGCATCTTGTTAAATGTTAAAGCTTTCTTAGTGATTCATAATAATTCAAAACAAAAACCTTTAGAAGTGAAACCTAGAAGAATAACAGTAACTCCTAAACTGGCAGGGGCACACCTCAAGCTCATAGTTATATATACTGGATGGATTCAGAACACACGGCTGTACGACTATAAACACAAACAAGTAAGTTTGGAAAAAAATCAGTTAATATCAGAGAATTTTCTATTCTTGGTGTAAAAACTGTCACCTAAACATTATTTTTAGAAGTCCCTTCTAGGGGCTCCTGGGTGGCTCAAGTTGGTTAAGCATTGGCCTTCAGCTCAAGTTACGATCCCAGAGTCCTGGGATCAAGCACCACATTGGGCTCCCTGCTTGCCAGGGAGCCTACTTCTCCTTTCCCTTTACCTGCAGCTCCCCCAGCTTGTGTGCTCTCTCTCAAATAAATAAAATCTTCTAAAATAAATAAATAAATAAACAAAAGTCCCTCCCAGTTTAAAGGTTTTCATTTTTAACAAAAAAATTATTCATCTGGTATGAATACCTTTCTACACATTTTGTATGCTTTTTAAAAAATTAACATATAATGTATTATTAGCCCCAGGGATACAAGTCTGTGAATTGTCAGGCTTACACACTTCCCAGCATTCACCATAACACATACCTTCCCCAATGTCCATAACCCAACTACCATCTCCCTACCTACCCCCACCAACCCTCAGTTTGTTTTGTGAGATTAAGAGTCTCTTATGGAGGGCCACCTGGGTGGCTCAGTTGGTTAAGCATCGGCCTTCAGCTCAGGTCATGATCCCAGGGTCCTGGGATCGCGGCCTGCATCAGGCTCTCTGCTCGGCAGGGAGCCTGCTTCTCCCTCTCTCTCTGCCAGCCTCTCTGCCTACTTGTGATTTCTCTCTCTCTCAAATAAATAAATAAAAATCTTAAAAAAAAAAAAAAGTCTCTTATGGTTTGTCTCCCTCCTGATCCCATCTTGTTTCATTTCTTCCCTTCCCTACCCTCCCAAGCCCCCCACTTTGCCTCCCTTTTCTACACATTTTTATGACAAAAAGAAAAAAAACAATATTTAAGATCAGAGAACAAATGGAATACAAATATAATAAAACATTTGAGGCAACATTCAAATAGATTTACCAAAAAAAAAATTTTTTTAAGGCACCAATAAGCTAACTCTGGTTCATTTGTTATCACATGTAATACTCAATATTAAGTCTAGTCCTTAAGAGGCTGAACTATCACAGTGGTACTACTCAGCCACCATTTCATTAACCCTATGTTTTTAAGTGACTACTACTTTTGTTAAGGCATATTAAAACATTTCCATTGTAGTACCTTTATCTATAAGGAATTAGTCATTATAATATTTCATTCAATCATTCACCCATTCATTAACATACTTCAAATGTTGGTTTATAGTCTCTCGTATGCTGGGCATTGTACTATGTATGGGGAATCCAAGAACAAGACAGTTCCTGCCCTCAAAGAGATCACAGGTTTATTATAAAGCAATCATAACAGAGTAAAAGTGCATCATTAAAAATGACCCAGGATACTATGGAAACTGAAAGAAGGGACATTAATCCTTCCCAGTGTTAGAGTGAATTCCAAAGGAAGTGATATGAAGGGTAAAGAGTTAAAGTGAGCAAAAAAACAGGTGAACATGAGGGTGAAAAGGTAACTTCAGCTAGAGAAACTAACTATATGATAAAGTCTCCTGCAGTCATGGAAAGACTCTTCTTTAGAACAATTCCTCTAGAACAAGGAATATCTTACTCATATCTGTACATACTTGGCATTCAATAAATGTTCTATAAACAAAATAACTTCTCATTTTTTATTCATTCCTAATTTCCTCATATCTCTGGGTAAAGACTAATATTTATCTTTAAAATTTTATCCCTACAACTAAAAAAAGTTAAGTTACAGAAGGAAGTGGCACAAGAAATTCAAAATACAAACCTGACACTAAAAGAAATATATAAGTATGTTGCTTAAATGTTTTATTGCTTGTCCTCCAAATAGAACATACCAAATCCATCTTAGAAATAATCTCTCATTACCATGTTGTGCTCAAGATGTTTTGCTTCAGAATGCTTTAAAAAATATTTGGTTCTAGTAAATAAAGTAATTAAGCACTCAACCTTCAAAACAAAAATCAAAACATGTCTACCAGTCAAGTTTTCAAGCACACGTTATTTTATTTTAAAGACTGTATTTGGGACGCCTGGGGGGCTCAGTCAGTGAAGTGTCTGCCTTCAGCCCAGGTCATGATCTCAGGATCCTGGGACTGAGTCCCACATCAGGCTCCTTGCTCAGTGGGGAGCCTGTTTTTCTCTCTGGCTGCAGCTCTCCCTGCTTGTTCTCTCTGACAAATTAAAAAAAATAAAATCTTAAAAAAAATTAATTAAAAAAAAGATTTTATTTATTTTTGCAAGAGAAAGAGAAAGCACAAGGTGGGGGGGCAGAGGGAGAATAAAGAAACACCCAGGTAATTTACACTCAAAATTTAAGGTTAGTTTATCATCCAGTAGTATTTTACTGTAACAAACGCTTCTAATTATCAAGTAGACCATTAGATAAGGGTTAATTTATATTAAAAATATACATTATAATGACTTACAAAATTTTCAACAAAGACATCACAAATTTGCTCTAAATACTGTCCGGGGATAGGCAGGGTTTCAAAAAATTTAAGTCAAGTCGTAATTCTCCCACATAACAGCAATAACTTACGAGAAGTTCCCCAGGCAGTCTCTCTCCATTCATCATCCCCAAGAAATATGCCTTTTTGTCCATCTTTTGTTGAATCATCAGGTTCCCAAAACTTTTTGGTAGGCAAAAGCTATTCGGGAGGGAAAAAATATTAATTTAAGTTTCATTCTAATTGCAAATTTATTCTAATTCTACGTGGTTTGTGAAAGCAAACTTACCACCAATATGAAATTAGTTTTCAATACTAAGGAAAATTCAGAGAGAACTATTTTCTATTTTGTTTTGTTAAAAAGAAAATAATCCCAACTTAATGTTTGGGGACTGGCTCTAATAATTTAAAACCTGAACCCTAGTCAAAGTCCCCTTCTGACTTGTCTATATATTTGAAATGGTTTTACCACCACGTGACTTTCTTTGTAAATTTTTTTTAAAAACTTACTAAATTTTGTATTCAATATAAATAAAAACATCTATACAAAAGATGAAAACCTCTCCTTTACTTCCAAGAACTGCCCTTGGATCACCTCCTATCCCACAGCTTCCATGATAGAAAATTCATCTTCACTTTTACTTCACTTATTCAATGGAAGTTAACTTCATAACTCTTCGTAGGTCTGGAATGCTAGCAATCTATCAATTCCAAATCAGGAACCTATGGATGGTGGAAGATACACAGAAAGGAACCTCAAATACTTCTGAAATAATCTAAAAGCCCCATGCTCTATCTACCATATATATGACACACACAGCACATTAAAACTGTGTTGATACAATGATTCACTGGTTATTCAAAATGTACATTTGGCTAATTCCTAATGATACTTATCCAAGCCTCTCCTCTCTACCTTCCCTGACACTCAGAGAAGATGGACTGGGGATATGTCTGTCTGAAAACAATAGAATGGTTTTCTGAGACATGCATTTGGCATTTTAAATAAGCATTCTTAAGACCTCCTCCCTCTCAGCCCATAATTAGGTACCCTGTTCTTTCAGTGCTCATAATTAAATCTGTATACTTCTAACACTACACTTATCACACTAAATTACCTGTGTCTGCCTCCTTAGGGGCTTGGTAACCTTATTTTCAGAGAGCTCACAAATATACTAAATGTAATAAAACAAACTCAGTAAAACCTGAACTGGATCTGAGAAATAAAACTGGGGGTGGGGGGTGGTGAAAGTGTGAGTGGAAGGTGAGGAAGATAAAGTAAATCATGAACAAAGGCACAACCTAATAAATTGCACTGTGTGTACAACAAGGTATGAGATGAATGAACAGATGAGAGCATGTCAAAGATGATGCTGGTAAAGCTTTCTTGATCAGATCCTGAGGAGCCTTAAAGACAAGCTAAAGAAAAGTACACATTACTTTGAAGTAAAGGGAATCCAGAGAGGTTGTTAAGAGTGACATTACATTTTAGAAAACAACTCAAGTTGTAAGCTATAAGAATAATGGATATTCTAGACTACAGACAAGGAAATCAGTTTAACAGAACTACGACAGGGCCAAGATGGTAAGAACTGAAATAGGGTAGTAACAAAAGAACTAGAAAAATAAAATGGTTTGAGAGTTCTTTGTATTTAGTAGCAGTCAACAGAATCTGATTACAAATGGGGAGGAGACTGATAAAATTTAAAATCTGGGTAATAAGGTAAATGGTAGTACTACAGAAGCAGCTTTGAAGGCAGGGGGGAAAGTTCAATTTGTGCATGTTCCTAATCTACAGATTTTTTGCTAAACTAAATAGATTTGACCTTAAAGGAAAGCAACTTCTGCTATTTTAAAAAGAATAATTTTTCCACGTTAGGAACATCCTGGGCTGCAAATGATTTGTATTTAAAGCACAGACATTTTAAACAATAATCTGCAACCTCTTCCTTCGGGTTTTTTTATTGTTGTTTTTTTAAATCTCACTATAAAAGGTTCATGTAAGTACTCAAACAAAATGCAAAGCTGATTAATATAATACTAAAACACTATACTTGATATAAATAACTGAACATTCATTCATAGTAAAACCCAACTTAATCCTTAAAATTATGGTTCCTGAGAAAATAAACTTATCTCATACATCATGAAAAAAGACTCAATATCAAAGTAACAGTAACAAGGAATTGAGAATAAAATTTTGACTTAATAGAAGCAGTCATCATAGACACAGAAGTCTTCTAAGACTTAAAACTTATCTTCTAAGGTAGCAGAAATAATAGAAACTCTCTGAGACCATTCCAAAGCCTTTGTGATAAAGTGCCATGCAGTGCTTTAGTAGAGAAGTTCATATATCCCTGCTTTAAAATACAAAATTATACAACTAGGAAAAAAAAAGTTAAGCACTTATCCAATATGCCCACTTTCTGCCAAGCACTATACTAAGAATATCTTTTCATTTTGCAAATATGTGTAAGTTACCATGCACAGGAAAACAATTTAGTAGTTAATAAAATTAACACTTCTTCTAACAGAGGCCTGTACTTTCTAGAAACAACTTTTTGTGACAGTTTAGACATCGATTCCAAATACTTTCAGAAACTACTAGTTTGTGACCAAGAATAAAATTAAAATGAGCTAAATATAGGGGAAGGCAATAATTCAGGATAGAACAGTTAAAAAAAAAAAAAAGATTTAGGCAGTATGCTGGTTGGAATAGCAACAGCGATTTGCCCCTGGAGACTCTTTTACTACAGTAGAAATGGGGAAGAATATTATAGAAAACAAGGGCTAAGAGATCTTAAAGATCTGTACAATACATGATCCACTACCACTTCGTATTAGTTCCATAATTCACAGAAGCTTTAAACCAAGGTCAATCAATTCAGTATTTGTCAACTTGCAACTCTGTCCTCACAAGTCAGAAACGACTGGGTGAACATAAAAATTCATCCCCCAGCTGTCCACCATTTTATTAGTTCTTTCTTTCAAGAAGCATTTATGGCTTGCCCTCTCCATCTTCAAAGAAATCAGTCAAAACCTAGCATGCTGCCTCAAAATATGTAATAAATTCCTCTAGAATTTTAGAGGTGTACTTGTTTTTTTTTAATGCAAACTGTTACATAAAAATCACATAACCAACCAAATTAACATAATCCTAAGAATCAAATGAATTTGAAAGGTTTTATGTCTACAATATGGTGTTTTAAATTAAGGTGTTCATAAAAATCCAAAGTGGGGGACACTTTTGAGGAAGGGGGTGCTATTAATAATTATACCATGACAAGGGCACCTGGGATCAAGCCCCACATCAGGCTCCCTGCTCAGCGGGGAGTTTGCTTCTCCCTCTCCCACTCCCCCTGTTTGTATTCCCTCTCTCTCTCTTGCTGTCAAATAAAATCTTAAAAAACAGTAATAATAATAATTATGCCATGACAACAGATATGTATCTGGACTGTCTGGGCAAATCAGGATGTAAGATGACTCTCTTTATAAATGGAAATTCAGAAAAGAGAGGCACAGATGTTAATAACTAAATCTGTAGACAACAAAAAAAAATACAAGGTAATTCTTTAGAACCCCAGAAGAGTGCTTTTCCAGACTTTAATCTCTTCCGTTAATAAAAGAAAGCAATACTTTTTCATTTTTTCAAATCTTACAACTTCACCAAATCTTCTCCATTCCTAATATGCTTTAACAGAAAACATTAGACGTCATCACTTCCAATAGGAAGCATTATTGTAAATAGTCAAGGCATCCATTCCATCACTACTATACATGATCTTGGGCCAGGTAATTAACCATTCTGAGCCTCAGTTTCCTCATCTGTAAGGATAATAATAAAGCAACTGTCATGAGTTTCTTGAGGCTAGAATGAAATAGCGTAAGTAAACTACTTAGAACAGTATCTAGCACACAGCAGACACATAAATATTAGATATCTTTACTACTAAAAAACAGTAATCTTCTAATACTGTAAAATATAAGTAACATACTAACCAGCAACATTTAACAGGCTGATTTAAGAACTAGGTCATTATTCATTATATTTTCAAGTCCATCTGAGTATTGTAGGTGGATCATGAAATAAACAACAGATGCCTAATACAGTCCCATTCTGCATGAGGAAACAGAACCAACGTTATACATGTGGCTAGTGAGTGGCAGCATCAGGATTTGAATCCATCAATCTGTGTAATTACACTGTCATTCTCCTTACACTTAACTACCACGGAAGACGGTTCTTTTCAATCAGTCTAAATCATCAGCATTTCTGAAAATTCTCAATAGAATGCCACTAGATATAATAAACTTTAATGGTATTATCAAGCTATTCAGCCTATATAATGTGGGTATTCATTATAGTGGATAAAGTTTAAGGTAGAATTGTTAAGATAAAGATTTATGTAGACAAAACTATGATCTGTCTTCAAGTAGCTGGTTTCCATTCCAGTCGTCCCTAAAAGCTCAGGTCAGAGCTGTAACATTTGAGATACATATAATTCATACAAAAGATAATTCTTATTACTGTCTTCAAAGAAGCCAGTCTTACTTGAGGTCATAGCACTAGTGGTAGATCAGGGAAAACAGAAGTCTCCTTACTCCCCTATCCAGTATTCCACTTCACCACACCACCTGGGATCTTGGCATATAATTTTCTTTAAATATTACTGTGTACTGGGGTGCCTGGGTAGCTCAGTGGGTTAAGCCTCTGCCTTCAGCTCAGATCATGGTCCTGGGGTCCTGGGATGGAGCCCCACATCGGACTCTGCTCAGCAGGGAGCCTGCTCCGCAACCCCCCCCCCCCCCCCCGCCTCTCTGCCTCCTCGTGACTTCTCATTCTCTCTCTGCCAAATAAATAAATAAAACCTTAATAAATAAATAAATACATACACACATACTGTGTAAGAAAGGAGGGGGCATTATTTATCATACTAAGCTATGAATACTCCTCAAATAAAACACATTAACTCAGTGACTTAAATTCTGGGTTTCCTAAAGAATTTCAGGCAGAGGCCTCTTTCCCCCTATTTAAAAAAAATAAACAGGAACACAGAGTGTGTGTATAAAATAACAGATATGCGTCTCTGCAGTCTAGTTTTAAAACACTATACTAATGAAGCTGAGTTCAACCTCCTATGAATTCCTTTGCTCTTTTTAAGCAATATGATGTAATACAAATCAGTGTTTTTTGACAAGAACATGCTATGAAAAATATGGAAAGAATGAGTTTATGAATGGATGAATACAGATCTATTCCCATTTCTGGATGACCAAATAGAAAAGATTGCCCTTCTGATGATGGGCCAGCAAAGGTATCACAATCTATAAAACCCAGTACATTTGAAAACAGTCCTATACATAATGCAGTGCTTCCTACATTAAAGATCTACAACAATTTAAGATATAATAAAGAAAACTTTATTTTTGAAGAAAAAGTCAAGAATAGGGCAATGCTTTAAAAAAAGATGTCACATTAAAAAAATAAACAAGCAATTTTAGAAAACCGAAGAGCCAGAAACTCAGGGCTATTTTTAATTTATTAAAATGAATGAATTCTGGGATAAAACAAAAACAAAAAAACCTCACCTGTCAGGAAAGGAGGAGAAGACTGGTGAGAGAGAGACAGGCAAAGAAGGAAATCCCAGAAGGTTCCCTGCTGCCTGTGAGATGAGGAAAGATAGAAAGGCTTGTGGGAGAGAGAACCCAGAGACAGAAACCTGAGGTTTCTTAGCTATCTCTTAGAGCTAACAGAATTAGTTGGTAAACTGTTAAGAAAAAATAATTAGCGATAACAGCTTATTTAAAAATACATTTCTACTGAATGAAGTTCACAGAAGCATTGATGTACTGCTATCTGCCCAAAAAAGCAGGCAGTCTTAACCCTCGCCACTTTTATACCCTAGCCATTTTTACTCGGCATATCTGAAATTTCCATTAAGAAAGCCTAGCTTTAAGTTTAGATTAACATACTATTCCAACCCAGCTTCTTTTTTCCAAAAACCTCAAGTATACTTCCTCCACCCCCAAATAACTAACCAAACTCTTCCAACTGTTTCTGATAACTTTTTTTTTTTTATCTGCAAAGATGTCTTTACCTTTATCAACTATTTGGAAAGGTAGGGGGGAAATGAGCCAATCGGTAAATATACACACAACGTAGATGTAGGAAGTAAAGTGCTTGGAGGGGAGGGTGGGTCTAAGATAATTAAGTTAATGGTGTGACTTTATTTGTTCTTTCAAGTTCGAGGGGTGCCTGGGTGGCTCAGTAGGTTAAACCCTCTGCCTTTGGCTCAGGTCCTGATCGAGCCCCGCATGGAGCCCCGCATAGGGCTCTCTGCTCAGCGGGGAGCCTGCCCCACCCCCTGCATGCCTCTCTGCCTACTTGTGATCTGTCAAATAAATAAAATCTTAAAAAAGAAAAATCAAGTTCAAGTTTGTCACAGATTTGGCTGAAACACTGTTCAAACCTGCTTTTAAGATTGGTCTTTAGAAAGCAGAATAACCTAAGAAAACAAGTAGCAGGGAACAAAACAAAAAGCCCTTTTCAACTGCTTCTTTTTATTCGCCCATAGCGTAAATAAAGCCTAAGTAGCCACTGTACTGCAGTGAAGCTCTAGTTTGTTTTGTTTGACTAAAAAATTATTCCCTCTTTCAAATCTTTCTTAGGGACCAGAATTTTACCTTATGCACTAGACTAACAAGTTTACTTTGGCAATACTTATGCTTAAGCACCTTAACTCACCCTTAAATCAGTCCTCTGAAAATGACAAACTCTTTGGAAAACGCTGTTCTGGAGAAGGGAAGGGTTAGCTAGCTGCAGGGTGCCCTCTTGTGGCCCAGAGGAGTGACTGGACTCTTTTTCTGCATCTGAAGAGCACAGCATTGGATGGAGTGAGTCTCAGGAAGGTCTCTAATCTACCAAAGTAAAATAATCTCCAGGAGCAAGCAGTTATTACACATCTTATGTCTGTTCACGGTTATGTTCTATTAGCAAAGTCCAATTATGTTAGTACTATAGAACACGACAAAATAAAGATGTGACCACAAGGGTTTTTATAAGCAATTAAAAAGTTTTCTAAATATTCTTTAGGTTTATGGAAAACTAAGCATTTTTTATGCCTTAAATTATGTAATGGTGCAGTTAAATGGAATGCCCCAATGAAAATCATATATTAACAGGACTGATAAAATCTGTTAAAAAATTCAGAATGCTCACTATGTGTCAGTTATTCAAAGCTAACAATCTATATAAGAGACTAATATAAAAACTGTAACAAAGTAATATAATAAAAATATGTACAAAGATCTATGAGAAGTCAGAAGAGGAAGTAATTCTATTACAGATAGCAATGGGACAATAGGTAAGACTCATTTCTCAGTACAGTCTTGTAGAGGATTAGAAGTTTATTAAACAAACACTGAACAAGGAGAGTTTTTTTTTTTTTTAGAAGAGAGAATAGTGAACAATTAAGTGTGGCAAAAGCAAACAGCATACATATATAAAACAGCAGGACAAGGATAAAGAAAGGCTCTTTTCAGAGCAAAGTAATTATTGTTCATTACCAAAATATAAAACATGATCTAAACCAAGTCAATCAAATCAACTCCACACAATCTCACTAAAAATTACCACTAGGGGTTAAAAAAACAAAAACAAAAATTGAAATCACCACAACTATAAAACTGTATAATCCAAAATTTTAAAAAACCCACATGTGGAAGACATAACCACTATTTTCAAGAATATTTATGGTTTTCAAAAATAAGTCTCAACGGCTCAAATAATCAATGTGAGATATACATTCTCAGTATTAATAAATATTTACCTCTCCCATTCCCCGAGATTCTAATGCAAGAGCTTGAAAATCATGATTCATTTCATCCACAAATCAAACCTGTTGAATAACAAAAACAAAAATTAGTAAAAAGAAAAATTTAAATAGACTGCATCAAATATTTTTATATTATATTGCTGCTATTACTGCTATTAGCATGAGCTGAGACAGGCAAAAACTGATTTCTCTATGAAGACAGATTTTCCTAAAGAGAGCACATAATAGCAATTTGTATTAAAATTAAAATTAAAACCCTGGGGTCAAAAGTTCTTGGGCTAGTCTGTGTATCAAGAGAAACCCCTACTAGTTGAACAAAACAGATGGAAAGTAAAGAAGAAAAGAAGCAAGCTCAAATACTAAAATAGTCTATTTTTTGTTATAGTTTCAATTACAAAATTACTTTTTTACTTCAGTTAACATTTTTCAAAACTTCTCAGCACTTCATTATTTGTAGATCTGATACCAATGATAAAAAAAAATTTCACTGAAAAGTATTAAAATTTCCTTAAGAGAAGCTCCTTTCCCTTCTCCTTACACTAAAACTAAAGTGTATTTTGTTGACAATTTTCTAATTGTTTAGTTTATCATTCACATGACAATGTGTTCTTGAGTCAGAGGCCCTTACCTCCTACCATTAAGCACTGTGGCAGAAAAATCACTCAACACTGAGGCCACTACAAATTTAGCTTTCCGAGCTTTGGGGTCTTACAATATAATCCTATTATTTCCCCCAACCAGTCTCTCTCTTTTTAAAAATCCATAGCATGTGACATTACAAAGCACTCAGTCCTTCCTGTAAGGGAGGAGTTCTTTGTTCCTACTTTGTCTCTTAAAATTCTTCTACTCACACCGCCCCCACCCCCAGCTGCTTTTTCTCAGACTTTTTCTCAGACTTCCATTTGTCTCTTCAAGTCATTTTAAATGTTAGTGTTTCCTAGTACTCTATCCATGGTAGTCTCCCCTGTACCCTTTACCCCGTGCAATCTAATCTACACTCATTGTTATATATATGCTTAGGACCCTGGCTCTAACATTTCTATTTATGAACCAAAATCTCTCTTCTCATAAAAATTTCCAATTATCTCCTTCCTCCCATTCCCTGGGCAAAATTTCAACTTTACTCCTTTCTTCCCCATTTATAACTTAATTCTTTCCTTTCTTACACCAATATCCAGTCACTAATGTCAACCTCACTTATATCTAACCATTTTCCATCTGTCTGGTTATTATTGTGTCATTTTAAAGGTTTTTTTTGGGGGGGGGGTGGAGCAGAGGGAAAGGCAGAGAGAGAATCTGAAGCAGGTTCCCTGCCCCGGGCTCAGCTCCAGCACAAGGCTTGATCTCACCACCCTGAGATCATGACCTGAGTCAAAATCAAGAGTTAGACGCTTAACCAACTGTGCCATCCAGGTGCCCCACCAGCTGTGTGATTGTTTAGACTACCACCATCTCTTACCTAAAATATTATGATCCTCTCCCATCTTCCCATCATATAATCTAATCTCCAAACCAGTTATTCATCTCCAAATCAGTTATCTTTCTGAATTATACTTTGTTCCTGTAACTCCTATATTTTAATCCTTGACTTATAAAGGTCAAACTCCTAAGCTTACAAGGGGACAGAATTGGATTCAAATTATAGTTCTCACAGCTTACTAGCTCTAGAACTCTGGACAAGTAACCTAAACTTTTTTCTCCATTTCTCCATGGGAGGGTAACAGTAGCAGCTGCCACACGGCTTACTGTAAAAGCTGAAAAAGGTAACAAAGAACACTTAAACTGGTGCTGGGTACATAATCATTCATAACTGAGCTATTAAAGTGGTGCCTGACTGGTTCAGTCCATAGAACATGCAACTCTTGATCTTGGGGTTGTAAGTTCAAGTCCCACGTTAGGTGCAGACCTTACTTAAAAATAAAATCTTTTTTTAAAAGTTAGCTATTGGGGTGCCTGGATGGCTCAGTGGGTTAAGCCTCTGCCTTCAGCTCAGGTCATGATTTTAGGGTCCTGGGATCAAGCCTCGCATCGGGCTTTCTGCTTGGCGGGGAGCCTGTTTCTCCCTCTCTCTGTGCGTACTTGTGATCTCTCGGTCTATGAAATAAATAAATAAAAATAAAAATCTTTTTTAAAAAAAGTTAGCTATTAAAAAAGCTCTTCAATCTTTTCATCAAATGATACTTGAACAATGATATATCCATATGCAAAAAATGAACCTCAACACATACCTTACATCTTAATATAAAGATTAACTAACAGATCATACACCTAAATGTAACACCTAATATTATAAGATTTCTCGAAAAACAGAAAAGCTGTGTGACCTAGCATCTGGTAATGATTTTTAACATCAAAACCAGAGTCAATAAAAGAAAAACCGATGTCTAAAAAATTTGACTTAATTAATAAAAACACACTATATGAAAGCCACTGATAATAATGAAATGACCACAGACCAGGAGAAAAATATTTGGAAATCACATATCCCAATACAGGACTTGTATCAAGAATGTTAAAAAAACTCTTGGGAAGCCTGGGTGACTACTCAGTTAAGTGACTGCCTTTAGCCCTGGGATCAAGCCATGTATCTGGCTCCCTGCTCAGCGGGGAGCCTGCTTCCCTCCCCAACTGCCTCCCTCTCTGCCTACTTGTGATCTGCCAAATAAGTAAATTAAATCTTTAAAAATAATAACCCAATTTAAAAATGGGCAAAAGATCTGAACAGATACTACATCAAAAAAGATATATGGATGGCATATAAGCTATTCTCTTGTTAGAAAAGCTGGATTCATTAATGGTTTTCACAAAATGAGTATTTTATTCACCCTTTCATTTACTCAGTAAGCTTTTACTGGACATCTTCAATGTGTTAGATTTTGTAGAGAAAAAAAGTTAAAATATGGTCACTGTTCTTAAAAGAGTTAAAATGAATTGCACAGGTAGATTTTGTAGAGAAAAAAAGTTAAAATATGGTCACTGTTCTTAAAAGAGTTAAAATGAATCGCACAGGTTTCCTGGTAATCGGAGGTGTAGCTCCTTTAACCTAAATCCTCTGCAGATACCTATACACTCTGGAAAAACAGAAACCTGAAGGTAACAGAAAACAACAAAAAACAAACTAGAAGAGAGCCTACACTTAAAGGACTGGCATAGAGTGAGTTTTTTAATGGCTTTTTTTGCCTGAGGACAGGCCTGGGTATGGAGGTAGGGTGCCAAAATTCCTATAAAGAATCCAGTCTTGGGGGGCGCCTGGGTGGCTCAGTGGTTAAAGCCTCTGCCTTCAGCTCAGGTCACGATCTCAGGGTCCTGGGATCGAGTCCCGCATCGGGCTCTCTGCTCAGCGGGGAGCCTGCTTCCCTCTCTCTCTCTCTCTCTCTGCCTGCCTCTCTGTCTACTTGTGATCTCTGTCAAAAAAATAAAAAAAAAATCTTAAAAAAAAAAAAAAAAAAAAAAGAATCCAGTCTTAAAGGCTTGAAGAACCAAAGGACAGACTTTGGGGCAACCAGAGATGCTGGAAACTGAGAAGTCTCCGAAAGGAAACAACCTGTAAAGACAAATATGTAAATATATATAAAGCTTTATTACAAGCATGCTTGCAGTAGTGTTGCTTGCAGATTACAGGAATTCTGAAATTATAAACCACATAACTGCCACACAACACATTTATAAAATGGAGTATCATGTAACTACTAAAAATATTTGAATTTGAAATTAAGAAAATGCTTAGATAGTAATGTTAAGAAAGACTGAAAGGAGAGGAGGCTGGGTTGCTCAGTCCGTGAAGCATCTGACTTTGGTTCAGGTCATGATCTGGGGGTCCTGGGATGGAGTCCTGCGAGCCTGGTGCTGGGGATCCGAGCTCAGAGGGGAGTCTGCTTCTCCCTCTCCCTCTGCACTTCCTCCCACTCATGCTCACTGGTGTGCTCTTTCAAGTAAGTATTTGAAAACACAAAAAAGACTGAAAGTAAATAATCCAAAATTCATACAGTCCTTAAGTGATCAGAATACACCATTTTATTCATCTATTTATCTGTATTTTATTACCTTTCTACAAGTCCATGAGACAAAGAAGAGGAATCTTTTTTTAATATTTTATTTATTTATTAAAGAGAAAGAGAAAGAAAACACTGCCAGGGAAAACGGCAGGCAGAGGGAGAAGCAAGGTCCCTGATGAGCGAGGAGCCCAATGCAGGACCTGATCCCAGGACTCTGGGATCATGACCAGAGTCAAAGGCAGACAGACGCTCAACTGACTGGGTGGCTCGGCACCCAGGGGTCCCGGGAGGGAGATTTTTATTAAGAAAAATGAAAACACCAGAGTAGAAGACAAGAAATTTTCTCAAGAGTAAATAAGGACCAGAGCTTTACTGAAGCCTTTCTTTGGTTACTTCCAGGTTTTCATCTGTGGTCCAAATAAATGAGGTTGTAAGTTAAAGAACCTCCAGATACATGTGCCAAGTCTCAAGGATCCATTCTCTCTTTTGTGGTCAATCATGCCCAGGGGAGGGGTCAACAAACTTTCAGGGAAGAGCCAGACGGTAAACATTTTAGCTCTGGCAGGTCATATGACCTCTGTTCTCAACGACACCTGTGTAGCACAAAAGCTGCCACAGGTCAAAATAAATGAGCATGAATGTGTCCCAATAAAACTTCACTTATGAATAGTGAAATCTGGATTTCGCGTATTTTTTATGTGTAACAAAATGTTATTCTTTTTCCACCCAACCACTTAAAAATCTAAAAACCAATTCTAGAAAGTGAGCCAAAAAACACAGGTTGTGGGCCGGATCTGGACTACAGTTTGCTGATCTTTGCTCTAGTGGATTCGGTTTGACTGCTTCACACACAAAAACATCAAAGGCAGATAATCCACTTTCAAATATGAGCAAGCCAAAAGTTAAACATTAGGGCTTTGCTTCCAGCTTTTTCATTTATACTATCCCCAGGAATATTTTCTTCTTCTAATGAATAGTATTATAGGTCACATTTAAATGGAGGTGACTCAGTAGGTTATGAGGAAAAGGCTTTAAAATACAAAAGAAAACAAAATCTGTAGAACACTCGAACTCAGCTTTGCAGGTTACGGTGCTACCATTTTTTTCACTCATGAAAAGACTGGAGGAGAAAGTGGGCAAAACAACAGGACAGAAAGTAAACATAAACTCTCAGGCCAATAATCTCCATATTAGTAACAGAGTAAAGTTGAGGGGGTGGGGGGTTGACACATATACCATTAAGTGGGACTCTCAAAATTCCTAAAAAATGCCAATCTTGTATGTCCTATGCAGTTACAAATCTTGGTATCATTTGGTGGTAAGAGAAAAAAAATTTGGACATGAATTTAACAACTTTATAGGGAATGGTTAGATCTTAGGAAGAAAGAGCACTTTTTTCTTCTAACAAGCAACAAGAGTATCTAGCATCCAGGTACGCATATTGAACTGACTTTGTTAATCTGAAGAAAATGTATCCAAGAGTTATGGTACACAGTACTGCCTGCGGTGTAAAGTCTGTCTTCATTTTTGTTTGTTTGTTTGCGACATTAAGCCATGAAACTCCCCCAATATTATTTCTTTAACAAATAACTGGATCTGGTTCCTTTAGAAGATACATAACAGAAACTTTTCTATGGCCAAGACATTGTGTAATCATAGGTAAATCTGAATTAAAAAGTTAAGTTTGAGGTTGATTCTTTGTTTCCTTAAGATAACAACAGTGTCCCATGAAATTCCAAAATTTAACAAAAAAGCCAACTTTTTGTAGGCAGCATCATTGCTAATTACATGAGAAAAACAGATAAAGCACCTCAAACAACAACTTAGTTAAGTTCTAAGTTTTCATATTTACTAACACATAATTCAAAAGGTTTTCAAGTAAGTTTGTGTAAAAAAAAAAAAAACAAGAATATGCCTTAGTAAGTACATTTATATGATTAAGAGTACTAATTTTTCTCAGACAACATCTGATCCAATTCCTCACCACATGCCTACTATAAAAAGTAAGTTGGGGGAAAACCACTCAGAGCTACAATAAATGGTATTAAAGCACTTTCTACTACCACAGGACACTAATCACATTTTCATAGTAATATAATTAGTTCTACTTTAAGGCGATAGTAGAAATTAAGCTCTGGGGCCAAAGGGGCTAGGAACTGTGTCTTAGCTATCTATAAATGGTCAATATATCTTGAATAAAAAAAATTATTTTTTATGGTACGAAATGCAAATTCAGATCACAAAACCAAGTATTGGATAGTAACTGCTTATAAATCCTTCATATATATTAATACACAATGCTCACTCTAATGGGATAGTGAACAAGGCTCTTCTTCAGACTTTCTGCAACAAGGAAGACATTTATCAACATAAAATGTCTGATAACAACTTCCCACTGGCACTACTTTTCCATATTAGTCCTGTAACACCTGAAGGCTACTTGTGCATCGATTACAAAAAACACAAAATTACATGAAAACTTAACTAACTATAAGCCATTGTGAACAGTTACTTAAGAGGCGTATGAAATATTCTTAGTAATCATCCTTCCTGGACAGGTTTTTCTTTTTTTTTTTTTTTTAATTTATTTATTTGACAGAGAAAGATCACAAGTAGGCAGAGAGGCAGGCAGAGAGAGAGAGAGGAGAAAGCAGGCTCTCTGCTGAGCAGAGAGCCCGATGTGGGACTCGATCTCAGGGCCCCGAGACCATGACCCGAGCCAAAGGCAGGGGCCTAACCCACTGAGCCACCCAGGTGCCCCTTTTTTTGTTTTTTGGGGTTTTTTTTAAGATTTAATTTATTTTGAGAGAGAGAGTGAGAGAGAGCACGAGCAGAGGGGAGGGGCAGAGGGAGAAGCAGACTCCCCACTGAGCAGGGAGCCCGAGGCAGAGCTCAATCCCAGCACCCTGGGATCATGACCTGAGCCAAAGGCAGACGCTCAACCGACTGAGCCACCCAGGCACCCCTGGATAGTTTTTAATGAACATAATCATTGAGCTGTAATGGTATCCACTGCAAACAAACAGGAGCTAAAGTTCTTAAGAGTATCTTCATTTCTTCAGCATATGAAATCACTTCGGCAAATTTACCAACAAATTTATTTAGTAATACCTTTTCTTATCCATGAGAAAGGTAAACCTATCCAGGCTTAAGTATCTGTAGTAGACCATTAACATTCAAAGATTTTACATTGCAAGTTTTTTTTTTTTTTTTTTTTTTTTAAGATTTTATTTAACAGAGAGATACACAGCTAGAGAAATAACACAAGCAGAGGGAATGGGAGAGGGAGAAGCAGGCTTCCCACTAAGCAGGGAGACCGACGCAGGGGCTCGATTTCAGGACCCTGGGATCATGACCTGAGCTGAACGCAGGAGCTTAACAACGGAGCCACCCAGGAGCCCCAACATTGCAAGTTTCTGCTAATCACCATCAACACCTAGTAATTTACTTTTTCTGGAGGCATGAACTGAATCATACACTTTTCTTTTGTGTGTGTGTGTGTGTATACACGTTTTATTAAGTGTAACTTTAAATGCTGAGGCTTTAAAAATTTTTTATTTAAATTCTAGTTAACATACAGTGCAATATTGGTTTCAAGGAACTGAATTCAGTGATCATCACTTACATACAACAACCAGTGCTGCTTGTAACAAGTGCCCCCCTTAATAGCTATCACCCATCTAGCCCATTCCCCACCCACCTCCCTCCATCAACCCTTAAGTTTGTTCTCTGTCATTAAGAGTGTCTTAGGGTTTGTTTCCCTCTCTCTTTTTTCCCCCTTCCATACGCTCATCTGTTTCCTTTCTTAACTTCCACACATGAGTGAAATTATATGGTATTTGTCTTTCTTTGGCTGACTTATTCTGCTTAGCAGTAATATACTCTAGCTCCATCCATGTCGTTGCAAATGGCAAGATTTCATTCTTTCTGATGGCTGACTAATATTCCATTGCATATATATACCTCTTCTTTATCCATTAATCAGTTGATGGACATTTGGGCTCTTTTCATAGTTTGGCTATTGTTGATAATGTTGCTATGAACACTGGGGTGCACATACCCTTCAAATCAGTATTTTTGTATCTCTGGGTAAATACCTAGTGGTACAACTGCTGAATCACAGGGTAGTTCTTTTTTTAACTTTCTGAGGAACCTCCATACTGTTTTCCACAGTGGCTGCACAAGTTTGCCTTCTGACCAACAGTGCAAGAGGGTTCCCCTTTCTCTGCATCCTGGCTAGTATCTCTTGTTTCTTGTGTTGTTAACTGTAGCCATTTTGACAGGTATGAGGTAGCATGAGGTAGATTTGTGTTTTCCTGATGATGAGTGATGTTGAGCACTGTTTCACGTGGCTGTTAGTCATCTGGAAGCCTTCTTTGGAAAACTGTCTATTCATGTCTTCTGCCCATTTCTTAACTGCATTCATTGTTTTTTGGGTGTTGAGTTTGATAAGTTCTTTATAGACTGTGGATACTAACCTTTCCTTTGCAAATATCTGCTCCTATTCTCAAGTGTCCCTTTTAGTTTTGTTGACTGTTTCCTTTCTGTAAGTTTTTTTTTTTTTTAAGATTTTATTTATTTATTTGAGAGAGAGAGACAGTGAGAGAGAGCATGAGCGAGGAGAAGGTCAGAGAGAGAAGCAGACTCCCCATGAAGCTAGGAGCCCGATGCGGGACTCGATCCCAGGACTCCCAGGATCATGACCTGAGCCGAAGGCAGTCGTCCAACCAACTGAGCCACCCAGGCGTCCCCTGTAAGTTTTTTTATCTTGAAGTCTCAGTAAGTTCATTTTTGCTTTTGTTTCCCTTGAATCATATACCTTTCCAATGGTGTTGAACAAGTCACTTAGCTCTTCTAGTAGTTGAGCCAAGAACCACACTAACATTTTTTAATAC
The DNA here is from genome assembly GCF_002288905.1 of Enhydra lutris kenyoni. Lineage (NCBI taxonomy): Eukaryota > Metazoa > Chordata > Mammalia > Carnivora > Mustelidae > Enhydra > Enhydra lutris. Next base: position 7,684,736 of record NW_019154119.1, on the reverse strand, counting down.
TTGCTACTTGTTTGTCCACATACTTCATGGGGTAATTATATAGGCTTGTTTTCCCAATCAGTATTACTGACTCAACTACACCAAGGAAAAGTCAAGTTTTACATTTTGAATGAAATTTGGCATGCATGTGCGTGCACACACACACTTGAGTATTAATATAGATTCCAGAAACCAGAATTCTTCAAAGGCCCTACCTCAAATCTTCTAGCAAGATCAGAAATTAGATTATTCCAACATCAGCATTTAGACAGTAAATACAAATTTATCAAGTATTTCCATGCAAGCCTGTGTTAGCTCTCTGAGGATAAATCTCACATAGAACATATTTTCAAAGAGGCAAAATAGAATAAATATTTAACTTACGTATAGGCAAATATGAGGCAATTTTTCCTTAAAATTCTCTCAAAGGTAAATTACCATGTATCTGCCACCTTATGAAGTCTCTTGTTTTACAAGGCATTCATATAATTGCTTTTTTTGGAGAAATAAAATACTGCTTAAGGAAATTCTTTTATTTTGAAACATGAAATACTGCTTAGAGAAGATCTCCAAACTAAATCGACCTCAATCAATCCTGGTTTTTGACACTTTTAGGTAACACCTGAGAGAGGCAGGTCAAATTAACATGGAAGTAAAGATGATATGCTAGAAAAAACTGTTAGATAACACTAAGTGATCCTAATGAGTCAAAGATACAAGTGAAATATCAAAGATACATTATGAAATGAGCTCCCCCAAAGGGAGTATTTCTAAATTAACATTTTATGTGATTTAACATGCTATCATCTTAAAAGTAAAATAAGCAAATAAATGTCCCATGATAAAATATGAAACAGCATCACCACCTACGAAAAATTATCTCAAAAAAGTAACCCACTAAACTTTAATAAAGTCACCAGATCTAAATACTGTTTATCAGAAACATGAGCAATATAAAAGCACAAAGTCAACAGATAACACAAGAAGTAATCATCTAATCCAGAATATGGAAAGGGAGAGGATAGAAAAGAGTATTATTCAGATTAAGAGGTTCAAAGGCAAATATGGAAACCTTGTCTGAATCATGATTTTAGTAAATCAACTATAAAAAAAAACTTTTGAGAAAATCAGGGAAATCTAAATACAGAATGAGTATATACAATATTCATGAATTTTGTTAGTGGTAATAATCGCAAGAGAATTACATTTTTTTTTTTTAAGATTTTATTTATGGGGCACCTGGGTGGCTCAGTGGGTTAAGTCTCTGCCTTCAGCTCAGGTCATAATCTCAGGGTCCTGGGATCAAGCCCCACATTGGGCCCTCTGCTCAGTGTGGAGCCTGCTTCCCCCTCCCTCTCTGCTTGCCTCTCTGCCTACTTGGGATCTCTCTCAGTCAAATCAATAAATAAAATCTTTAAAAAAAAAAATCTTTAAGATTTTTTTTAAAGATTTAAGAAAATCTTTAAAAAATCTTTTTAAAAAATGTTTTAAAAAAACCCGATTTTATCTGAGAGAGAGCATGAGAGGGGAGTGAGGGACAGAGGGAGAAGCAGACTCCCCACTGAGCAGAGTGGGTGATGCAGGACTCAACCCCAGGACTCCAGGATCAGGACCTGAGCAGAAGGCAGCCACTCAACAGACTAAACCACCCAACCCCCGTAAATTGTATATTTTAGTGAGTCCTCATTAGTAAGAGAATTTATGCAAATATATATATGAAATATAATCTTTTTCTTCATACCCAGTGTGGAGCCCAATGAGGGGCTTGAACTCACAACCCTGAGATCAAGACCTGAGCTGACTGAGAGCAAGAGTCGGACGTTTAACCGACTGAGCCATTCAGCGCCCCAGAGAATTTAAGGTTAAACTGGCCTGGTGACTGGGAGTTGCTTTGAAATACTCTTCTACAAAAAGTAAAACATTAGATTTCACATAAGGTTGAATATCAGTGATAGACACCTGAAGATGCAATGCATTATTCTTCTTCTGTGTTTAACAGTTCCATAATAAAGCTTAAAAAAATTTATATATAACAATACGACAGAAGGTCATGTGAAGCAGGTGGTATTCAAGCTGGGCCCTGAGGGATAAGTACAATCTGAAACCAGTCCTCCTTTTTTGAACAAAACATTTATAAACTGCAGCTTACAAAGGTAGTTACTCTCCACAAGGTTTACTGACTTCGGGTCTAAGTTATTGTATAAACTTAGTATCACTGATTACTTTCTCAACCATATTTTTGACAAGTGGCCAATGAAATCCCCCCCCCAAATTGATTTCCAAATGAACACAAACAGCTTTGGACTAATTTTTAGCAAATACCATCCCCCAAAAAGAACAATTTTTTTTTAAAGATTTATTTAAAAATCTTGAGTGAGCAAGCATATGTGGGGAGAGGGAGAGAATCTCAAGCAGACTCCCTGTTGAGTGTGGAACCCAACATGGGGCTTGACCTCACAACCCCTAATATCATGACATGAGTCAAAATCAAGAGTCAGAAGCTCAACCAAAGCCACCCAGGTGCCCCCAGGGAACAAAATTTATTTAACACTCCATGTGATGCCAGAGATTGTACTAGGCACATTATATCTGATTCTTACCACTATCCAGCAAAGTAGATACTGTATTCTTAACTTTCCAAGTAAGGTAACTGTGGCCAATTTCCATATCCTAATAGACAAAACTACTAAAATGGCAGATTTTACACTGTCAAGACTCCAAGGGTTCCACGTTCTTTTCCATATCAACCAAGCATAAACTGAAAGTCAGCTTATATGTTAATTATACAACTCTCTTAAAGCCCCCCACCCCAATCTCCTTTTGCTTACTATTCAAGTCCCCTGGACAGGTCTTTACCATTTATCTGTTCATATGCAAATACTACAAACTCAAAGTTTGGCTCAAATGCCACTTTCTCCATCAAAACCTACTTCCAAACAATCTTTTTCTTTTTCTTTTTTTTTAAATATTTTATTTATTTATTTGAGAGAGAGGCAGTGAGAGAGAGCATGAGCGAGGAGAAGGTCAGAGGGAGAAGCAGACTCCCCGTGGAGCTGGGAGCCCGATGTGGGACTCGATGACCTGAGCCGAAAGCAGTCGTCCAACCAAATGAGCCACCCAGGCGCCCCCAAACAATCTTTTTCTTAACTCCCATGGGATGTAATTTGTTTTTTTCAATGTACTAATAGCATCATATTACCTGTTAAGACTTTTTTTTAAATTTTATTTATCCATTTGACAGAGAGAGTGAGCGAGCGAGCGAGTGCACAAACAGGGGAAGCAGCAGGGTGAGGGAGAAGCAGGATCCCCACATGAGCAGAGATCTGGATGCAGGACTCAATACCAAAGACCCTGGGATCATGACCTGAGCCACAGGCACACGCTTAACCGACTGAGTCACCCAGGCGCCCACCTGTTAAGACTTTAAAACTTCTCTATTATCAGAATTAGGATAGAAAAAACATGTAGCACAATTATGCAAACTATTCTGGTCATGCCAGTGTTCCATGAAATGAGGGAGGGGATCAAAGGAAGAATACTAAGGATACTGTGTAACAAGGAGGGAAACTGATAACATTATCAACTATGAGTCCATTTAAAAACATGAGATAAATTTAGGCATATATGGGAAAAAAAAATCCAGGACATAAGTGAAAAGGCAAGGTGAAAAGCAGTCTACCATTCAACTTTTGTAAAAACAGGATAACAGAAACTGTGACACAACTGTTATGAGTAACACATCTAGGAAAAAGGAATGTATAAGTTTTTATTGTACATTTATTTAGGAGTTACTTACTCCTTCAATACGTCCCACTCACTACTTATCTCTTTGAAGATACTTAAATATATACATGCTGGAAATCACTAAACACATTAGTTCTTATTGTCAAGTGAGCTTGGAAATCAATGGCCTTATACATGGTAGAACTCAATCAAAGTTTTTTTTTTTTTTTTTTTAAAGATGTCATTCATTTATTTGACAGAGATCACAAGTAGGCAGAGAGGCAGGCAGAGAGAGAGAGAGGAGGAACCAGGCTCCCTGCTGAACAGAGAGCCTGATATGGGGCTTGATCCCAAGACACCGGGATCATGACCTGAGCGGAAGGCAGTGGCTTTAACCCACTGAGCCACCCAGGTGCCCCTCAATCAACTATTTTTTAAGTACACCTATACATGGGGCACCTGAGTGGCTCAGCTGGTGAAGTGACTATCCTGGGCTTGGGTCCTGATCCCGGGGTCCTGGGATCCAGCCCCGCATGGTGGGGGGGGGGGGGGGTTCTTGCTCAGCGGGGAGCCTGCTTCTCCTCCTGCTTGTGCTGCCCCCTTCGCTGTGTCAAATAAATATACATAAGCTATATATGACTTATAAAGAAACATACCAGAAAAACATCTTTCCCATAAACTAGGCCATCACTTAAAAGAAAAATATTCTGGAAGAAAAAAAAAAAAAAAAAAGGAAAGAAAAGAAAAGAAAAATATTCTGGTCTTATTCGTAAACTTGTAAGGTTTTTTAAGAAGTATAAAGGACTTTACATGCATACCCAATACCTACTATAGTTAATATCTCTAGCCACACCTTCATGACACGTTGGGTTTTAAAAAAGCAGAAATCTAGGGATCCCTGGGTGGCTCAGTTTGTTAAGTTGGCTGCCTTCAGCTCAGCTCCGAGATCCTAGAATGAAGTCCTGCATGGGAGCCTGCTTCTCCCTCCCTCTCTCTCTGCCTGCTGCTCCCTCTGCTTGTACACCCCCCACCCCCGGCTCAGTGAAATGAATAAACTAAATCTTTAAAAATAAAAAAAATTAAAAAGCAGAATATTTGTAGATCTAAATATTGTCTCATCACCTGATTTAAAGGCACTGCACTTATGGAGCTAGTACTTAGTTTTCCAACCACTTATCTCAGTTAGTCCTACCCTACACTTTTGATATATTCCTCAAAGTGTTAAAAAAAAAAAAAAAAAGGAACCAACCAAATCATACCTTTTAAACCCCTCAATGTATTTGACTTTCATACTTCTAGTTTTTCTTTTTTTTTTAAGATTATTTATTTGAGAGAGTGTAAGTGAGAGAGATCACAGAGAGAGAGGCAGAAGCAGACTGGCTGCTGAGCAGAAAGCCCAATGCAGGGCTCTGTTCCAGGACCCTGAGATCACTGACCTGAGCAGAAGGCAGATGCCTAACCAACTGAGCCACCAAGACACCCCCATATTTTTTGCTTTCAAAGTAAATCTCACAGTATTGTTTCTGCTGAGTAAGTACTGGCAAAGTTTAGAAAAAACATGAACTGTTTTTTAGGTTTTTATTTTGTTTTTCAAAGATTTATTTGGGAATGCCTGGATGCCTCAGTTGGTTAAGCACCTGACTTGATTTTGGCTCAGGTTATGACCTCAGGGCCTTGGGATTGAGTCCCATGTTTGGCTCCATGCTCGGTGCAGAGGCTACTTGAAATTCTCTCTCCCTCTACCCCTCCCTCCACTTGCCCTCGCTCTGCCTCAAATAAATCTTAAAAAAGATCTTTGAGAAAGTGCATGTGTAAGCAGGGCAGGAGGAGAGGAGCTTAAGCAGACTTCCTGCTGAGCATGGAGGCTCTGTTCCATCATGACCCTAGGATCATAACCTGAGCTGAAACCAAGAGCTGGACACTCAACCAACTGAGCCACCCAGACACCCCATAGTGAGCTGTTTTGTTTTTAATTTTCCATTACTCCTATTGCCCAAGACTATCACTGATCTCAATTCCCAACAGAAGCCAAAATACTCCATCCAGTTCTTTTTTTTTTTTTTTAAGATTTATTTATTTATTTGACAGAGAGAGATCGCAAGTAGGCAGAGAGGCAGGCACAGAGAGAGGGGGAAGCAGGCTCCTTGCTGAGCAGAGAGCCCGATGTGGGGCTTGATCCCAGGACCCTGGGATCATGACCCGAGCCGAAGGCAGAGGCTTTAACCCACTGAGCCACCCAGGCGCCCCACTCCATCCAGTTCTATGTTTTCATTCCTAACAGCAATGTGAACGAATTATGACTAAATGAGATTAACCACTAAAAGAAGCTAACTTTTTAAGTTTTGTGCCCTAAAGGCTTAACCATCAGTAAAATATATCACATTAAGATTTGGCATGAAGCACCCCAATTTTAAGGCCACTGGTTCTCAAACCCTCAGTGCATCAGAATCTAGGCAGAAGATTTAAAACTGCACACTCAGTTCCCACTTACATAAAACTTATTTGAGTTAGTCTGGGCAGGGAAACAGGTGCAGAGTTTTACTGTTTTTTGTTTTTTTGTTTTTTTAAGTTCTCCAGATGATGCTTCCCTGTACAGACAGGACTGAGACCCTTACACATTACAGAGCTAAGGAATATATCCACAAACACCCTATTGCTTTTCCAAATAAAAAGTTCTGAATCAGGGGCGCCTGGGTGGCTCAGTGGGTTAAGCCGCTGCCTTCGGCTCAGGTCATGATCCCAGGTCCTGGGTTCGAGCCCCGCATCGGGCTTTCTGCTCGGTGGGGAGCCTGCTTCCTCCTCTCTCTCTGCCTACTTGTGATTTCTCTCTGTCAAATAAATAAATAAAATCTTTAAAAAAAAAAAAAAAGTTCTGAATCATTCATCATGGTGTAACAGAAGAATCTCAATCAAAAGATCAGAATATAGTTCCTTGTTTGTCCTTAACTAGGTGAATGAACTCAGAACACTTGAACACTGGTCCTGTTTCCCCACTTGCAAATGAGTATATGCCTCCCTCACAGGATTATCATGAAAAATAAATGAAATAATATATGATATTAAAATATAAGTGCTTTCTAGAGTATTAATGATCTACCATAATGAATGACTATTTTCTTGTTTAAAAAATCAACATAAAATCTTCTAACTCAGGAATTAAATTTACATAAACACCACCAACATGAAAAGAATAAACTAGAGAACATTTACTGCAGCACTGCTTGCAGTGGTTAGAAAATAAGAACTGAACAAGATACCTCTGAAACTAGCAATACACTATATGTTAATCAACTGAATTTAAATGAAAAATAAAAATAAAAAATAAAAACATAAACTCAACAGAAAAATGGTTTAGCAAAATAAATATCTACGTACTGAATGTTTTAAGTTACAGGTACAAATAGAGTAAAATGTCTATGATAGTAAATAAAAATACCTAGTCACCTAAGTTGTATCATATGAACCCATTTTTGTTTAAAAGAAAGGAGTAATACAATTATGTATCTGTGTGGACTATGACAAAATAAGCACTGAATTGAACTCTGATAGGAGAGGAGGTACTACTGGCTTTATCTTTACATTTTTTCTGTGTTGTAATGCTCACTAAAGTTAGCAAAACCAAGTTTTTTTTTTTTTAAAGGTCCTGTATTAATACTATTTAAATGCACTACAGTTCAGAGGCTTTATCACAGAATAAAGTACAAGTAAGTGATCCTGTGTTATTTTCAATTCACTTTAGTACTAGGTTGAATGCCCAACAAGTGAAGACTTGTCTCAAATGCTCAAATAGTTATCTAGTAATTTTCAATTGTTACACATAATCAATCAGAACCAGTATAGCACCAAGGAGAAATAGCCTAAAGAAAAGGATGTAACAGAACTAGAGGAAGTCATTTCAGTGCATGGTCTGAGACAACTGAGAAAAAATAAAAACCATTCTAAGCAGCAGGCTTGAATGCAGTTTTAAGATTTCTTTTTTTCTAAATGTTTTCATTTTTCTTATAAGAGAGAGAGCAAGCACAAAAGCAGTGGGAGCAGCAGGCTCCCCACTGATCAGAGAGCCTGATAAGGGACTCAGTCCCAGGACTTCCAAGACCTGAGCTTAAGAACACTTAGTAGAGGGATGCCTGGGTGGCTCGGATGGTTGAGCCGATGCCTTCGGCTCGAGTCATGATCCCACCCTCCTGGGATGGAGTCCCACATCGGGCTCCTTACTCCACAGGGAGCCTGCTTCTCCCTCTGCCTGCTACTCTGTCTGCCTGTGCTCCCATGCGCGCTCCCTCTCTGACAAATAAGTAAGATCTTTTTTAAAAAAAAAAAAAAAAAAAAAAAAAAAAAGAATACACTTAGTAGATAGACTGAGTCACCCTGGAGTCCGGTACTTTTTTTCTTTAGACCACAATTTTCCAAAGTGTTTTCCCTAATCATCAATTCACAATGTTCTTTAAAATAAGGTTCCCTGTCCAATACACTGAAGATATGCTGCTCCCTGGTATCCATTTGCTCTTTTGCAAGCTGAGCACATGGTCATTCCAGAATTCATTCTCACACAGTAAGTCCTACAGTTAAAACTGCTTAACTTTAATCCAGTATTATCATAACTTTCTTCTGTAAATATGTTAACGCAAAAGAAGTTATTTTGAGCAGTATTTCTAGTCATTTCTAAGAAAAAGAAAAAAAAATTATGTAACATTTCAACTCCCTTAACTTTTGTCTAGGAAAAGCCACAACTTACAACAGTTAAGTTTTAGAATATGTTCAGTCTGTGATGACTACTATGGATAGTCTATGAAAAAAAATATATGAGCTGTACAAACGTCTCAATTAAATAAGAGTAATCTTTTAGGTCATAAGTATGAGTTGTGACTTTTAAAATCCCTCAAATATTCATGAACAAGCCTTCAACTGGTGATTAATTTTTTCCCAATAACTTGAAGCGAGATGACCTAACCAGTTTCTTTCTTTCTTTTTTAACCTAATCAGTTTCTTAAAGATGTTGGAAGTCTAAAAATCTTTTCCGAGTTGCCTGTGTGGCTCAGTTGGTTAAGTGTCTGCCTTCAGTTCAAATCCTGATCTTAGGGTCCTGGGATTGAGTCCTGCATCAGGCTCCCTGTTCAGCAGGGAGTCTGTTTCTCCCTCTGCCTGGTTTCCCCTGCTTGTGCACTCTCTATCTCTGCCAAATAAATAAATAAGCCTTAACAATAAATAAATAACTTTAAAAAACAAATGCCTAGAAATTCAGACATTTCAAACAAATGTCTGAAAAGAGAAACCAAATCTGTTAAGTTTTGAGGACTACCTAAATTATTTACCAAAAAAGGGCCTCTGAAGAAATATTCCTAAGCAGAATTTAAATAAAACTTATATGCATTTAAGTCTAAAAAAAATTTTTTAAAGTAGGCTCCAAGCTCAGTATGGAGCCCAACTCAGGGCCTGAACTCACAACAACCCTGAGATCAAGACCTGAACTGAGATCAAGACTAGATGCTTAATCTACTGAGCCACTCAGGCTCCCCCTAAATAAAAATCTTTTTGAAGATTTTATTTATTTGAGGCAGAGAGAGAGAGCACGAGGGGTGGAGACGCGAAGAGGGAGAGGGAGAAGCAGACTCCCCCACTGAGCGTGGAGCCCAAGATGGGGCTGATCCCACACCCCTGAGATCATGACCTGAGCCTGAGGCAGATGCTTAACCAAAGGAGTCACCCAGGCGCCCCTAAATAGAAATTTTTGAGGGAGGGGAGAATGCGTGCATGCACATAAGCAGGGGGAGCGCACAAGCCGAGAGAGAAGCAGGCTCCCACTGAGCAGGCTACCCTACATTGGGCTTAATCCCAGGGTCCCCGGATCACAACCTGAGCAGAAGGCTGATAGATGCCTAACCTACTAAGCCAAAGAGGCGCCCTGTCCAGTCATATCTTCTCAATTTTCCCTACTTCCATGTCAAGTTCTGCCATTCTCCCCTATCAGGGTCACTACCCACACTAATCCCTCTCGATGAAGCCATTTCACCTATCCCTTGACTAAGTTCATTTCTCCAAGTCTTTTTTTTTTTTTTACACTCAATAACAAGGACCTGGTACCACCGATATCTAAACAAAGTCTGGGGGTGCCTGGGTGGCTCTGTGGGTTAAGCCTCTGCCTTCGGCTCAAGTCGTGATCTCAGGGTTCTGGGATCAAGCTGGGCATTAGGCTCTCTGCTCAGCAGGGAGCCTGCTTACTCCTCTCCCTCTGCATGCCTCTCTGCCTACTTGTGGTGTCTCTCTCTCTCTCAAATAAATTAATCTTTTAAAAAATGATAAAGAAAAAAAATAAAGTCTGGCACATCAAAGGCCTACAAATCTCAAAAATATTGTGCAAGTTTCTGGTAGTCTACCTTGATGAGAAAATAAAACTTAGAACATCCAGAGTAACAAATGGGACTGAATATTCCTCAAATAATAATCCATGACTATTTCTCAACCAGACTTACAATAAAAACTAGCAAACAATTTATCTTTGACAAGTTCCTAGACATAGTACTCCCCTTTCTACTAGTGTAGGAGTGAACAAAGGGACGTTAATACTTTCCCTTGGATCCCTTTTCAGCAATCTATTATACTTCAACTGCAAGGTGGTCCAAGAAAACATCTCCAGGGAAAACTTCAGCTATCATCTTCTCAAAATTTCAAATCTTATTTATATCAGATTGTAAAGATTCAGACTGTACTACAGAAAAGTTAATGTTTTACATTTACTCAAACTTCAAAGTTCTGACAGATACTAAATAGATGGAAATAAATGACCTGGTCACCAAAATGGAAAACACGAGTGGCTCCTACCTAAATACTAAAAATATAATTTTTAGTATTTAACAAAATCAGACAAAACCATCCATATTTTTCTCTACCTACAATTTGCCTTATCTAACTGCCTAGCAAAGACCTATACTTAAGGTCAGCTTATTTCTACTACTTATTCACCTTTTTTTAATGTCTGAATGAATAAAACCAGTTGCATTTTACACAGTTGAGACAATATTCCACTGATCCCTAAATAAGTCTTTCAAAACCAGTGCCTAAAATCACAAGATCACCACCTTGAGATCTAGAGCTCTTTATATGAGACAGATACAGTAGAAATCACAGAGATCTGGGGTGCCTGAGTGGCTCAGTTGATGAAGCACCGACTCTTGATCTGGGCTCAGGTCATGACCTCAGGGTCCTGGGATGGAGCAGTACACTGGGCTCCATGTTCAGCAGGGAGTCCACTTGAGGATTCTCTCTGCCCGCCCCCCACCTTGTGTGTTCTCACTCTCTCAAATAAATGTATGTTAAAAAAAAAAAAAAAAAAATCACAAAAATCTATCTTCTGTTTTTGGTTTTGTGGTGTCATTTTATAGTCAATTTCACCAAATCCCTTCCTGGAATGCAAATTTTGTGGTTCAAATGTTACCTTTCACCGTAGGTAAGCAATAATGACTGCCTTTTTTCTTTCCCTATCCCATTTTCAGTCCAAAGTATTCTAACATTCCAAGTACTACCTACCCCTTTCCCTTCACACTTCTTCCCCTTTTTTGTGCTTGGCAGTTACAGCGAAATCCTGAGATATGAACATAAGGTGTACCCATTTGTATGTTTTTCTAGTACTCTACTCCATTTTTCTAGTACTCTACTCCAACATCTTTTATCTCCCTAAAAGAAAATAGTAAGTGAATAAGAAGTAAAAATCTATAATATGTAAACTAAAAATGGATGGGATTACAGTAGCTACATTTGCAGAGGTGAAATATACTAAAGAAACTATGACTTTACCAATGTGCTTGAACAGCCCATACTTTTTAAATTCTTTAAAGCACTTTAGAAAAATACAGAAAGGAGCCAGGAAATAGTCAAGTAAAACTTCATTTAAGAAAAAGGTCAACATGGGGTGCCTGGGTGGCTCAGTGGCTTGAAGCCTCTGCCTTCAGCTCGGGTCATGGTCTCAGGGTCCTGGGACTCAGGACCTGAGACCCTGGGTCTCAGGCTCTCTGCTCAGTGGGGAGCCTGCTTCCCCTTCTCTCTCTGCCTGCCTTTCTGCCTACTTGTGATCTCTCTCTGTCAAAATAAATAAATGAAATTTAAAAAAAAAAAAAAAAAAAAAAAAAAAGGTCAACAAGGGTGCCTGGGTGCTCAGTCAGTCAAGCATCTGCCTTTGCTGCCTTTGGCTGGGACCCAGTTCCGCACTGGGCTCCCTGCTTGTTGGGGAGCCTGCATCTCCCTCTCCCTCTGCTACTTGAGCTCCCTCTATCCCTCTGTCAAATTAATAAATAAAATCTCCCCCCACAAAAAAAGTCAAGGGAAGACAAAAAAGTCCACAATTTCATTAAGAATTAAATGACTTGGGACGCACGGGTGGCTCAGTCAGTTCAGCATCTGCCTTCAGCTCAGGTTGTGATCCCAAAGTCCTGAGACTGAGTCCAGCATCAGGCTCCTTTCTCAATGGGGAACCAGCTGCTCCTCTGTCTGCCACTTCCCCTGCTTGTGCTTGCTTGCTCTCTCTGACAAATAAATAAAATGACTCTCTAGAAGGTGACACTGTTTAATTAGACAAGTTTTAGCTTTTCATTTATAAAGAAGCTGATCTTTTGAGTTGGACAAAAAAGTCACTAAGGAAAAAAATACACTAACCTTTTGTCTGGTAACATACCGCTACCTGAAACTCTGAGAAGAAAAAAGCATTTACTATGAACCTACCTATGTACTACTTCTATACTGTTTCATTGGAAAGGCTTCAAAAGTAATCTCTAAAAATTCATTTTCCCACTACAGAAACCATACATTTTAAGTGAAAAAGGTCCATCTATGTTCCTAAATATAAATATCATTATTAAAATATTAGCTTCTAGGGCACCTGGGTGGCTCAGTGGGTTGGTCTTAAGCGTCTGCCTTAGGCTCAGGTCATGATCTTAGGGTCCTAGGATCGAGTCCGGCATCTGGCTCCCTGCTCAGTGTGGAGTCTGCTTCTCCCTCTGTCTTCTTCCCTCTGCTCATGTTCTGTCTCCCTCTCAAATAAATAAATAAAATCTTAAAAAAATATTAGCTCCTAAATAATGAGGTTTGAAGGGAAACTTTTTCCACCACATCAGAATTCAGAAGTGAGAGACACAGAACTAGACTGACAGCAACTCAAGTTTCTCCTTTTACTGACCAAGCTACAATCAAATGACTAATTTAAACCCAAAGGGGTTCCTACCACCACGCCCCTTAATTATCCTAAACTGGTCACAGATAGCACTGGTCAACTGATGGTCCTCCAAAAAGGGGCAGTCTATCATGGCGGCCTCAAGAAGCAGAACAAAGCCCTTTCTGCAGGGGGCAGACTTCCAAAGAGAAAGAGAGGAAAGAGGCTAAGCCATACTCTTACCAGTTCCTTCTTACAAATTCATCAGGCTAGAGTGAAAAAAGCGGGACAAGAGGGGCCAAGCCACACTATTTTTAATACCTTCTCAAAAATAGCAAGAAATCTACCTAATACATCACAAACCAACTTATTAATTAGTACAATTTTTATATTAATCACACACCTACCAGTAAAACAGCCACAAACTATGAATTCAAGCCAGGTATTAAATTCAGGTATTTAAAATAATCCTAAATCTTAAGAACATGAAAAAAAAAATACCGAGTATTTTGCTCTGTTAGAAATCCAACAAATTTAAAGAACCTGAGTCCAGGAGACAGGAACCAACCTCCACTTGAAATTATGAAGATCTTATCAATATCCATAAAAAGCAAGACTATCTGGTCACTGGCCAGATTGGCTTTGGATGTCACACCTGGCCCAAATCCCTGATCATAGTTGCTCCTGCTAAGTACATACACAGGAAGACAAATTATTATTTCAACACCAGGAGGACTTATAAACAAATATGGAAGGTTTAAGGGACACAAAATCCTAGTATTATCTTTGTTGAGACTGCATAGTTTGACTTATATGCTTGGAATGCCAAAGAAAAGTTGGTCTATTAAAGTGGACAACCTTGTAAGACCAATTTAAACATGGCAGTAATTTATACTTTTAAGCTGAAACCTTACTAAATATTAAAACGTCTAAGGGAACTTTACACTCAAATTAAGAAAACTACGTATAAAAATTAAACAGTTTCAATTTTCTTGAAGATGTTCAAGTTTGTTAATAGCAAATTTAACTTGAAGATTAACAGCCAGACTTGTACAAATAAAAAAAAGAACTTAAAAAGCTTAAGAACCAGGATTCTGAAATACAACTAATTTTTTAAATCAGTGTAAGCCTTTACTGGGTACAAAAACCGCCCTTCAGGACACCAAAAGACAATTCTAAATAACTAAAGTTCACCAAAAATTGAACTTTAAAAGACATTCATGCAAAGGGAAATATTAACAACTATTCACTATGCCTGTGCAGATGAAGCAAATCCTCTATAAAAAAAAGTATTAAAAGAATAAGAACAGAAACTTAAGCCCATTAAAAATATTTGTCATTGTATTCTAAATAAGATTTCTAGCCAGAATTCCTTAAATTGTCCTCCGATACTCCAGGTCACATGGTGAGTCACCTATTAAACACGAAATCTAAGCAGTAAACAAGCTTTTAAAATCCTTAGGTAACTCCCTTTATTAAAATTGTTTTCTTGATATACCTTTACAAATATTACAGTTCTCTTAAGCGTTTAAAAGCATTTGAATAAAGCTTTCTCTAAAAACCTTTACCGAAAAAAACCCAAAAACCACTTTTCTTAAGATCTCACAATACCCGAAATCCTGATTTTAACTGACATTACTGTCTATTACACCTACTATGCTCGTAATACTAACCCTCATGATGTTTAAATATGTGTTAGAATGAAAAACTAAGTTAAGAAATATGGGTTTTCCCTAGCTTGTTCTCAGAAGCAGCCTAACTTTTACAAGCGTTTGGGATAAAACTTTGAACAATTATCCGCAAATTTGGCCCAAACAAACTACTGCTAAAATGTCTGAAGCCTCTAATCTTTCCTTTCATTTTAGTTTATATATCTGAGTGTCAAAGCCTGTTCCAGTAACGTAACATTCCTTAATAATAGCACCTAACGAGTCTAACTAACCCAAGTCGCTGTTTCTTTCATATCCACACCTGTCTGCCGAAAGCTTTTCCTGGACACACTCGGGCCCCCAAGAATTCCCACATTTGTTTTCATAAACCCACTCCTTCCTCTTCGCCCACTTCCAACTCGCACACTTCTCTGGATCTACCGGCCTCACCCCTCTTAACGACCGTGGGCTGAACGGACAGCTCGGTCCCTAACCCCAAGCGCGGAGAAACCCAGGACTACTGCGGTGGGCCCCCCAGCGCCGCAAGGCAGTGGCGTGGGGGAGGAAAGGAAGCGGGAGAGCCCAGCACCCTCCCCCGCGCCGGGCGCACACCCCCTTCCGGCACCCCTCCCCCCGCATTGTGCGAGCGGGGCCCGGGCCCCAGGCCGCAGCTGCCCTCGGTTCCCCCAGGCCCGTCCGCCCTCCCGCCCTGCGAGCTGCTCCCGCCGAGAGGCCACACAAAGCCCGGGAAGCCAGCTTCTGTGGCGCCAGAGCACGGGGAGAGGGAGCAAACGCGGACTGACTTACGGGGCTGCTGCGGCCGCGCTGCCTCAGCCGGAGACACCGACCGTTGGGCACACGGCGGCGTCGCTCTTGGCCGTCCTTCCCTCCTCCGCCTTCGGTGGCGGCAAGATCTTCTTTCTCCACCTACCTCCCTCCCCCCCACCCCACCTCCTCCTTCTCCTCCCCCTCCTCCTCCGAACCACCGAAGTACCGAGGGTGAGACACAGAGACTCACAACAACATGGCTGCCACCGCCGCCTCCCCTCCCCTCCCCCCCCGCCCACCGGCCGCGCGCAAGGCACTCCGGGAGAAAGGGGAGGGGGGGAGCACTCACCGACGTGCGGCTCTTCTCAGTGGCTTCCGTCGCTTCTCCCGCGCTTCTGGCGCCGGCCGGCGGGAGCTCTGCGCGTGCGCACGCTCTCTGCGCTCGAGCGTTTCGGCCGTCCCTTAGGCGTGCGCTCCCCCGCCCTCACCTTGCGGGCTCGCAGCTGGTGCTAGGCTCGGCGGCTGCGCCAGGCGGGGACGCGCGCGGGACCTCGGCTGGCGCAGGCGTGGTGTAGCCGAGCGCCGCGTTCGCCTCTGTCTTCCCGCGTGCAGCCTCGACTTCCGAATTCGCTTACCCTCCGCTTCCTTCCTGGTAGCTCATTGTTCTCCGCCGCTGCCTGTGCGGATGTCAGTTGCCTGTGACCGTGCAGTACTCCTCGAGCTTCGCTTCTGGGGTGCTGGCACCCACAGGAGCCGGGCAGTAATCCAGGCCCTTAGGGTTCATCCTCCCCCTCTCCCCGCAACAAGACGATGGAGACGCATTTTGGGTGGAAAAGTGAACCCCTTAAAGTGGACTGTCATTCTAGTTGCCTCTTGGGCAAGTGGACCCAGCTCAGCACATTACGGCCCGCAATGCTTGGCCGGGGTAAACACAAAGGAGACCCAGGTCGTTCTACTGGGCTAGTAATTCTCACTCGCCGCCCTATTTTTCATCACCCGCGCATGCCAAGTGCACTGTCTGGTCCGCACCCCGATCCCCCACCGCAGCAGTTAGAGACGGAACCCGCGCTGTCGTCCTGTCCCCGTGGCTTTGGTAGTGATGATTCCAGGCTTGAGACCCAACCGTAGTCTGCCCCTGTCACACAGCCGTCATGTGGTAGGGGCACCGGCACTGTGTTGTTCTCCATGGTTGGCACAACTCTCTGACATTCTGTAGTTCTGAAAAGGAGTGCTTTGTAATTTTTCTTCCTGGGCGACTGTAAGCTCCATGATGGGCTTGCAGGACCATGAGTCTTTTATCCACGCGCGCGCACGCGCACGCGCGTGTGTGTGTGTGTGTGTCCCCCAGGGCCTGGGCCATAGTAGTGTTCAAAGATTATATGTTGAATGCCTGAACTTATCGGTTTTTAATTATTACTGAAAGCATGTGACATCTGAATCTGCCTCAAGACTTTTACCTGTGGCCCACATTTCAGGCTTCTAGATATTTCCAGCTGAATATTCTTCCTGGCACCAAACAAAAACAACTTAGACCCATCGCCCAATTCTCGTGTTAGCTCAACAGTTGGTATACCACAACCGATTGAGTACCCCAAGTTAGTCCGTTGATACATCCTTGTCTGTTTCTCTTATACATTTCTCCTCATATAGAATTTTCACTTCCCAAATATTTCTGGAAACGGTTTTTCCTAGTATATCCTCATTAATACTAGCCTTGCTTCTCAGGTCTGGATATCTAGAGCAAGCTCTTAATTTGCTTTCTTGTGTTCAGTCTTGTTTGGTCTAGTCAGTTCTGCTCCCTGCTATCTAAAATGAACATCTGATTCCTGGCTCTTTTGCCTCTCCTTTAACCATTCCATTGCTTCCTATCACCCACAACAGCATTTCCTGAGTATGTTCTATTCAATACTAGTAGATGTTCCTTCAAGAAATGTCTCATGATCAGGTAAGTATGGGAGACACTGAGATGCACATATGTTGCCTTCTTCTTCCCCTTCCACTGGGCTGATAACAGCTGAAGAGTCTTTATGTACAGTTGCCTAATCCAGGTGAAAACTGATGGAGCCATCAGAGCCCTCCCCATGTGGAATTAGGACTAAGAGACCCCAGTATCCCTCCGGGAAGTCTCTTGAACCTGGCACCTCTGGGCTGATTTTTCCCACAGTGTGGACAAGGAACCCATAAAGAAAACTGGAGTTGAGAGAGAAAAGGAGAGCCCTTTCTTCCTGTACCTTGCTAGCAGCTTCTACCCTTGGATTCTGAAACACATTCCTGGATCATTTAACAAATTCTGCTTTTTTTTTGCCTAAGCTAAATGAAGTCAGTTTCTATTACAACCAAGAGTCCTAACTAAAAGCTGTGTTAAAACCATCCTTACTATTTATTTAGTGCTTACAGGATGTAAGCTTTGGTAGCCGCTTTGGTAGTGGTGATTCCAGGCTTGACACCCAACTGTAGCTTTGGTAGTGGTGCTAACAGTAGGTAAGCACTAAAGCACTTTTTTTTCTTTGCCCCAAAGATTTTATTTATTTGAAACAGATCACAAGTAGGCAGAGAGGCAGGCAGAGAGGGAGAGGGAGAAGCAGGCTCCCTGCTGAGCAGAGAGCCTGATGCCATGTGGGGCTCAATCCCAGGACCCTGAGATCATGACCTGAGCTGAAGGCAGAGGCTTAACCCACTGAGCCACCCAGGTGCCCCTAAAGCACTTTTCATACATTATTTCATTTAATGCTCCCAATATCCCCATGAACAGGGCAGCTTCACCGGCATGTGACCTGTGCAGTCCTACAAGGCCTGAAGCTTTAGAAGCTTTAGGAGAGTTCCACAATTGGTTTAATGCTCTGTCATCGCCTTCCAGAAAGTCTTAATAGGAAAAAGATAAATTTTCATTTTGCACTGGGCTCCATAAATCATATAACCTGTACTGTTTATGAGGTATTATCTTTATTTGACAAAAGCCTTCTTAGTATCTTTAAAAACAAATTATGCTTTGTAAATATGCAAGTGAGGGACATAGTGTGTACAGGACTTCCCAAACAAATTTAACAACGGAAGACTTTTCTTCCTGGTAAATCTCTTTTCAAGGCTTTGTGCTCTGCAGAATTCAGATCAAAGTCCAACCCTTCAGTGACCTGACTCCGCCTACCTCCAGCTCCTGATTCACCTGGCGCGTGAGCAGTTTCTTGCTTCTGGGCCTTCACACATGCTTTGCAATCTGGCTTTGCTCATTAGGCACCTTCTGATTATAATTGGCTTCTCTTGTATATTCACCTACAAGGAAAAAAAATGCATTCCTCAGCTACTGTAAATGTCAGGTGTGCCTGATAGTTAAGGTGGACATTGTAATTGATGCCTGACAGCCATTCTAATCACCCGGGGAACTTGTTTGAAATGCAGAATCTTGGTCCCATTCCAGAACTACTGAATCAAATTCTGCATTTTAACAAGACTCCTGGGCAATTTCTCTACTTAATAAAGTATAAGAAGCACTGGTAAACCAATCACAAAAATTCCCTCTCACTTGATAGGAACTGGTTCTGTCGTGGGTGTGTTTTTCATTTAGAGCCTGTGGGACACAAAAATGTGCCAACTCAAAGCAAGGGGGGGGTGGGGGGGAGCCTGGCTCTCTCTTCTTCGTAAACAAGAAAGCATCTTGCCCCCAGTTCGAGCTGACAGGAATCCTATCTGCTAGTAGCACACCCAGAGTATTCATTCTCCTTGTCTTCTTTAGTAACAGACCCTCTGGATGCCCCTGTGGGCTAGAAAAGGCACAGGGTGGAAGGAAGTAGCCTGATTTCCAAGCAACACACGTTGCGTCTTAGGAATGTGTCTATATGGCCTGTTAAGGCAAGTGGTTCTCAGCCACAGTTGCACATAAGAATCTCCTGGGGGAACATCTGAATTGTATCATTCTCAGGCCCTTCCCAGAGATTTTGATTGAATGGTTCTGGTCCCGCTAAAGCCAGGATATGGATATTTTTTAAAATGTTCCCTGGTGATTATAACATGTAGCCATTGCATACCACTAGTTTAGACAGACCAATCTTGGAGCATAATGCCATTTTAATATTCTCTATGAAAATACTGCTTTGCACTGGGACTGCTAAGGAAACCTCTTGTAAACTCTTTTTACAACTTTGCTGTTTTTTTTTTAAGATTTTATTTATTTATTTGACAGACAGAGATCACAAGTAGGCAGAGAAGCAGGCAGAGAGAGAGGAGGAAGCAGGCTCCCCGCTGAGCAGAGAGCCCAATGTGGGGCTCGATCCCAGGACCCTGGGATCATGACCTGGGCCAAAGGCAGAGGCTTAGCCCACTGAGCCACCCAGGTGCACCCAACTTTGTTGTCTTTATAAAAGTAAATAAGCAGGGCGCCTGGGTGGCTCAGTCGGTTGAGGGTCTGCCTTCAGCTCAGGTCATGATCCCAGGGGTCCTAGGATCAAGCCCCACATTGGGCTCCCTGCTCAGTGGGGAGCCTTCTTCCCCCTCTCCCTCGGCCTGCCTCTCTGCCTACTTGTGCTCTTTCTCCCTCTGTCAAATAAATAAATAAAATCTTTTTTTAAAAAAAGTAAATAAGGGGCACCTGGGTGGCTCAGTGGGTTAAAGCCTCTGCCTTCGGCTCAGGTCATGATCCCAGGGTCCTGGGATCGAGCCCCACATCGGGCTCTCTGCTTAGCGGGGAGCCTGCTTCCTCCCCCCTCTCTCTCTCTGCCTGCCTCTCTGCCTACTTGTGATCTCTGTCTGTCAAATAAATAAATAAAATCTTTAAAAAAAAAAAGTAAATAAGCTCTTTATAAAATTTTCCAAGAAATAGGGGCACCTGGGTGGCTCAGTGGGTTAAAGCCTCTGCCTTTGGCTCAGGTCATGATCTCAGGGTCCTGGGATCGAGCCCCGCATCGGGCTCTCTGCTCAGCAGGGAGCCTGCTTCCCTTCCTCTCTCTCTGCATGCCTCTCTGCCTACTTGTGATCTCTGTCTGTCATATGAATAAATAAAATCTTTAAAAATTTTTTTTCAAGAAATAAAAGTTCAAACCACCCTAATTTTAATATCACAGAAATACTAATATCCACATGTGGCGAACAGCATTGTTACAAGCATAAATACAGATAGAAGGACAGATAGCTACGTAGGGTAACAGACAGGAATAGGTTCAGTTTGCATATGCGATTTTAAAATACAGTTTTGAGGGGCGCCTGGGTGGCTCAGTGGGTTAAAGCCTCTGCCTTCGGCTCAGGTCGTGATCCTGGGGTCCTGGGATTAAGCCCTGCATCTGGCTCTCTGCTCAGCGGGAAGCCTGCTTCCTCCTCTCTCTCTCTCTGCCTGCCTCTCTGCCTACTTGTGATCTCTCTCTGTCAAATAAATAAATAAATCTAAAATAAAATAAAATACAGTGTTGAACTTAGTCTTACTTGAATTTAACAAAAGTGAAGGAACTGCTCAGATGCATATTTTTTCATTTTCAGAGAGACTGATTCATAAACGTTTTCTCAAAGGTTAACATGATTAAAAAAAAATCATACTAGGAGAGAGGGACTTTTTCAACTATGTGCTCCAACATTGCTCAGTAGTGAGTTCCCTGCTATGAAAGAGAGATTAACACTCTTTTGCTTCCTTCTACCTCTTCCCCATACTTCCTAATTTTTGACTTGTGTTATTTTTCATCATGTCAGGGTTTATACCATTTACATTCTATTTTTATCCATTTTTCTTTTGCTTTTTCTTAATTTCAGTATTTAAATGTATTTATTATATATGGCTTCTTCATTTCTGACTTGATTTTGATTCAGTTACATGGATTTCATCATTTATCAGTTAGCCTTTACATGGGTTACAAACCACCCCCCACTATCATTTCCTAGCTCCTAGTTCTGTGGGTTGGTCAGTTGGGCTGGGTTCAACTGGGAAGTTCAGTTGATCTCTTCTGGACCTACCTGTGCAACTGGCCAGCTGGTATCGAGGCTGGCTGGGGCTGTGAGGCTCAGGTCTGGTGGTCAACCAAGACACCCACAGCCCCTCCTGGAGACTTGCCTAGGCTTGGTCGCACGGTGGCAGAGAGTGAGAATGGAAACTGCCAGCTTGGAACTCATGTCATGTCCCTTCTGCTGCATCACTGGCCAAAGCAAATCATAAGGCCAGCCCAGATTTAAAAGATGAAGAAACAGACTTTATCTTTTGATGAGAGGAGCTACAAAGAATTTGTGTGTATTTGCAATCTTTTGAAAGCCTGATATTCCTGAAGTTTTGAAAATGCCTTCCTAGACATATCTCCAAAGGCAAGGGAAACAAAGGCAAAAATGAACTATTGGAACTTCATCAAGATAAAAAGCTTTTGCACAGCAAAGGAAATAGTGGACAAAACCAAAAGACAATCGACAGAATGGGAGAGGCATTTACAAATGTCCTATCAGATAAAGGGCTAGTATCCAAAAGCTACAAAGAACTTATCAAACTCAACACCCAAAGAACAAATAAGCCAATCAAGAAATGGGCAGAAAGGAGCACCTAGGTGGCTCAGTTGTTAAGCTTCTGCCTTCAGTTCAAATCATGATCCCAGAGTGCCAGAATTGAGCCCCACATCAGGCTCCCTTCTCGGTGGGGAGATTGCTTCTCCCTCTCCCTCTGCCTGCCACTCTGCCTGCTTGTGTGCTCTCTCTCTCTCTGTCAAATGAATAAATGAGATATCACCTCACACCAGTCAGCATGGCTAAAATTAACAAGCCAGGAGAAGACAGATATTGGCAAGGATGTGGAGAGAGGGGAGACCATCTTATACTGTTGGTGGGAATGCAAGCTGGTGCAGCCACTCTGGTAAAAAGTATGGAGATTCTTCAAAAAGTTGAAAATAGAGCTACCCTATGACCCAACAGTTGAACTAGTAGGGATTTACCCCAAAGATACAAATGTAGTGATCCAAATGGGCACCTGCACCCCAGTGTTTATAGCTGACCTGTCCACAATAGCCAAACTATGGAAAGAGCCCAGATGTCCAACGACAGATGAACAGTTAAAGCAGCTGTGGTATATATATACAATGGAATACTATGCAGCCATCAAAAAAGAAATCTTGCCATTGGCAAGGATGTGGATAGAACTAGAGCGTATTATGTTCAGTGAAATAAGTCAATCAGAGAAAGACAATTATATGATCTCATTCATACGTGGAATTTAAGAAACAAAACAGAGGATCATAGGGGAAGGGAGGGAAAGATAAAACAGAATGAAATCAGAGAAGGAAACAAACCATAAGAGACTCTTAAAAATAGGAAACAGGGGCGCCTGGGTGGCTCAGTGGGTTAAAGCCTCTGCCTTCGGCTCAGGTCATGATCCCAGAGTCCTGGGATTGAGCCCCGCATCGGGCTCTCTGCTCAGCGGAGAGCCTGCTTCCCTCTCTCTCTCTGACTGCCTCTCTGCCTACTTGTGATCTCTGTCTGTCAAATAAATAAATAAATAATCTTTAAAAAAAAAATAGGAAACAAACTACTGAGGGTTGCTGGAGGGAAGTGGGGGTGGGGGATGGGGTCACTGAATGAGGGACATTAAGGAGGGCATGTGATGTAATGAGCACTGGGTGTTGTATAAGACTGATGTATCACTGAACTCTACCTCTGAAATTATACACTGTATGTTAATATTGAATTTAAATAAAAGAAGATTAAAAAATGCCTTCCTGGGGCGCCTGGGTGGCTCAGTGGGTTAAGCCTCTGCCTTCGGCTCGGGTCATGATCTCAGGGTCCTGGGATTAAGCCTCGCGGCGGGCTCTCTGCTCAGCAGGGAGCCTGCTTCCTCCTCTCTCTCTGCCTGTCTGTTTAAAAAAAAAAAAAAAAAAATGCCTTCCTGTTTTATTTAAACTTAAACAACTATTCTCGAGTCTTGCTGTCTCCCCGCACCCTCCAATGCCCTCACACCCCAGGACTTTGTGGACACTGTGCTTATGGAAGACTCTTACAGAAGTCTTCAGCTGTTTTGATTTTAGCCTACTTAAGAATTTTTTTCTCTACTTTTGAAGTTTGATGTCCTAACCACAATGTATCTTGCTGTCAATCAGTTCCTAACAGATTTTCTTGTTATTACAGTATAACCCTGATATTTGAAATTAAGTTCTTTAATCATTTCAGGGAAATATTTCTGCATAACAGCCCTGAATATTTTTTTTCTGACCTTTGATTTTCCTACTTCATGGATAACAATTATTCTTATTTGGAACATCTTGTACAACTTAAAGCCAATGAGAAGACACTCTTAAAAAGAATTTGGGGGTTCCTGGGTGGCTCAGTCATTAAGCGTCTGTCTTCAGCTCCTGCATTGGGCTCCCTGCTCTGTGGGAAGCCTGCTTCTCCCTCTCCCACTCCCTGTGCTTGTGTTCCCTCTCTCGCAGTCTCTTTCTCTCTCTCCGTCAAATAAATAAATAAAATCTTCAGGAAAAAAAAAAAGAAATTGGGGGACAAAAAAAGAAACTTCTTGTCCTTCACATGAATCATCCCCTTGTTAATTGCTTTACTATCTTTGTGTTTTTCTTCTGAATTCACTATGATTACATCAAGCATTTTCTCCATGTTATAAATTCCGTTTTCAGCCAAAATGTCAATGGTGCAATGTCACCGTTGGTTTTGATGTTTCCTTAGCTCTCCAATCATCCCTGTTATCTCATTTTGACGTTTCCTCATCATCTGTGCTATTAATCTACTGTCTCCCAGCTCCAAACTTTGCGGTGCTGAGACTGGGATTCTGCAAACAGCACTTCTTCACCAGTGGGCAACCTGGTAAACACTGTCAATAGTGGGCACATGGAAAGAGATGAGGAGATGGGAAAGAGAAGCCTCTTGCTCTTTCCACTTGTTATTCCTGTCAGCAGAATCCCAAGGCAGCACCTCAGCCCAAGTGCAGGAATTGATTCCAGTTTCTAACTTCTTTGCCTGCTTCCAGAGCCAGGCTGCTGATCCTCCCTGGGAAAGCTGAGCAGTGGCTGAACACTGTCCCCCTCCTCAGAGGACTGAGACCCTGCTCCCCTGAGGACTCCTCTCCAAATCCCGAGGTAGTAGGAGCAACCAGGGTGCCCCCTCCCCAGAGGTCCAAGTCCCAACTCTGTGGGCCACCTCCTTTGTTTCTAAGTTCAGCTAACGTCCCCCTCTTTTCTTGGTTTCCCCAGGGATGGCAGCTCTAGTGACTAACTCTACTCCCTCATCACGCTTCTCCTCACACCTTTTGTTTTGTCAGCCTGACCAATTCCCCACATTCCCTCTGTTAAATTAACCGAGGTGGTCTCTGTTTTCCTGACGGGTCCTGAACTGATGCATCACCTTCTAGGACTTCTTAAAGTTTTGTGATGAAATATTACAGCATAAGCTTTTGCAGAAAATGTGGCTTTTTTAGAAAAATCTTTTCCCATGCCTTTATTGCATTTTTTCTGCAGCTATTGGGGGGGGGTGATTTAAATGAGTCTCTTTGACAACATTACTAGCTCTTATTTATTTTTTTAAGAAAAAAAATTTAAAAGATTTTATTTATTTGACAGAGAGAAACAGAGAGGGAACAGAAACGGGGGAGTGGGAGGTGGAAGTAGGAGAAGCAGACTTCCCACCGAGCAGGGAGCCTGATGTGGGGCTTGATCTCAGGACCCTGGGATCATGCCCTGAGCTGAAGGCAGACGCTTAATGACTGAGCCACCCAGCCACCCCTCTAGCTCTTACTTTATTAAACAGATTTCTTAAGCTATAATTCACATGCCACAAAACTTACCTATTTAACGTATACAATTCAGTGGGTTTTAGGGTATCCACAAATGTGTGCCACCACCAGCACAGTCAATTTTAGAATATTTTCATCACTTCAGAACGAAACCACGTACCCTTTGGGTAGTACTCTGCTATCCTCCCACCCCCTAGTTCTAAAGAGTCACTAATCAATCCACTTTTTGTCTATATAGTTTGCCTCTTCTGGATATTTTGTGTAGATGGAATGATATAAATGTTATCTTTTGTGACTGGCTTCTTTTACTTACCACAGTGCTTTCTTTTTAAGAGATTTTACTTTATTTAAGAGAGAGAGAACATAAGCTGGGGGAGCGGCAAGCAGAGGGAGAGAGAGAAGCAGAGAGCCCAACGGGCTTGATCCCAGCATCCCAGGATCTTAGTCAAAGGCAGATGGTTAACCAACTGAGCCACCCAGGCGCCCCTAGCATAATGCTTTCAAGTTTCACCTACGGGAGCACGCATCAGTACCTCGTTGCTTTTTACGGCCAAATAATATTCCATTGCTTGGATATACCAGATTTTGTTTATCTGTTCAGCAAATAATGGAAATTTGGGTTGTTCTCACCTTTTAGCTATTATGAATAATGGCGCTGTGAATGTTCCTGAACAAGTTTTTGGTAGAGTGTCTTTGTTCTTCGATTGTAGTTTCTCTCAGACTGGGTTTTCTGCCTTTTGTATGAGGTGTCCTTCCCCCCACACCCCCTGTCATGTGTTGGCCTAACTCCCTAGGGGAAAGGCCACTTATTTTTCTTGCTGCTCAAGGTCACCGTAGGCAGACCTGGCACACTTTCTTTTTGCGTTGAGCAAGTGTGAACTTTCTCACTCATCTGGGACCAATGAGGTTTAGTTTTATGCCACTTTTCTGCAGCCAAAGGAAACCATGGTGGAGGAGGGAATAAGCTTATTCAGCATGAAGTTGGATTCTTGCTGGAGGACCTAGATTCTGGTCACTAAGTAGAGATCCTCCTGAACATTCTTTGCCAAGGCCCATGCTACCCACTCAAGGATTTCATTCTACCCTCATGCTGTTCAGCTTGATCTGTCCACTAAGAGTGCCCAGGGAGATGGCAGACCATGGCAACATCAACTAAGTTTCCTGTCTTCTTCTATCGTAGCAGTCTGGTGAGAGCCCTCTCTCAGTAGGAAAGCCAAGCCAGAGTCCCGACCACAGTAAGCTTTCTTTTCCTTCCTTTTCCCCTTCCAGGACCAATTTCTTAAGAACTGTGAATTTGTGGAAGATTGGCCTATATCACTTCCTCATTTTCAAAACTGTGAGGAAAGTTGTCTTAGTTAGTCTTAGCGGGTGACCTCGCATAACATGGAGTAATCTCTTGTTCTCCAAGTGAGGCCTCCAGTCTCGAGGAGAGCATTTCTCCAAAGCTTCCATTTCCCCTCTCAAAGTCATTTCCAAATTTACCTTCTGTCATTCTGTGGTATTGTCAGGAACAACATGGCCAGTGCAGGCTTGAATCCCCAACTTGGCTCTAAAGCCTACACAAAATAAAGACCCTACTGTCAGTTAAATCTTAACTACCCATTAATGCTTCCATGACAGGCAGTAAAACAGTGGAGATCTGAATCACAGTATGTTTGGTGTTCTACGAACAGTTGTTCTAGTTGGAGGAAGTTGTGGCAGCTGTGGGCTGGTTTGTTTATCTTCTCTGAATGTTTGTGCATGAGGCCAGTGTTGTCATAGCCTTGTATGTGCCATGCCCAAAGGAGAAGCCAACTGAGGGAAGGCCAGAGGCATTTCCCTGTAGGAGCGTTCTTGGGTAGAGTGAGGTCTTCTCAGCTTGTTATAGTTTCTCAGGGGGGACACCTGGTTGGTTCTCACTTTTGGACATACTAGGGAGTAGGGCTTCCTTGCCTTAAAATAAGAATAGGTCCTGGGGTTGCCTGGGTGGCTCAGTGGGTTAAGCCTCTCTACCTTCTGCTCAGGTCATGATCTCAGGGTCCTAGGATTGAGCCCCACATAGGGCTCTCTGCTCAGCAAGGAGCCTGCTTCCCCACTTTCTCTCTGCCTGCCTCTCTGCCTACTTGTGATTTTTCTTTCTGTCAAATAAATAAAATCTTAAAAAAAAAAAAATAGATCCTGGACACAGGGAGCTCTAGGACTTTTTGTCCAATGTCTCTGACTTAGGCAAGGGCAAAACTGGACCAGGAGACTCCGTAGTGTCTCAGACATGCCACACCTCCATAATTCACAGAGTATGATTCGCATGCCATTAGGGTGATTCTCAGGCTGTGTGGTGAGTCAGGGAGTAAAAAATACTCATAAATTAAAACATAAATTACCACCAGTCCATATCAAGGAAAATCTACTGAAATCTTCTACTTTATAGATGGCCGGGAATAGAGATTTTGAAAGTTGATTTTCCCATTTGTCATTAAATTAGAGATGGATTCCCACAGGAAAAATATATACAAAATATTATTGAAAACCTCCTGGTAGGGGGTGCTGGGTGGCTCAGTTGGTGAAGCATCTGCCTTCGGCTCAGGTCATGATCCCAGGGTCCTGAGATGGAACCCCTGCATCAGGCTCCCTGCTCAAGGGGGGAGTCTGCTTCTCCCTCTCCCTCTGCCACTTCCTCTGCTTGTGATCTCTCTCTCTAATAAATAAATAAAATCTTAAAAAAGAAAAAAAGGAAACAAACAGAGAAAACCTCCTGGAAGTATACCAGGCTTAGCAATACTGTGAATTATAATGAAAAAAATATTTTTGGTTTTCATCCCCATTCCTGGCACAGAGCTTCTAAAATCCTTGGAATTTCATGATTTGAGAGAGATAAAAGTGTCTTTTTTTTTTTTTAAGATTTTACTTTATTTATTTGACAGAGATCACAAGCAGGCGGAGAGGCAGGCAGAGAGAGGAGGAAGCAGGCTCCCTGCCGAGCAGAGAGCCCGATGCGGGGCTTGATCCCAGGATCCTGGGATCATGACCTGAGCCTAAGGCAGAGGCTTTACTCACTGAGCCTCCCAGGCGCCCCATAAAGTGTCTTTTGTTATTCATAAGAAGTCCCATTCAATCATATCTAACTTTATGTTAATGAGATGACTTATGGAAAACCTCTAACCTGGGAGCTGGTTGCCAGGGGAACCATCCAGGTAATTAGAAGGTTGGAACTTTCAGCCCCATCCCCATATCTCTGGGGGAGGCCAGAGGTTGAAGTAATCACCAATGGCCAGTGATATAATCAATCATGCTTATATAACGAAGCTTCTGGGCTGGTGAACATGTGGGGGAGCTGGAGAGAGCAAAGAGACTCCACACCTCTTCCCCCATACCTTGCCCTATGCGCCTCTTCTATTTGGCTGTTCTGAATTGTATCCTTTAAATAATAAACCAGTAATCTAGTAAGTAAACTATTTCGTAAATTCTGTGAGCTGCTGTAGCCAATTATCAAACCCAAGGTGGGTGTGACTTATATCCAGTACATGTGACAAGCAACTGGTGGACTTGTAATTGGTAACTGGAGTGGGGGAGGGGCTGATGTCTTCTTGGACTAGCCCTTAACCAGCGGGGTATGCTCTAACTCCAGATAGGGCATGTCAGAATTGAACTGAATTGTAGGACACCCAGCTGTTACCTACAGAGAATTGCTTGGTGTGGGGAACCCCTCTCCCCCATATTTGGTGACCAGAATGAAGTATTAAGGGTAGCAGATGAAGAAACAGTTTTCCCTCCAGCTGTTGTAGCAGAGGAAATGAGTCTTTCCAACTCACTCACCCTCAGTGTTCACGGTCTCCGGTCTCCGGTGTGCTGTGTGTCAAAGGGCTTTAAAATACCCCTCCCACTGCAGAAGTTCACAGAGAAAGTTTCTCCTAGAGAGAAAACACACCATAGTTGGGAAAACAGAACTGCCCCATCATGTAGTCTTCTTGGGTTGATGAGCACAGCCAGCATTCAGCATTTTATAAAGCATATTAGAGAGAAGCAAATCCTCTTTTGAAATACAAACGTAAGCCAAAACTGTGTATCCTAGACCAGAATGGTAACAGATGTATGAAACAATTGAGTAAGGGACAGGTCGGGCTAGGGAGGGAGAGATAGGGGGCTCTGTGATCAGGCTCACAGAAATCCCAAAAATGTGGAGGTGTTGGGAAACCAGAGATAAGGGAACAAACAGGACCACCCTGCCCAAGGCATGCGTGGTGGGCGGCTTTTTTATGATAATCACCTGTGACCAACAAAGAATAACCAGACCCTAAAAAGGAAGTAGGCCTTTGAAGGTGTTATCACTAGTCTTCACTCAATGGTGGTATCAATAGAGATGTTAAGGATTTAAGTTCCGTGGTGAGCTTTCTATAAAAGACCAACTGTGTAGTGTACTGTCTAATAATTGAAGTTGGATCATGTCTTTCCTCCTCTCAGAACCCTGTAATGGCTTCCCAGGTCACTTGGAATAAATCTAAAATCTTTAACATGACATCTGTGTTGTGGCTCTCCCTGCTACCTCTGAACTCTACCGCTCTCGCCCTCCCCTAAGCCACACTGGATGCTCGGCTGTTCCTCAAACCTCCCAGAGACTCTTGCCTCAAGGTCTTTGTGTTTTGAATTTCTTTCTGGACAGATATACTTTTCCCAAATACATGGCTCCCTTTCTCCCTTTCTCCAGGTCTCTTGTTCAAATTCACTTCGACATTCCCTCAGACCACACACACACACACACACACACACACACACACACACACACACACGTGTCCTTCCCAGCCATTCTGTATCCCCTTACTCTGATCGATGCTTCTTCTTGGCACTTAGCACCGCCTGAGGTATTATTCGTCATCCCTCTTACTGCGCTAGAATGGAAGGTCCATGCAGGCAGGAATTTTTTTGCTCTCTCTGCTGGACCCCAGCTCCTAGGGCAGCTCCTGAAACAGGAAGGCACGTGAGGAATACGTGTGCCAGCGTATGAAGGAATGAACTCACAGGAGGGGTCTGCTCATATGTGCCTAAGCATTTTTGGAGGGGGGGAAAGTTCATAAGGATTTCCTTCAGAGCTTGAGGAGATGGGGTCAAGGAGGGCGCTGCCCCTCACACGGTGCCCTGCTTCTGCTCTCAGCACAGCGGCGTGGTCCCGGGAAAGTGAGATTGGTTCAACTGTGCGAGAGAGAGAAGTTGCTGTGAGGTGTTCGTGACCCTGTTCTTGGGAGCGCAGGCCCGGTGACATGGAGCCATCCAAACAAGTCCGACAGGAGTGAGGGCAGGATTCTGCTCAGACTAGTAGAAAAGAGAGAATCATGGGGGCCTCCCAAGCCCCGACTCTGTCCATGCCGAGTGAGACAGGTGAACAGGACATGCTCGCTGAGGAACAGGAGCTGAGACGGTGAGGGCACAGGGGGACATCCTGACAAAGATATGGATGCCGTGAGCTGTTCCGCCATGCAAGCTGCCTCTGAAGGCGAGCAGGCCGCGCCTTCAGACTCATCCCTTCACTTGGCACGTGTTCACTGAGCCTGTGCTGTGGGCCAAGCAGGATTTTAGTCCTCAGAGGACAGTTCCAGGAGCTGAGGAGGCCACAGGGAGGGGCCCAGGTTGCTCAGGAGAGTGCCGACGTCTCCCCCTTCAGTTCGGAGTCTTCCTTTTTTCTCCCTGGATGCTGACGCTGGGCGGCCTCTCCTCGTCCACTAGGGATCAGTGCGGCCTGTGTCACCTGTGTCACCGAGGGCTGGTGCCTCTGGAGGCACTGGGCAGCCCCTGGAGGTTCCCACCACAGCTCCTCACTGTGAGAATTCCTCAGCTCCCCGTCCTAACTGCTGCAAACTCCCCAGGGGACAGAGGGTCATTTCCACCACCTGCTGCTCTGTGCTCTAGACCCAGAGCCGGGTCTCCCCCTCCCCAGCTGCCCTAGGGCCTGCTGCTGGCTCAGGCTTTGTGGCTTGTTGGGGGAAAGAAAGCCGGCTGGGCCCAGTGAAGCAGCAGGAAATGGAGCAAGATAGGTTTTTTCAGGGCATATCTTCAGGGGCGTTTCTTTAGGGATGTTGGCGGGTGAAAAGGTCTCTGGTAGAGATAAGAGAGGGCCAGACTCTAAGCCAGTGGGTCATGTTGGGAATTCAGAATGGACCTCAGTCCCTGACATGGGCCACCCAGGTACTGACACTCAAGGTCAGTTCTCACCCTGTCAAGGCCTGGAGGGCAACGGAACATCCACTGAATGCTAGTGGGACATGATAACCCTGAAGTCTCACAGGCTGGCCTAATCCATTCCTGCCTAGGCCTGGGCCACAGGGCCAGCTCAGCTTCCTATGGGACTCTGGGAGTGGCATCTGCTGACGGCTGTCTTCTCCCTGGCAGCTGGAGGGGATGAAGTCATCTGGTACCTCTGAAGCAGCTGGGTGAGGCGAAGAACACACAAAGGCTGACGTGACCTGGTTTCCAGAATTTGGCACTCCCTACCTGGCCCACGCAGGGAACTCTCGTCACTATCAGCCCGGGGGACCAGGGCTATCTTCACAAGCACGATGACTTGGGGTCATCTCCAGGGGTGATTCCTGCACTGCTGTTGTCGGAGTCAGAGAAAAGATGCATCTTATGGGGGCGCCTGTGTGGCTCAGTGGCTTAAGCCTCTGCCTTCAGCTCAGGTCATGATCTCAGGGTCCTGGGATGGAGCCCCACATCAGGCTCTCTGCTCAGCAGGGAGCCTGCTTCCTCCTCTCTCTCTGCCTCTCTGCCTACTTGTGGTCTCTGTCTGTCAAATAAATAAAATCTTAAAAAAAAAAAAGAGATGCATCTTATGGACTTGTACACTTTCCAGTTTTTATGTAAGAACATTCCGAGCTCTGAGTGCAGTGGTTCCTATTTTTCAGGGCTTATTTGTACGAGATACTTCTGAAAGAACCCAGACCTTCTGCAGGGCTGGACAGAGCATTCAGAGGGTCTGGACACTGGGCCGTGACTGAACAGCAATTCCCCAGGCAAGGGAACCAGCAAACGGCGGCAACATTAGTGCAAATCAAGGATGGTGTAAGCATCCCGAGGCCTCAGAATCCCCCTAGTGAGGAGCTGCTGAACCGGGCTTCCACCTCAGAAAGAGGGAGCTGGGAGGCAGAAGGGGAGCTCATTATTATTATTCAAAATTAAGGTGTTTTTTTTTTTTTAAATGACCTCCTCCGGCAGCCGCAGATTCCTGAGGTCTGGTCATTTGGGTGCAATGAGCAGGTTTGTAAAACATTTCACAAAATCAGAGAAATTTCTGCCTAGAGCCTGGCACCTCCATCAAAGCACTGGAAGCATGGGAGAGCATTCATGGGACAGACACTGCATTTTCACAAGCGGCCATTATGCTGAGGCCGAGATGACGTGCCCCTGCTACAGGCTTGTGAATGGGGGACGCTGGCAGAGAGAAGCAGGAAAGGGGAGAGGACAGGGTAGCCCACAGATGGGCTTCTGAGCACACGGGACACAACTCCTGAGAACTGCCCAAAGTACTTGAGGGAAATGTGGCAGGCCCTGGAGCCCAAAGTGAGCAAGTGGGAACACGAGCTCCTGACGCAAATGTCATTTTGTTTGTATCCACAGGCTGA
The DNA here is from genome assembly GCF_002288905.1 of Enhydra lutris kenyoni. Taxonomy (NCBI): domain Eukaryota; kingdom Metazoa; phylum Chordata; class Mammalia; order Carnivora; family Mustelidae; genus Enhydra; species Enhydra lutris. The sequence continues at coordinate 7,652,207 of NW_019154119.1, read as the reverse complement.
CAGATATGGGGACTTTTGGGTTATGCTTGGAAGAGTCCTGGGAGACACTCAGGACATTAGAGGGAGGGAAGCAGCCATAGAGCAAACATTTCCTGGCCCTCAGATGCTCATCCCCCACACCCACTGTTCTGAGCAGACGGGCTATAGGCAGGGTCTGTCCCCTCACACATGATGGTAAGCCAGCAATGGCCTCCCAGGGGTCCCCACTGCAGCTGAGGGACACTTAGGTATGGCAGGTGGGAGACAGTTGGGGGAGAGGCCTCAGCCTTCCTAGGGCCTTTACACCAAGGAAAACCTGAGCTGGCTCTGTCCCCTTCCCCATTATTTTCTTGGTGGTTCTAAGCGCTAACCTTTCTTTTTCCCTGTCTCCTCAGGGCACAGGCCCCACTGGCCTAGGGGTTCAGCCCACCTCACAACCCCATCTTCCTGCAGGTTTACTGGCCCCAGAAGACTTCTGAGTCTTTGGGGTTGAAAGGGGAACATCTTGTTTATACATTAATAAATCCTCACCAATGGGTCTTAGAAATTCCTCGTTTTTTACCTCAGACAGAAGATGACTTTCCTTTCCTGTTGATCCCATTCTACCCCCTCATTTCCCACCTGTTTTCTTCTTTCCCCATCTGTTACCCTCCCTGTGTTACTTCTCATGCATAAGAAACCACATGGTGTTGGTCTGAAGAAAACCATGGTACTTCTTCTGACGTGTGTCTAACAAGCTTTTTTTTTTTTTTTAAGATTTTATTTATTTATTTGACAGAGAGAGAGCGAGCCAGAGTGCACAAGCAGAGTGAATGGCAGAGGGAGAGGGAGAAGCAGGCTCCCCACTGAGCAGGGAGCCCGATGTGGGGCTCATTCCATGACCTGAGCCAAAGGCAAACACCGAATGACTGAGCCACCCAGGCACCTTCCCCCCCAAATCCTTTTTGATTATTTGAGACACTTGGAAACTGCCAGAATTCTTCACACAGTTCACCCGCAGTCTGTTACAGAACGACCACAAATTCCGTAGACCTGTGCTGGTCACTATGGGAGCCACTAGCCACATGTGCCTATTTCAGTTATTTTAATTAATGACCATTAGGTAAAATTAAAAATCCAGGTCTCCAGTTGCACTCGCCATATTCCCAGTGGCCAGTAGCCACAAGTCACTAGTGCTGCTGTATTAGCACAGGGAAAGAACGTTTCCAGCATCCTTGACGGTTTTACCTCAGCGGTGTTCTAGTGTCATTCTGGCATTAATTCTTGTATCTTCCTCACCCTTGATCCGGAGGCTTTCTGACCCGTGTCCCTTGCCCCATGCCATCTGACCTGGGAGGAGCGCCTCTCAGTATCTTGATCGAACCCCCTATTACAACGAATGGGGTCTTTCCGTCTGCAACCGCTTAGAGATTACATTTTATTTATTTATTTTTATTTATTTTATTTTATTTATTTATTTGACAGAGAGAGATTGCAAGTAGGCAGAGAGAGGAGAGGAGGAAGCAGGCTCCCTGCTGAGCAGAGAGCCCGATGCGGGGCTCGCTCCCAAGACTCTGAGATCGTGACCTGAGCCGGAGGCAGAGGCTTAACCCACTGAGCCACCCAGGCACCCCTGGAGATTACATTTTAAATACAGAAGTTTCTTTGACTAGCTCTGCACTGACTAGGGAGAGTGGGTGCTGGGAGTTCGCATTGTGAGCTCTCCTTACTGGACCAGGGCTGAGTTGTTCTGGGAGCTGGTGGCTCTGCATTTCCCTAAGCCTGGGTCAGTGAGGTACCAGACCCAGGGCCAAGGACCTGAACCAAGGTCTTTAGAGGGGCCTGCTCGTCCTTTGGTTCAGACGTTCTTGGGCTGTTGTCATCATTAACTCTTGCAGGAAGCTCTCTGTCATCTGCCTCCGATCAACTAGAGGTCGCTTCCATTGAGGTCCTGAGATGAGAGAAGGAAGGAAAGAAATGGAAGTCAGAGAGGAGCAGGCAAGAGCCTGGTGGTGGGGCACCAGGGACGGATGGAAATGTCCTGCAGAGCACTGCGTCCATCCCTGATCAACTGTCATGTGTTCGATCCCCACACAGAGCCCTGAGACCAGCCTCACAGTCTGGGCAGGCTGGTCATGCTGCCCTGTGTGCCATGCTGACCTGAGCACTGGCTCCCGAGTCCGGGAGCAGTGCCTGCCTTTCTTGTCACCTACATGTGTGTTTGTCCCAACAGCCTGCCCTCTCTGAACTTTGGGGGGTGTGAACTGGCCCTGTTGCTCTGGCTGCTGTTCCTGGCTGCGGGTCGCAGTTGGGAGGCTACACTTCATGCTGGGCCGCCTCCCTTCCCGCTGATGCCATTGTCACAACACCTGGGCTCTCACGCCGAGCTGTCCCTACATGCAGCAGCCCTCCTCACGCTCCAGCACTCCTTCAGGCCACCCTTCAGCCTGGACACTCTGCACCCCACTTGGGTTTGACACCCTGTGCCAGCCTGCTCTTCCCCATGGGGTACCTGCCTTACCCCACGGAAGCTGCGACATCCTAGGACGGGTAACTCTTGTCTTAGTCACTTCAGGCGGCTCTGACAAATACCACAGGCGAGGTGGTGTATGAACTACGCAAATGATTTCCCCCAGTTCTGGAGACCAGATGTCTGAGATGAGGGTGCCGGCAGGGTCGAGGTAGGGTGAGACCCTCTCTCAGGTTTCTTCCTTGTTGTGTCCCCATGTGGTGGAAAGCCAGGGAGGGGGCTCTGCATGAAGCTTCCCCACCCCCCCCAACCCAATCACCTCCAAAAAACCCCACCTCCTAATAGCATCACACTGGGGGGCTAGAATTTCAGTGTATGAATTGGAGGGGGACTCGAACATTCCATCCATTGTACTTTTGTCCCCAGATGTGCTCTTTCCTCTGCTTAGGCTCCAACAACTGTTACTTCTAGGGTTGCCTCCGCCCTTCCTCTCCCTCCGGACATGCATGCCAATCCCACCTGGTGCCACCAAATGACTTTCGTTTGAATTGATTAGAAGGGACAGGACAAAGAAAGAGGAAGTGAAAGAGGAAGAGGGACTTTATTTTTAACATCTCCCATGTCTTTGCAGTGACCATGTGCTGTCCATCTCCCGGGTACCCAGTATGTCAAGCCGCCTTTATTGCAGGAACATCGTTATCATATGACTTGCTGGGTTCTGTTGGGTTTGCTTTCTTCCTTTGTGGACTCCACTTATGCGTTTATTGCCTCTCCACTGCCTATCAGAGATCTCTGTGTATCAGTGTCTTTAAGACTTATTTTAAAACTCTATTTCCATTTCATTTTCTACACCTGTTTCATGTCTATGCTCTGCTTCTTCTCCTGTGTTTTCCACTGGGTTTATACCCCCTGGTGCTCCCAGGCTTTTGCTTTGATTTTTGTGATGTTTCTTTTTCCCCTTTCACGTCCGCTCTGAGTTCTGCAAATGTGTAAGATTAAGTTTTAAGTTTTATCCTCCCTTGTTTTCTCATGCCATCTTCTCTGGGACGAGAGATGTCTCTTCTGTATTTTTTTCTTCACTAAGTCTATTTTCTCATTAAGTCTTTTAAGTCATGGCCAAATATTTGGTCAGGATTTTCATCAATTTCATGGCACCTTTTTGGGGTGATTCTTTGAACCTGGGAAATTTTTTGGTTGTAATTTCCAGCCTTTTTTATTTTGTATGAATGCTGGCTGCCTTTGAATGCCCCTGGTTTACCTACTTGTTAGAGTTTGATTCACAGGCTGGATTTTTGCTAATGTTTCTTCCATTGGTTGTTTTACTTCTGCCAATGAGCTATGTTTGCTGGTCCTCCTAATGGACACGGCCCTTACTGTATGCAAAGGGGTACTGGTTAATCCTCTCAGGCTAAGCGTCATACCTAAAGCAAGTATTCATGCTGGGGTTTCTTAGTTTTACAGTCTTTGGGCTATTTTGATTTTATTTCCCTATTCTACCCCACGGGGCTTCCACATCATACCTTCACAAAAATTATGAAGGGACTCCGCAGCTTTTGGTAGCCCATATGCATACTTGGAGTCTATGGATCTTCTGTCTCCTAATTGGACTGAAAACATAAATCCCCCAACCCCCATGATTTATACTAAAAGAAAACTCGTTTCCTCTGCTAACACACATACAACATCTCATACCATACGTGGGATTTTCTATACCAAACAATTCTCCAGTTTTTGGAGGACAGCAACTAGGTGTCCTATAATTTAACATTAATTCTGACACTAACTGACTGGAGTTGGCAAAGGCCATACAGGTCAAGGGCTCAGTCCTACAAAGCTGTCCCCATTTCAGAAGCCAATCCCAGAAGTCCCAGCCTGTCACCTGTACTTCTGAGTAACTGGTCATAAAATGGGGGTTTCCATGATCCTCTCCCTGTGTTTGTTAATTTGCTAGAATGGTTCACAGAAGAGAGGGAAACACTTTATGTTTCCTGGTTTTAAGTAAAAGATATAATAAAGGATACAATTGGATAGCTAGGCGGAGAGGTACATAGGGCAAGGTCCAGCAGGGGTCCGGGTGCAGGAACTTCCATATGCGCCGCATTGGGAGTGTTCTACCCTCCTGGTATGTTGGAGCGTTCACCAGTCCAGAAGCTCCTTGAATCCTGTACTTTCGCGATTTTTATGGAGGCTTCCTCACATAGAATGTTCAATTATTAATTCAATCTCTAGCCCCTAACCTCTCCTGGGAAGATGGGGGTGGGGCTGAAAGTTCCAAGCTTCTATCCCGTTTAGTGCTCCCAACCACCCCAGATTCATCCCCATTAGAACATAAGATGCGGATTTAAAACCCCTTGTTAAGACTCCGATCATCCTGTTCCCTAGAAAATTACAAGAATTTTAGTAGCTCTCTGTGGGGAACCAGGGTTCAATGACCAAATACTAGCAGGAACCAGGGGCAGAGACTGATACAGATATTTTGATATTTCCCATTATTTCAAACAGACCATTCTTCTTTTGCCATTTCAATGCTTTTATGCAGTTGACAATTCTTTTTTTATTATTATTTTGTTTTTATTTTTCAATGTTTTTGAGAGAGAGGAAGACTGCGTGCACGAATGGGGGGTGGGAGGTAGGGAATGGGCAGGAGGAGAGGGAGAATCTCAAGCAGGCTCCATGCCCAACACGGAGCCCAACACAGAGCCCAGTGAGGGGCTCCAACTCACAACCCTGAGATCAGGACCTGAGCCGCAACTCACTAAAGCACCCACGCAGGCCCCGTAGTTGATAATTTTTTTGTATTAACTTCCTCCTGTTAATAAAACTGCTGTGTGGTTTTTGTCACCTGACTGGGCTCAGGCAAATATATGGCTTTTTTTTTTTTTTAAAGATTTATTTGAGAGAGAGAGACAGCAGAGAGAGCAGCACAAGCAGGGGTAGGGGCAGGGGAAGAGGGAGAAGCAGACTCCCTGCTGAGCAGGGAGCCCCATCTGGGGCTCTATTCCAGGATCCTGGGATCATAACCTGAGCTGAAGGCAGACGCTCAATTGGCCACCCAGCCACCCAGCTTTTGGTTTGATATAATATTTTAAAACTTAGTTTTTTGTATTTAGTGCTCTTTACTTTTTAACATGGTTAAGCTTGCAGGGACAAGGCCGCCCCTCCCCTCTCTAAAAGGAAACCACCCTTAAAAGGATTTTACGGCACCCTGGGAGGAGCCCTCCACGCTTTCCTAAGTGGTAGATGACAAAAACCTGATTGGATGACAGGCATGGGGGGAGGTTAGGTAGATTGAAACAGCCTTCCAACCAGCCCCTAAAAACCCCTTAGACTTAGGAACTGTGGTGGCTACCCTCTCCAGTCCCCTCCCTCTTTGGGAGCTTTGAATTATCTGTTTACCATCGCTCAATAAATTTTGCTTTGCTGCTGGCCATTCTAGGTCTGGTCCAGCTCTTTCATTCTTCCAAGGGGCATGACCCAGAGACACAGGCAGTAAAGAAAGAAATACTTTATCATCACCTAATTTCTTTTTTTTTTTTTTAAAGATGTTATTTATTTATTTGACAGAGAGAGATCACAAGTAGACGGAGAGGCAGGCAGAGAGAGAGAAGGAAGCAGGCTTCCTGCTGAGCAGAGAGCCCGATGCGGGACTCGATCCCAGGACCCCGAGATCACGACCTGAGCCGAAGGCAGCGGCTTAACCCACTGAGCCACCCAGGGGCCCCAATCATCACCTAATTTCTATCCGCATGTTGGTCTCTTTCTGGATTTTTAATTTTCTTCCATGGTTCTTCCTGTCTGTGCCTCTGCCAGGATTATACTAAGTTATTCTAATTTTGTATTTTCATCTCCTGTAGGACTAATCTTCTCTCCTACTCTTTTATTTCTGAATTTCCCTGACCATTCTTACATAATTGATTTTAATAAGAACTTTAGAATCAGCATATCTAACTAGTTAATGAAAAATTACTCTCCAAACCTAGATCTTGGTTTGACTTTCCATTTGTTCTAGGGTTTTTTCTTCTGTCTCCGTTAAGAGAGTTTAAAAACTTTTATTATTATTATTATTATTATTATTGCAGGTTTTATTTATTTGGGAGAGAGAGAGCATGGGGAGGGGGAAGAGAGGGGAGAAGCAGACTCCACTGAGCAAGGAGCCTGACATGGGCTCCATCCCAGGACCCTGGGATCATAACCTGAGCCAAAGGCAGCCACTTAACTGATTGAGCCATCCAGGCGCCCTAAGTTTAAAAACTTTTTAAATGAATCTTGTTTATTAAAGCTTATTTTGCATTCTTATTATCATCGTTAATGGAGAGAATTTTTTTGTATTTTAACTGGCCATTTATTTCCCCCCCCCTATTTTGCAAACTGTCTATCCTGTGTAATTAGAATTTACTGCCAAAGTCTAATAGGGGCTATTTTTCTTTTTTTTACTCATTTATAAATGTTGATTTAAAGATGTTACTTATCTGGATACCAATTTGTTCCCTGTTACATGAAGTCTCTCAGTCTGTTGCTTATTTTCAGTAGTGCCGTTTGATTTTTTAAAAAAGTTTAGTTTTTAGGGGCGCCTGGGTGGCTCAGTCGTTGAAGCATCTGCCTTCGGCTCAGGTCATGATCTCAGGGTCCTGGGATGGAGCCCATGTCAGGCTCCTTGCTCAGCGGGGAACCTGCTTCTTCCTCTGCCTGCTGCTCTCACTGCTTGTGTCTCTCAGTCTCTCTCTCTCTCTTTTAAATAAATAAAATCTTTTTTTTTTTTAAAGATTTTATTTTTTTATTTGACAGAGATCACAAGTAGGCAGAGAGACAAGCAGAGGGGGAGGGGGAGGCAGACTCCCCGCTGAGCAGAGAGCCTGATGCAGGGCTGGATCCCAGGACCATGAGATCATGACCTAAGCCCAAGGCAGAGACTTAAACCCACTGAGCCACCCAGGCCCCCCATAAATAAAATCATTCAAATTAAAAAAAAAAAAAAACAACTTTAGTTTTTAAATATAATAACATTTATCCGTCTATTCTTTCCTGGTTAATGCTTTTGGGGTCCTGTTTTAAAAAATATTTTGGGGGCACCTGGCCAGCTCAGTCAGGGGAACGTGTGGCTCATGATCTTGGGGTTGTGAGTTCAAGCCGCACACTGGGTGTGGAGCCTCCTTAAAATTAAAAAAAAAAAAAAGGAAAAGAAAAAGAAGAAAAACTTTTCTAACCTAGGGCTGGAAAGATTTTTCTTCTATGCATTTTCCCTTAACGTTTTAAAATTTAGTTTTTTATATTTAGTGCTTTCCATGTAGAATTGATGTTTACATATGGTATGAAGTATGATTACATTTTACTTTATTTTTTAACATGGTTAAGCTTTTGACCAGCACCGATAGTTGAAAATGTACAGCTGACAGATTAAGTTTGTGCAGGTACATACGCACCTCTTGGCTCACTGTCTTTATTCTTTGGCTAACCAGTACCCCGCAGCTTTAATGACTATAAGTACTGCTTCAGGCTGCGACTCCTCAGCTTATTTTCTCCCCAAATTTTGAAATTGCATAGATTAATTTGGGGGAAAATTGACATTTTTATAACCTTTGAGCTTTTCTCATCATAACATGATATATTTTTCCATTTATGTAGATTCTAAAATACTTTGAATAAATCTGCGTACATATCTCTGTAAAGGCCATGAAAATATCTTTTATTAGAGTAATTCCTGGATATCTTTTTAAAAATTACTACTATAAAATGATGTGGTACTCTGTGATGGACGCTAGGTGGTCATACCAGTAAGACATAGAACGTGTCCACCATCATTTAAATTCAGATGGTTGGCCTGATTGGTAACAGTTTTAATAATGCATCCATGCATCCAGGCAAAACCCAGAGTACAGTGGCCTATCCAGCCTGGAGGAAGCCAGGGCTGTAAGTTAGAGTCGCAGAGCCATTAGGCCTCAGCCAGGAGACGGTTACAGAACACTGGGCCCTTCCTCAAGAGCAGTCAGGATTTCAGGGGCTCATCAGTTTTGGAGGGCCATCTTTTGAATTTACGTAATAATTTCAGGCCCATATTTGACAGGGGAGTTATGGCTTGATAATAATCCCCTTTTCTTTAAAATTGCTCCATGGGCATACAGAACCAGGAAGGCATATCTGGAGTCTGTATAAATATCAATTTTTAAGGCTTTTGCCAATTGCAAAGCATAGGTGGGCACTGTTAATTCTGCTTTGGAGACAGACATGTTCACTGACAGGGCTTTGACCTCAACAGTCTGAGTTAGACTGACTATAGCATACCCAGTGTTTTTGTTTTTTGTTTTCGTTTTGTTTTTTAAACTACCTTTTCCATGAAACAGTTACTGCCATTGGTAAACCAGTTGTCATCTGTAATTTTAATAGGGGCGTCTTAAATCTGGTCAACTCAATAACCTCTAACAGTTATGCTCTGTAGAAGTACAATGGTCAGGTACTGGCATAAGGGCAATTGGGTTTGAGGTCTGACAGGTTTCAAGTATAATTTCAGGCATATTTGTAAGCATAACCTGGTATTTAATAAGCTGGCTTCCTACCATCTATTGGTGGCCTTTGGTCTCTAAGGCATTCTGGACTCGATGTGAAGTCATTACAGTTAGGGCTGTCCCATAGTGAGCTTTGAGGCTCCTTTTACCAGGAGGGCTGTTGTATGCCTACCTACAGCCTTCATTTGCAACTGTACCCCAATAGAGGTGGCTTGTGGGATAAATAGCACAATGAGGGACAAATCCATTAAGAAGCTCTTTTTGTTTGAGGTCCAGCCATAACCATATCCTAATTATAAGGAATCACTGGCAAGTGGGGGAAGACTTATCAAGAGATAAGGGCATTCCCAAGTGTATTATCCAATCCAATCATAAAGAAAGTGGGGTCATCCATTCTCTCTGTCCACAGTTATCTCTATGGAGTGGGGTATGCTCTGGCTTTTAGGGAAGGATCTGTCATCCCAGCCACTTAGAACTGGTCAAGGTGATAGTTAAGTCATGCATTCATTGGGGAATCAATCCTGTTTTCCAGCTGTTTAAATAATCATGTGCCCATAGGGTCCTGTTATTATCCCCAAAGAATAAAAAGCATGAAGATTGTCCATATGAGCTATTGTGGTAATTTCTTTGTTTACCTTAGGTTGTCTAGCTTAGGTAAATAAACATTCAAGGACAATCAGATCTAGAATTTAGCATCTACCAAGTTGGGTTATTTAAACATAATTTTTCTTTCTAAAATAACTGTCATTTCCAGAAATAGCCAAATCAGGAGTAATTTATTTGAAAAACAAGTCCCGTTTTAACAGACTTGGCCTAATTATTTACGTAAGCTCAGCAAGAATAGTGATTCATCATACAGCTCTTTTTTTTTTCTTTAAATATTTTATTTATTTATTTGGCAGAGAGAGAGAGATCAAGTAGGCAGAGAGGCAGGCAGAGAGAGAAGGGGAAAGAAAGCAGACTCCCCGCTGAGCAGAGAGCCCAATGCGGGGCTTGATCCCAGGACACTGGGATCATGACCTGAGCTGAAGGCAGAGGCTTATTAACCCAGTGAGCCACCCAGGCACCCCGATCATATCATTCTTTTAGAATCTGCTTTGCTGGAACTTTTGTAAGGAACCTCTAGGGGGAACTTTTAGTAACCTCTTGAAGCCAGAGCCAAGCCAAGTATTTGCCATCAGACATGCCCGAAGCACCTGTAGATCTGGGCCAATTCCTCCCCCTGAGCCTCCCACGTATCCTGAGGTTCCCACACCTGCCAGGAAGAGACATTCATTACCCATCTGGTGAGGCTGCTGGGACCTCTGTAAGCGAGGTATCAGGCCAAGAGTTCCAAGGGGCTTTATGGTTCCAGGTTTCATAAAGCCAACCTCAATTCCTTAAAGCTGTTTGGGCATATCTGATTCTGCACACGTCTCTCTCAAATATGACATTCCAGTCATAGCCTTAGTAAAATAACCCATGTTTCCAGTGGGTCCTGTTACAAGGAGAACAGAGTCTTATTGAACCTATGCAAATGACTAGGACTGTCTTGGAAGAAAGAATACTTACTGAGACCTTTTGAATTGGAGGGTTCAGGTATAGAGAAAAGTTAAGTGCTTTAATTTGCTTACAAATGATATTTTCACATTTCTGCAAGTCACGATATCTTAAAAAATTTCCTTAATTTGGAAGAGTAAGCATTAGAGAACCAACAGTGTTCCAAACAAGGATCACAAACTATAATCGTCTTTTTAGTTCATTTAGTCTCATGTTACTAGTTCTTGCTCAGTTTGAATGCGGCTTTGGTTAGCTAATCCTCAGCCATTTATTTCAGTTTTAGGATTTTAAAGATATCGAACACCTGTATTTGTCATTAGAGTTCTTTTTATGAACTTCCTTGAAGATGAATCTCCTTTTATAAGAGAATTAGAACAATTATAAATAGCAAACTAAGAATGGCCATGGTTGAAGGGTTGATGAAAGTTTATGATACAGCTGGCAAGGAAATCAGGTTATTCCTGTGACATACAACACTTCAATAGCCAAAACAGCGAGTGGTGATGACCTTATATTAACACGCTAAAACTTTAGGAATTGCATTATTTTTTTTTAAGATTTTATTTATTTATTTGACAGACAGAGATCACAAGTAGGCAGAGAGGCAGGCAGAGAGAGAGAGGAAGGGAAGCGGACTCCCTGCTGAGCAGAGGGCCCAATGCGGAGCTCGATCCCAGGACTCTGGGATCAGGACCTGAGCCAAAGGCAGAGGCTTTAACCCACTGAAACCACCCAGGTGCCCCTAGGAATTGCATTACTACCTCTAGAAAAGTTAATAGCCAGGTACCCAAATGTAACCTAAGGCTTATCATTTGCTTAACTACTTCTGGAATAACTTAGCATACCAAAGAAAAAGACCTAATGAGTTAAAGAGAATTCATTTACAATTTAAATCTTAGGAAGTTTGTTAAAACCTTAGAAAGTTATAGCACATGCCTGAATAGTATTACAGATTACAAAAATTTTTAATTAACCAAGGTGACAATAAGAGATTTGAAAGGCAAATATTTAATACTGCAAAGTTTTTAAAGATTTTTTATTTTTATTTATTTATTTATTTTTAATATTTTATTTATTTATTTGTCAGAGAGAGAGAGAGAGAGAACGCGAGAGTGAGCACAAGTAGATAGAGTGGCAGGCAGAGGCAGAGGGAGAAGCAGGCTCCCTGCTGAGCAAGGAGCCCGATGTGGGACTCGCTCCCAGGACGCTGGGATCATGACCTGAGCCGAAGGCAGCGGCTTAACCCACTGAGCCACCCAGGCGTCCCCTAAAGATTTTTTAAATCCTTATTTTAAGTTTGACCGAGAGACACAGCCAAAGAGGGAACATGGGCAGTGGGAGAGGGCGAGGGAGAAGCAGGCCTCCGATGAGCAGTGAGCCCGATGCCCGGCCTGATCCCAGAACTCTGGGATCACGACTGGAGCCGAAGGCAGACACTCCACCGACTGAGCCACCGAGGTGCCCCAATAAGGAGAAGTTTTAACCAAATAATGGAAGACTGGATAAAAGACAAAACATAGAAACTGGTTTTCTGGGCAGACAAAAGAGAAACAAAACCTTTGTTTACCATTTTCTTATCCAGAGCTGATGAACAATTCAAGAGAACTTTTTTGAAGATTTTATTTATTTGACAGAGAGAGAGAGAAAAACACAAGTAGGCAGAGAGGCAGGCAAAGAGAGAGGGGGAAACAGGCTCCCTGCCGAGCAAAGAGGCCAATGGGGGGCTTGATCCCAGGACCCCAAGATCGTGACCCAAGCCAAAGGCAGAGGCCCAACCCACTGACCCACCCAGCACCCCAAGAAAACCTGTCTTTTGAGCAGAGAGAATGTCAATCTTATACCAGTGTACCTTTAAAATCTATTCATTTCAATCTTAGTCTGTCCTGACCACATCTAAAATTCCTTTTTGAAGATTTCCCTTCACAAACCTTCTACAACTTCCCTTTGCATTCAGATTTTGTCCCATGCCATTTTTCCACACCACCATCTTATTCAGGACAAAATTACCTTCTTTTACCCTCAAAAATGCATTCCCATTATTTGTATCTTTCTTACGTATCTCCTACTTTTCTGCATACAGACTTGCTGCCCTTATTCCCATCAGTCTTAATTACATTTTTGCATTTTTTAGAAACCTTCAGTGAAGACTAAGTAGTAACCAATTGTAAACTGTTACACCAGCATTCTTTAGACAGCAAATCTGTGAATCACTTAAGCACAAGGCATGTTTACCAACAGATTTAAATATCCTTAGTTTATTTGCGAGAAGAAGTCCAAAGCACAAACCTACATCCAGTCATCAATGACTTAGCACTATATCCTGTTTGGAAAAGACCTAGATGTCCAATGAATTTAATCCCATTTATTATCCTATAAGAAGTTTAAAGTTTCAGGTTACCAAAGACTTTGAAAGCTATTTTAACAATTACCAATGAAAACTTTGATGAGACAATTAACCATCATTTTAGTCATCATTTTACTAACAACTTGCAACAGCGGTAACACGAGTTTGACCTTTAGTAAACCTCGATAGAATAAAAACGTGGCTGATAACTTTAAAGACACGTCTATCTTAGTTAAACCAACAAACTGAACTTGGTTTAAGCACTAAACTATGTTCTACCTGGATCCTCCCCACGGTCAATTTTCACCTGAGACACTGGCGGGGAAATCTGGGGTGGGTGGTATTAGGTGCAATGGGTTCTTCTTGCTGCCTGCCAGTGAAGGGAGAAGGAGCCATGGTGCCCGAGGCACCGAGGATGGTCTAGAAGGCAGTTATGTAAACTGCACCCAAGATGGTGCAGAAATGGGAGAAGGGGGGTGGGGAGGCAGGAGAGGCAAAGCACTGCCAGAGGGCAGAGAAAGGGTTCCTGGTTCTAGAGCTTACCAGCTCCAAGAGAGGAGCAGATGCCATGTTTTCCAGCCACAAGTGGGGGGAGGGATAGGCAGTCCACGTCAGGCCAGAGAAGACAGGGAGTTCCCCCAAAACAAAGGGAGTTTCAGCAGCTGCTTGGGAATAGTCCTTCATGTCCCTGGCCCTAGGGAGCCTACCGCAGTTGGCACCAGTTACAGTCATTCACCTGGGAAATGAGTGAGGGAGAAGCCCCCGCATCTATTAGGAGGAACAGTGAGAGTCTGAGTCCCGTTTGCTAGGAATGGTCTGTTTCCTCCAGCAACCTGAGTTCGGCCAGAGGAGGCCTAAATAGAGAATTATCATCCAATGTACTAGCCAGTATGTTCTGCAAGAGGCCATCGGGGTGTAGCGTAGAGCAACGAAGGCCTAGGTATGAGCAATGAAGTTACCCCAGGTCCATCTGCCCTGTTCCTGCAGAAGAGATCTAACTTGATAGAGCCTACTGAGGCCGTGCAGTCTTACAGAAGGTCAGTACTCTCCTAGATTTTGCAATCCAAATTGTTTCCAATAGGTTAAAAGGCATCCCAAGGGAGAATCCCTGGGGACTGTAGCATCTTTAAGAACCCGCCTTAAACCCTTGGAAAATACTAGAAAAGTTTACAAGGGGGAAATTACTGAATTTTGTAGTTTAAGTTGTTCATAGAGGACACTGATGTAAAACAGTGAAGATAGAAATCCATCACGGTCTACGGGATATTCCAGCACATGTGGTCTTTACAGCCAACTTCCTGGGAAATGGTCCCTGGTTGGGCTTTAATTCAATCAGGTATTGGTTTCGGCTGGCTCCAAGTGGAGGTCCCATGGCCTGAAGTGGCTAGACCAGAGATGGGGAGGGGATCCCATTAGATCAATCAGAAGGAAACCTCACACTGGCGTCTTAAGATTGGCAGGCGTTCTGCTGACTTAGGTGTCTGTGTTGTGCCCGAGACAGATGACTTTTGTGTAAGGACAGCAGTAAAAAAGAGAGCATCAAGTTTTTCGATCTTATTACCATCCTGGCTAGGGTACTAACTTCCAGGCAAAATGCAGACTTTCTCCTCCGCACAGCATAGCCACGGGCTAGAGGACTGCAGCCTGACCAATTGATATGAAGGTGTTCGAATAAGATTGTATTCCCTGAAGAGCCCCAGAAATGAGAGTAAAAGAAGAGGAGAGAAAAGTACTCACCAATTTTGTATTAAAGCTCAGAGTCCAGATGAAAAGACTAAAAGACCGCTGTTCAGGTGCCACATGATGTGGTTTGGGAAGACAGGTGAGGTTTGGTGGGGTGGAGTCCGTAGCTGACGACCAAGAAGGAATTCTTGAGATGTCTTTGGTGCAAAACAGTGGTTTATTAAAGCTCGGAGACAGAACCTGTTGGCTGGAAGAGCTTCTGCCGTGGGGTTGTGAAGGGCTGTGAAGGGCGGCTGAGTATATACTGTGGGGTAGGGGAGGTACGGAAAAAGGGAGGTTTCAAAAGGATTTTCATATGTTAAAGAAGACTCACAGGATACCAGAGGCCTTGCCATTGTCAAGTTAAGGTTGTTTTTCCTCTAGCAAGGCATTGACGGGAAGGTAGTTGAGGACTTCCTGGAGGAACATGACACTCTACTGGCTTCAAGTATCTGGTAATGGGTTGCAGATTTTAAGGACATTTAATTGTACCTACATTTCCTTCTGGAAGCTATTGCTAAGGCTTCTGTATGTAATCTGAGGGGGACCAGGGTCTTGCAGGATTGTGGTCTCTACAAGTTAACTATTTCTTTTCCGTGTAGGGCAGCCAGGAGTGCCTGAGGAATGTCACATATATCCCATGGCGGGAGGCTTTGTGGGGTATCAGCTTCTGCTTTGTCCTCAACTTTCCTTCTGTTCCCTCATCATACCCATAGAGTTAATTTTTTTAAAAGATTTTATTTATTTATTTGACATAGAGAGAGAGATCACATGTAGGCAGAGAGGCAGGCAGAGGCAGAGGTGGCAGGGAAGCAGGCTCCCTGCTGAGCCGAGAGCCCGATGAGGGCTTGATCCAGGACCCTGAGATCATGACCTGAGCCAAAGGCAGAGGCTTAACCCACTGAGCCACCCAGGTGCCCCCCACACCCCTTGTTGGAGTTAATTTATGGTGATGACTTAGTGCTGATGTGGAGAGGCCAATGCCATTGAAAGAAGAATGCTTTACTTACATTTTCCAGGAGAAGCGGGCCTGCCGTGCCACTTAGGGCCACAGGAGAAAGGACCATGTAAGGTTTTATAGGCGAGATAAACAAGACACCAGGCGAGGTAGGCACAAGGCAAGATTTGTTAAAGGCGGGGCGCCTGGGTGGCTCAGTGGGTTAAAGCCGCTGCCTTCGGCTCGGGTCATGATCCCAGGATCCTGGGATCGAACCCCGCGTCGGGCTCTCTGCTCAGCAGGGAGCCTGCTTCCCTTCCTCTCTCTCTCTGCCTGCCTCTCTGCCTACTTGTGATCTCTGTCTGTCAAATAAATAAATAAAAATTAAAAAAAAAAAAAAAGATTTGTTAAAGGCATCTCCTGCGAAGTTTCGGGGCTCAGGAGAAGGGGAGCCAGGAAAGTCGCGCAGGGAGGAGTCGGACAAGGTTCTGCGACTCTGGAAAGCTGAGTTGGGGAAGTTGCCCTGGGAGGGAGTGGGGGGGGGTCTTTTATTGGGCCAATGGCAGGGCATGGGTTCACATCCATATATGGTAGGGTATTTGGTGATTGGAGGGTATGGGGTGGGGGGTCCGATACTTCTGTTTCCTGCATAGGTATCAGGTTACCTATGGAGAAGTGACCCGGGCATACATACTTTTGGCGGGAGAGTCAAGGGTTAAGGAAAGGCAGGGTGGGGGTGGGGGAGGCGGCGGGCCCAGTGGTCATTTCTATTGTTCCTCCCGCACTCCCAGAGCTGCCACCCAACAGACCAGTTTTGGTCAGGAGGCAGAAAAGAGTGAGGGAAAGGCACAGACCACAGCTTTTCTTGGGGTTTCCCTGGGAAAGGCAAGGCAGGTCAGGGTAAACAGTTTAGGATTGGCTAGGTGGAGTAATCCTGGCCGGCTTTGGGCTATGGGGGTGGTGTCTCATCTGGTGTCTGGCTCCTGGGTGATTTAGATAAAGGCGCTGGTCACCTTGGTTATGAGGCCTGTTCCTAGTTAAGTTGTTTACTGTCTTTAGGAATTAGCTCCTGGAATAGCAGTCTCTTCCCCAAGTCTGGAAGGCCCTCAAATGCCAGAGCATCAACAATACAGAAGATACAGTGAATATAGAGACCAGGCCTTAGGGTGAATTGTGAGTTCCTGCTTGCCCTCGTGTGCTTCCTCTTAGGCATGTTCTCAGACTGCAGGAGTAGCCCCCTGGTCTCTGAAGAGCGAGAGACAGAAGGGGCAGAGCTGTCCCAGCCAATCCCAAATCCTGAAACAGAGCCAAGCCAGGGGCAGAGCTGCTCAACACCAAGTACCTTTAGGTGTGCAAACAAGAATACACAATCCTTGTTTTAAAACTCTCCTGAGTTTGAGATGATTTGTTACACAGCATTACTGTGGCAATCACTTACTGATACAATTAGTGCATTTTATTCAAGGACACTTTCTAACCTGGTTATTAGTGTACTAGAATGTGATTTGTTGGGGCGCCTGGGTGGCTCAGTGGGTTAAAGCCTCTGCCTTCAGCTCAGGTCATGATCCCAGAGTCCTGGGATCGAGCCCCACATTGGGCTATCTGCTCAGCGGGGAGCCTGCTTCCCTTCCTCTCTCTCTGCCTGCCTCTCTGCCTACTTGTGATCTCTCTCTCCGTCAAATAAAAAAAAAAAATCTTTAGAATATGATTTGTTTCTAAGTTGAACCCTCTTCATTCTAATAACTGTTGATTCTATATACACAATCATGTTGCCTGTGGATGATGACCATTTTGTTTTTCCACTTTCAATTATCATCATTTTCATTTTTGCTTGGCTACAGTGGTTAGACTTCCAGCACAATGTTTAGCAGAAGCAGTGATTATAGTCATTCTTGTCTCTTTCCTGATTTTGAAAGTATTCAGTTATTAAGTACATTAGTTTTTAAGTACATTGTTTACTGTAGTTTTTTGTAGATTGACATGAAATTACAGCAGATCTCTTTTACTTTCAGTTTTTTTCATGTTGTATTAAACTAGCAAATATTTTTTCTGCAGTTGTTGAGATGTTTTTCTCCATTCATTTGTTAATATGGTAAATAATTTATATTAGTAGTTTTTCTAAAAGTTAGGCATCTTTGCATTGATGAGATAAACCAACTTTGCCATGATAAACTAAAAAAAAAATTCATTGTTGGATTCAGTTTTTTAATACTGTGTTCAGAAATTCTGCATCCATATTCGTAAATGGGATTGACTTTTAACTTTTCTCTCTTGTCCTATTGTCTGGTGGTAGTAAGACTATCCTAACTTCATAAAATGATTTGGCCAGTGTTTCCATTTTTCTTTTGAGAAATTTGCACTATATTAGAGTATCTGTTCCTTGTTATTTGGCAGGATGTTCCCATAAAGCCACTTGGACCTGGTTTTTTTTTTTTCCTTGTAAGATTTTTAACTTCCAATTTAATTTATTTAATGGTTGTAATAGCATACAAGTCGTCTACTTTTCCCCTAAGTTTTAGATTTGCAGGAAAAATAGTACATAGTGTTCTCTTACTCTCCTTTTTTGATTTATCTTTATTTGTATTTAATTGTTTAAAATAGATTCCAGTTCTACTCCTTCCCACTCCTTTCTTCTATCCCAGAGGTTACCTCTTTCTTTTCTTTCTTCTGACATTTAGACTTCTTTTTGAGTTTTATTTTGTTTTGTTTTTAAAGATTTATTTAGTTTGAGAGAGAGAGAAAGCTAATGTGGGTGTGGAGGTAGGGGCAGAGGAAGAGAATTCTGAGCAGACCCCCTTCAACCCCCCCCCCCCCACCAGCAGGAAGCCCCAGACAGGGGTCTCAGGGATCTGAGACCATGACCTTGAGATCATGACCTGAGCTGAAACCGAGAATCAGATGCTTAACCAAGCTGTCACCCAGGCTTGCCAGCATTTAGACTTCTTCTTTCTACATGAGTACAATTCTGTCTTTTGGTTCACTCATATTTTCTTTACATTCTTTTATAATTTTTTTTAATATGATCTCTGATGTAAAAACATCATTTCACTGACATAAGTTAAGGACACTTGTTTTTTCTTCATCGTGTATAGCTAAGTGTACCAATATCATGTACTGAATAGCCCTTTCATCCTCTGAAATCTATCTCTGCATTTCCACCAAGCCCATGTCACTCCCAGCTGCTCCCAGCCAGTCACTGAGTGTGGCAGGGACACCATTCCTGGGACACTAGGGACTCCTTTGAAGGCGACTTTGGCCTGAGGAGTCCTCAATGTCCTCAGTCCACTTGCCTTCTAGCTTCCTTGGCTTTCTCCTCCACTCAAGGCCAGACTTGTGGCATGGGCTGACATATCTTCCAGCCTTTCGTGACTCCTTCTCCCTTTTTCTTCCCTGGAGTTCCCCCTAATACATTTCTTGCACATTTAATCTTATCTCGGTGTATGCTCCTTGTAGGGCCCACAGTAACATACATGTAGTAAGAGGTGTACATGTGTTAGGACAAGAGTCACATAGACGCCAGAGAACCTCCAGACAGGTTTGGGGATCTTTCAAGGGGAAGACCCAAGAAAACATGTCAGGTCCTAGAGTTCCCCATGGTGCAGGACAAAACCTTGCCACCATGCAAGGCAGCACAGTCTAGCATAGAAACGTGGAAATGTTGGTGTGGTGGCCTCTTCAGACACTGTGCCTCAAGACATCCTCTCTGGCCTCTTGTGGCTCAGAGTATCAACACATCCCCCATGCTCCTGCATCTATCCCCAAAGCAAATTAGCTGTTAAGGTGGTATAGACCTCAGCAATGGCCGTGGAGGACCAATGCATCCCCATGGTCGATGGACTCTTCAGTAACCAAAGTGGCTCCTTTGAAATGTCATGATTACATGTGCCTTATAATTCCTACTTAGCAGTACTACCCTCTGGATTGGTAACTAATTGTATCTGGCGGCAATCTTAGTTGCAAACATCAGGGACTGATTTACACTGAAAAAGGAACATATTCATATGATCCTAAGTAGTAACAACAATAGCTAACATTTATTAAACATTTACACTTTGCCAAGCATTCTTTGAAATTCTTTGTGTATGGAACTCACACAATCCTTTTCACAAACTTCAGGACAACAGAATAGTCCCTCTGAGATTGAGTTGGTGATTAACTACACAGTTTGGGTGGGGAACTGGCTCAGAGAAGTTCAGGAAATTCCCTCAGTCGCACAGCTCGCGGCTGATAAAGCCAGGGTTTAAACCCCTGTGGGTGGGCCCCAGAGATTCTCTGCTGCCCATTCTGTGGAACTGGAGGTAGAAGGGTTGTGCGTGTTAGGGAGGGGGAAGGACCGAAAGACAATGATTGAAGGATATTAAATCAGGAACAATATTCCAGATCAGAACTACAAACGATGTGGTCAAGACACCGGGAGAAGCCATGAGATTTGCCCCGCTTGCAGCCCTGATGCTGACATCGGCCCCTGTCCCTAGAACGGCCACCACGGCCACCACGGCCATCACTCACTCATCAAACGGGCTTTCTGCTTCTTCACATTGCAGTTTTGTGATTCGAATGTAAATGCATCTGATCAGCAGAACCGAGTCCATGTGCCCCTACCAAGCTGGAAGGGAGTCTGAGGAATATTCTGGAACTTCGATAGCGGGATAGAGACTGCTTCATAAGGTGAGGGCCTCCTTGTGTGTAAAGAGGAGTTCAAATGCTGGGGAGCCAAAACTCATGGCAATGTTATTAGATAGAGGGTTTACTTTTCTTGCTCCCTTATCTGAAAGGGACTTTTTGCCTTGTTCTTACTCCATCATCATTTACCAGGTGTTTTGGAGGTGACCCAATTTCTCCCTCTATGGGTTGGTGCATGATGAACCACATCTTAAACTTTCAGGGAAAAACAGAGATCACTGAGAGATCTGGAACTCACTGGAGTGTAGTGACTGGACATAGTCCTTGGCTGCTTCCCTGTGGAGAAGAGGGTAAGTGTATCAGGTCACTTTTGCATCATAACAAATTACCTTGACATGCAGTGGTGGGTCACAGTCATCACTGATTAGCCAGTGATTCTGTAGGTTAGCAACTTGGGCTGGATCCAGGGGAGAGTTCCTCCGGTCTTGGCTGTGCTCACTCAAGTTTCCTTGGCCTTCCTCCAGTTTGGGAGCCTTGTGGTCCATGGTGCCTCACATTTCTAGCCGCTGGCTGGGGTCAATGGGGCAAAGTGGTTGTGTGTCTCTCCCCATCTGGCTCATTTACATGGAGTACGAGAGGGTAAGCTTCAGTATGCAAGCACTTCTACACACACACACACACACACACACACACACACACGAATATTGCTCAGCCATAAAAAATGAAATTTTGCCATTTGCAATGACGTGGATAGAACTAGAGTGTATGATGCTAAGTGATATGTCAGTTAGAGAACGACAATTATCATATGATTTCACTCATATGTGGAATTTAAGAAACAAAATTTAAGAAGAGCATAGGGGAAGGGAGGGAAAAATAAAATAAGATGAAAACAGAGAGGGAGGGAAACCATAAGAGACTCTTAACCATAGAGAACAAACTGAGGGTTTCTGGAGGGGAGGCAGGTGGGGGATGGGTTAAATGGGAGGGAGGATAGGCATTAAGGAGGGTACTTGAAGTAATGCGCACTGGGTATTGTATGCAACTGATGAATCACTAAATTCTACCTCTGAAACTAATAATACACTATATGGTAATCAATTGAATTTACATAAAAAATACAACAAATAAAAAAATAAAAAGGCAAGCACCTTTAAAGTCTCTGCTTGCTCACAGGAAGTGACACGAGGCCACACCCCACACTAATCTAGGAGGGGACAGTGGTATGACAGCTTGAAAGTTAATTGTTAAATTTCCAGGAACATTGCAAAAGCCACTCGTTAAACTGCACCTAGCTTGAAACTGGCCCCACCGTGCGAATGATTTACACCGTAGAAATTGGCAAATGTTATAAGCCGGGGCTTTGTTCCTTTCTTTTCAGAGAGGTAGTTTACCAGTATGTCACTAGCACTGTCTGAGGACATGGCCACACAGAGGAATGACAGCAGCTGGTTTTGAAGAAACTATCGTAGTGAATTTTTAAAAATTTATTTGAGAGTCACAGTTTTTTTTTTTTTTTAAGATTTTATTTATTTATTCGACAGAGATCACAAGTAGGCAGAGAGAGGCAGGCAGGAAGAGGGGAAGGGAAGCAGGCTCCCCGCTGAGCAGAGAGCCCAACGCAGGGCTTGATCCCAGGACCCTGAGATCATGACCTGAGCCAAAGGCAGAGGCTTTAACCCACTGAGCCACCCAGGTGCCCCGAGAATCAGTTTTAAGCACAACCATTATTTGAATTGTGTATGTATCTACATATACACACATGTGTGCGTTGTGTAGGTGTTGAGTGTAGATGGTTCACATTGGGGTGGTTTTTTTATTTTTATTTTTTTTTAAAGATTTTATTTATTTATTTGTCAGAGAGAGAGAGAGAGCGAGAGTGAGCACAGGCAGGTAGAGTGGCAGGCAGAGGCAGAGGGAGAAGCAGGCTCACCGCCGAGCAAGGAGCCCGATGTGGGACTCGATCCCAGGACCCCAGGATCATGACCCGAGCCGAAGGCAGCCGCTTAACCAACTGAGCCACCCAGGCGTCTGGGGTGGTTTTTAAAGTCTTTTCTAGTAACAGACCCTGCTCGAATCAAGCTAAGCCACTGTCATGACATGGTGGTTTATCTAAAGGACAAATACATGAACCAAACTAATTTAGTCAGAATTATTCCCCAGGGTTTTTTCACACTGAAGTAAGGGGAGGAAAGTCCCTCTTTTTTCTCTAACAAATTGTGAAGAGCCAAGAGCTGCCAGTCGTCATAATCACACTCTTGTGGGGGCAGCTAGTCTAAGAGGGAAAAGCTGACATACAGAAATTTGCATGAAAGAGACAGAGAGAGGGGCACCTGGGTGGCTCAGTTGGTGAAATAAACATCTGACTTTGGCTCTGGTCATGCTCTCAGAGTCCTGGCATCAAGCCCCACATCCGCTCTCTGCTCAGTGGGAAGTCTGCATCTCCTTCTCCTCCCGGCTCATGCTTTCTCAGTCTCTCTCTCTTTCAAATAAGTAAATAAAATCTTAAAAAAAAAAAAAAAAAGAGTTGAGGAAGAGAGAGAGGAGAAGACAAATTCATCCCAGTCTCTCTTACTCTTTGGTTGTGTCTAATTGTCTAATTTTATATTATATTATTTATATCAATCTTCCTAAGAAGATTAAATGAACAGTTTTTGTCACTTGCAACCAAATAGTTCTAAGACGGGAACACAGAGAGTTTGTTGAAGAGGCAGAGAATCCAGGACAAAAAAAGGGTCAGTATTGCTCTGCAGAGACAGGATCTGTGTCAGGGGATCGTGTTCCTCCCCAGCTAGTGAAATAGACCATGGGGGACATTGGAAATATGACATGAAGAGCTCCTCTGAGATTTGTAATTCTCTCCATCCCCCCATCCCCATGCCCTGTGTCACTTCAAGGTATGGTTGCAGATCGTGGAAATGACTCCAGACAACTGAAGTAGAAACAGTCTTAATACAGGGAGTTAGGTGATTACAAAACTGTTGGAAGGCCAGGAGTGGTGGCCTGGAGGCTGAACGTCCAGGAATGGTTCCCCTATAACAATACCACACAGCTGGCCTGCCAAGGAAATCATTATCCCAGCTGCTGGTTTGAGGATAAACCACCCAGCTGTGATTCACATGCAACGACTGGATGCCCCATATTTTGTCTCTTTGAAACCACAAAGCTAGCACCAGCCACGGAGATTTCTGTTTCTGCAACCACAGGAAAACCGAGTATCTCCCTGACTTTGCTTGCTAGCAGAAAGGTCGGCCCCCATAGAAGCATGTAAGCACTTCCCAATCTCATGCTTTAAATAAACAATGGTTACTATTTTCTTCTGTATCCTTCCAGAAAATTTCCAAGCGTACACAAATATATATGTTTGTGTGTGTGTATGTGTGTGTGTGTGTGCGCGCGCGCGTGCGTGTAAAACAAAGAGGATCACACCAAATGTTGGTCTAGTTGCTACTTGATATAAATGATCTCTATTTGGATGCCTTTCCTAAGAATGAAAGAATGCAACTGGGTTTCTTAAGCAAATCGCTCTGGTCCCTAATTTTAACATGGAACCAGGATCCTTAGGAATAAATGTGAAATATTTAGGAGCAACACTAAGAATTAAATGAATAATGGAAGAGGCACTCAATTCTTTGAAAATCACTTCAAAATGAAGTGTTCTTTTGAAAGTAAAGTTTGGATTTGTATATATACATCTTTTAAATTTCAAAACAAAATCTATAATTTATGAAGGTGAAAACATATATTCATTAATTTTTTAGAGGGCAGAATTTCAGACGCACCTGGGTGGCTCAGTTGGTTAAACCTCTGCCTTTGGCTCAGGTCATGATCCCGGGGTCCTGGGATTGAGCCCTGTGTCAGGTTCCCTGCTCAGCAGGGAGTCTGCTTCTTCCCACTCTGCCTGCTTGTGTTCTCTCTCTCTCTGTCAAATAAATAAAATATTAAAAAAAATAGCAGGCAGAATTTTAGAATTTTGTCTAAATGCTATTTTAAAACTTACAGAGCAAAGAGCAAATACACGTTCTTTTAAAAATGTAGTGTGGGGTGCCTGGGTGGCTCAGTGGGTTAAGCCTCTGCCTTTGGCTCAGGTCATGATCTCAGGGTCCTGAGATGGAGCCCTGCATAGGTCTCTCTGCTCAGCAGGGAGCCTGCTCCACGCCCCCCCACCCCGCCTACTTGTGATCTCTGTCAAATAAATAAATAAAATCTTAAAAAAAAATTTTTTTTTAAAAAAATGCAGTGTGAAGAGCCAAACTAAAAACAAATTTTTAAAAACTCCCCAAAGCTAGAAACTTAGAAAAAAATCTAAAAAATATGAAGAGGAAGAAAAGCCTCTGAATCTAGGAGTCAGTGGCACTCCTGGGCCTGCTTTCACAGGGAGGCTAATGAGATTAATGTCCAGTCACTGAATCAGACTGTCGTTCAGTGATACAAGACAAAGAAAGGTCTAGATGGTGAGACAGGAACCAGCGGAAAGGTAGCCACTTGGCGGGGGACCAGCCTTGTCCTCATTGTCCTGGGCCCTCCCTCGGGTCCTGGGGGCTATGAGAGGGACACAGGAACCTGGGGGACCCTGAGTTACTGCGTTCCTACCACCACGACCCTGCTCCAGGGCCCAGCTCCGCCTGGGATTCAAGTATCCTGGCGCTGCTCATGACTGTTCGTTGTCACCCCCAGGGAGTGGCCCCGGGAGTGCCGCCTCAGAGCGGGGAGCCGGGGGGGGGGGGGGGGGGGGGGGGGGATTCCAGCCCGTCTCTTGGGCCGCTGGTTGGTGCTGAAGCCTGGGTCCCTGGCCTCAAGCTCCAACAGGCAGGAGGCCCTGAGGCCGGCCTGCTCCAGGAATAAGCCGCGGCCTGACGGGAGGCCCGGGGAGGGAAAAGCGGCGGGGCCTCCCGCTCAGTAAGGGGGCCCGAGATCAACCGCAGCTTTGGGGAGAAGAGTGGGGCTCGGGAGATGCATGGGGCTCCTGGTGCTGAAAGGGTGTGAGGATGAGGGCGGCTCTGCAGGGGCGGGGTGGGGTGGGGGGGGGGGGAGGAGGGGGGGGGGGGGATGGGAGGAGGGGGGTGGGGGGGCAGCAGCAGGTGTGAGGGGTGCGGATGGGTCTGAGTCGCGCAACAGGGCAAGATGGACCTGGTCTCCCGGGCTATGGGTCAGAGAAAGGAGATGCTGGCCGTGAACCGCAGGGTTTGTACTGGAACCCCGGGTGTCGCAGTCTGCATTCCCAGCCGGAAGTCTCTGAGGCAGAGATTCATTCCGGAGATTGACTAGGCGGCTGGTTCTCACGGAATCAATGCCAGAGGCAGGGAAGATGGAAGGATCAGGAAGATGGGCACGTTGAACCGCAAGCAGCCTCAGTGGAGAGCTTGGCTGGCCCTACATGGGGACCTTGCAGAGTTGGGCCAATGTAGGCAACGGGGTTGGGCTTTGTGCCCCACGCTGATGGGTCTTTGGGTGAGGACTTCCCTGGGAGAGGAGTGGCCTTACATGGGCCGGGAAGTGCTCCCTGCTGCTGGAGACTGACAGCACCCGCACTCCTGGCAATTGGGGCGATAACCGTCACTCCCGAGGGGGATCTGGACGGGCCTCACCGGGTCTATCACAGTTAGGAGATGTGCTAGGCTTCAGGAACAGCGGGTCTGGGGAAGGTGATGAGCTCCATTTTGGACATGTTGTGTTTTTGGTGTTTAAGGGATAGGCAGGTGGGGTGTCCAGTGGACTGCTGGGTGTACAGTGTCCGAAGCTTCGGAGGAAGATCAAGGACAGCAGTATAGATTCAGTGAAGCCATAAAAATGGAGCAGAGATCAGAAGAATCTTTGGGGCAGCTGGAGTCAGGGAAGGATGAAACCTGAGCTCACTAGCTGCTGGACCTCACAGGGGCCTGCCTAGAGGAGACATCGGGTTAAGATCTGCAAAAGCCAGAGAATTCAGGAATCCCAACTCGGTGAGAGTTCTTCGAGTCGAGAGCCCTGCTCCCACTCCCCCCAGGGAGCTCCCTGCGCTGATGTGCAAATCAGGTGGGAACCGCCGTGGGACAGGATGCTCACCCGGGGTCACTCTCCCCTCAGCTCACCCCCTCTCCCATGCCCTCCCTTCCTCCATCTCCCTCTGCCTGTCCTCTGCTTTGAGGCTTTTCTCTCTTCCTCTCTCCTCCTCCTCCTCTGTGGGGTTCTCTCCTTCCTTCCCCCCCGGGACCACTAGAGGGCGGCAGCTCACAGTCCAGGCAAGGCGGCCGCCCTCCCAGTCTTTGCCGGTGCTCTGCAAACTGGAGACGGTGGGCGGAGCGAGCACCAATATTACACCCCCGGCTCCCCGGGGCTCCTGTCCTGGGTCAGGCTTGCACTCACAGGGCTGTCATGTGGGAAGCGCCACGTTCAGCAGGGAGGGCAGGAATTGCTTCTTCCTTGCCCTGCTCTGCTGAGGCATGAGACACGGTGCTAACTCTACTGCTTTGGACGGATGGGGACCTCCAGGCCCAGAGGATGGCCAGGACCTACTGGAGATCTCTGAAATGACAATCACATTTGCCTCCTCTGTCATGGGGCTGTGGGTCCATAGAGCCTTCAGAAATTGCGGCTACACTTTAGTCCTACTGTTTGTGTCCCAGGGTGCTCTTGAAAGGATTTTTCCTGAAAATAACAGGCTCTGATACTGTCCAGGGTGTCGGAAGCCCAGTGC
Organism: Enhydra lutris kenyoni; assembly: GCF_002288905.1. NCBI lineage: Eukaryota > Metazoa > Chordata > Mammalia > Carnivora > Mustelidae > Enhydra > Enhydra lutris. Next base: position 7,625,438 of record NW_019154119.1, on the reverse strand, counting down.
AGGTCCCTGGGCCTCTGCGTTCCACCTCACCCGGAAGCCTCACCTGGGGTCTCATTGCCTGGGTCTGTGAGTCCCACGGATTCCTGCAAGGATCCTTGAGACCACAGCTCTGAGAGACTGTGTCTGAGCACCGGGCCCCGGCCTGTGTTTCCGAAGGCATGGGTAGGTCAAAAAAAGCTGTTCTTCAGCTTGGGGAGAAGAGAAACGGGATGACGTGGGAGGGAACCCCTACAATAGTAGGCTGGGGACCAGAGCACTTCCCCAGAGTCAGGCCCCAGCTCAACCCCTGCCTCCTCCCATCAACGCCTCCCATAGATGGTCCACAGGCTAGCTGCGTAGCTGGCCCTGCTCTTAAGTGGAAGATGTGGGATGGCTTTAGCATCTTTCTTACCTGTTTTCTTTTTTTTTTCTTTTTTTATTTTTATTTATTTTGACAGAGAGAAATCACAAGTAGACGGAGAGGCAGACAGAGAGAGAGAGAGAGGGAAGCAGGCTCCCGGCTGAGCAGAGAGCCCAATGTGGGACTCGATCCCAGGACCCTGAGATCATGACCTGAGCCAAAGGCAGCGGCTTAACCCACTGAGCCACCCAGGCGCCCCTCTTACCTGTTTTCTTATGCTCCTTCTGGGAAGGTCCAGAGCATGAGCCGGAGCCAGGCTAAAGTGTTATGTTAAGTTGGGGCTGGAATGGACGAACAGGGGCCCAGGCAGGCAGAGGCGTGAGGACTGACGGGTTCCCTCAACTAGGTCAACCTATGGGCTCTGTGTAGCTGCAGTCATGTATGGAAGAGAAGAGGGGTGGGGCCATCTGGAGGCTGAGAGGAGCAGAGATCAGGACCCCTGACAGTCAGGGAGGAAGAGAGGTCTGTGCTTGTGTGCAAGAACCTAGCAAGAGCCTGTTCAAGCTTCCACTGGGTATGGACACTTCTGGAGCTCATGGATGGGCAGACTAGGTCAGCCATGCTGCATAGAGCGGGGACAACACAGGTGAGCCTCTGAGGAGATCCCAGTGTTGAATCCGTGATCAGAATGACCAGCTGAGCCTCTTCTAGACTTTTCCAGGCAGCATCCTTGGGGTTCTGCCTGGGGGCTCATTATACTGTCTCCTTACTCTGAATTTCTCATGGTCTGTGTAGTGCTAAAAGTTCTTTCCGAGGCACATCCCACCATGCCCAGAGGACCCTCATTGTAAAATCCCAGCCAGACCGTGGGCGCCAATCACTTGGTCCTCACACTGATCTCTGGATTCAGAGCTTGGTGGGAGTTTGTTCATTCACACCTTCTCTTATTCATACTTCTTCTTTTTTCTTTTTTTTTTTTTAGATGTTATTTATTTATTTGACCGAGAGAGATCACAAGTAGACGGAGAGGCAGGCAGAGAGAGAGAGGGAAGCAGGCTTCCTGCTGAGCAGAGAGCCCGATGTGGGACTCAATCCCAGGACCCCGAGATCATGACCTGAGCCGAAGGCAGCGGCTTAACCCACTGAGCCACCCAGGTGCCCCTCATGCTTCTTCTCATCTATTGGCTTGTGTCTAATCTATTTGCTCACTCATTCATTTATTTACTCTCTCATCCCTCCAGAAAACATTTCCTGATCACTCTTGCTCCCTTCAGCTGTAAAATTTGAAGAAGCAAAGGAGACCTGTTTCTAACTTCCAGGAGCTCACGTGGTGAGAGGTGAGCAAGTAAATAATCAGAAAACAAAAGAGAAGTTGACAAATGCCCTAGAGGGTACAGAGGCAACTGAAGCTCAGAAGAGAGAGAGATTTCTGGAAGGGCTGCTGGGATGGCTCTGGTCTTGACCTTCTCTCCTGGTATCGAGGTTCCCTATGGTGCGTGGAGGCTGTGGTCATCGCTCAGCATGGCTGGAGTCTCTAGCTGACTGTGTTAGGGCCCTGCTTTGCCCTTCTGTGTCCTCAGAAGTAAGCAGGGTGGTATTGGAGCCATTCGTCTCTAGGGCCTGTGCCTTCAGTGGCTCAGTGGGGGGTACATTTGTACCTCTTTCGGGATAGGTTAATATTTAGCTAGTTTCAGATAAAACGTTTGCATTTATAAACAGCCTCTGTGTCTCCACAGCATGCGATTTTCTGGGCACTCTGTGAACATTCTGTAGTGAAGGAAGCCAAGGCCAGCAGATGGGGCTCTCTAGAAGCTAAGAATCACTGGGTCTGGCCTTGAGGGGCATATCTGCACTTCGCTCCCAGAGGAGCTGCTGATTAGCAGGAAGATTGGCTCACAGAGCAGTGTAAGCACCCCCCAGGGGCCTTGGGGATCCTGGGGAAGGAGAACCACGGGGAAAGACTGGCCTTCTTGCTCCCTTGTGTGTGTGTGTCGGGGGCAGAGTCAGAGTCCCCTTACAGGTCACAGAACGCGGGCTTTGATACTGACCTCCCACCTGCACTCGATTCTTCCAAAGCCCTGCAGCTAATTGTTTTTTTTTTTTTTTTACCTAAAAAATCAAGATAAAATTAACATAACATAAAATTTGCCATTTTAACCATTTGAAAGGTACAATTCAGTGGTTTTTAATATATATCCATAATATTGGACAATCATCGGTACTATATAATTCCAGAATATTTTCATTGCCCCAGAAAGAAACTCCATTCCCTTGAAGTGGCCCCTCGAAACCACTAATCTACTTTCTTTCCCTCGGATTGACCTGTTCCGGACATTTTATTGAAATACAGTCACAGAATAATATGTGACCTTCTGGGTCTGGCTCTGTCATTTGACATCATGCTTTTTTTTTTTTTTTTTTTTAAATTTTATTTATTTATTTGTTAGAGAGAGAGAGAGCATCAGCACAGGCAGACAGAGTGGTAGGCAGAGGCAGAGGGAGAAGCAGGCTCCCCGCCGAGCAAGGAGCCCGATGCGGGACTCGATCCCAGGACGCTGGGATCATGACCTGAGCCGAAGGCAGCCGCCCAACCAACTGAGCCACCCAGGTGTCCCTGACATCATGCTTTTAAGGCTCATTCATGTACTAGCATATATCAGTGCTTCATTCTTTTTATGGTTGAATAATATTCCATTGTACGGATATACCACATTTTACTTAGCCACTCATCAATTGATGGACATTGGGTTGCTTCCACCTTTTGGCTATTAAGAATAGTGCTGCTATAAAAATCTGTATACAGCTTTTTGTGTGAGTATGTCTTTAGTTCTTTGGGTATGTATCTGAAAATGGGATTATTGGGTTATATGGTAAGTTTATGTTTAAATTTTTGAGAAACTGCAAATTGTTCTACAGTGGTGACACCGTTTGATATTTCCTTTTTTTTTTTTTTTTTAAGATTTTATTTATTTATTTGACAGACAAAGATCACAAGTAGGCAGAAAGGCAGGCAGAGAAAGAGAGGAGGAAGTAGGCTTCCCGCTGAGCAGAGAGCCTGATGCCAGGACCCTGAGATCATGACCTGAGCCGAAGGCAGAGGCTTTAACCCACTGAGCCACCCAGGCGCCCCTCTTGGTGGCATATTTAAGAAACGATTGTTCAACCCAAGGTCATGAAGATTTGCAACTATGTTTCCTGCTAAGAGTTTTGTAGTTTTAAAGCTTTCATTTAGGTCTTTGATCCATTCTGAATTAATTTTTATATATAATGTGAGACAGAGGTGCAAAGGAACTCGTGCCCCAGCAGCATTTCTGGATTTCTTTTAAATTAGTTAGGAAAGGGGCACCTGGGTGGCATAGTCTATTAAGTGTCCAGCTGTAAGTTTCAGCCCAGGTCATGATCTTGGTGTTATGAGACAGAGGCCCAAGTTGGGCTCCCTGCTCAGCATGGAGTCCGCTTGAAACTCTCTTTCCCTCTCCCTCTACTCCTCCCGGCTACGTGCGTGTGTGTGCATGTGCTCTCTCTCTCAAATAAATAAAGAAAATCTTTAAAAAATAAATAAATTAGATAGGAAAAATGAGGAGGTAAAAAAAGACATTAATACTGTCTTTATATTTGTCTATGTTGATACTTTTATCAGTGTTCTTGATTTCTTTGTGTGGATTTGAGTTACTGTGAAGGCTCCTTTCATTTCAGCCAGAAGGACTCCCTCTAGCAGTTCTTAGAGGGCAGGTCTGCTAGAAACGAACCATCTCAGCTTTTGGTTATCTGGGAATTTCTTCCTTTCTTCCTTTTTTTTTTTTTTTTTTTTTTTTAAGATTTTACTTATTTATTTGACAGAGAGAGAGATCACAACTAGGCAGAGAGTCAGGCAGAGAGAGGGGGGAAGCAGGCTCCCTGCAGAGTAGAGAGCCCGATGTAGGGCTCTATCCCAGGACCCTGGGATCATGACCTGAGCTGAAGGCAGAGGCTTTAACCCACTGAGCCACCCAGGCGCCTCTCTACCTTTCTTTTTTATCTTGAGAGAGAGTTTTACTAGAAATAGGATCCTTGGCTGAACCTTTGCTCCAGCACTTTGAAGATGCCATCTCACTGCCTTCTGGCCTCCATGGTTTCTGATGAGAAATTAGCTGTTCACCTTGTCCAGGAGTACTTGTAACAGATGATTTGCTTCTTTCTTGCTGCTTTAAAGATTCTCTCATGGTCTGACTTTTTTTTTTTTTAAGATTTTTTATTTATTTGACAGAGAGAGACATAGCGAGAGAGGGAACACAAGCAGGGGGAGTGGGAGAGGAAGAAGCAGGCTTCCTGCTGAGCAGGGAGCCTGACACGGGGCTTGATCCCAGGACCCTGGGATCATGACCTGAGCTGAAGGCAAACGCTCAACAACTGAGCCACCCAGGCGCCCCTCATGGTCTGACTTTTGATAGTTTGATTATGAGGTGTCTGTGTATTTCTTTATTCTATTTAGAGTTGAACTTCTTGGGTATGTAAATTAATGTTTACTCATCAAATATGGAAAGTTTTCAGCCATTATTTCTTTGAATAGAAGTTAGCATAACTCCATTCATCTCCATAGGATAATGGGACATGAAGGTGTTTGGTCTATTCTCATGAACCCTTTTGTGGGAGAATCATCAGCCCCATATTCCTGATGGGAAATGGAACTAATAAAGATTTCATCAAATGCACAGTGATGTAAAACCCAGTTCTCTGGTTCTTGGGTGCGGGATTTCTTCCTAAGACATCCATTGACTGAGCCTCAGACTGGTTCCATCAGCTACCCCATCACCTGTGATGGCAGCAGAGGGATTACATATAGGTTCAGCTCTGCTTCAGAGGTCCCTTCCTCACAGGCAGGTCTGACCCTGGAGCTGAAGACCACACGTGCCAGATTCTGGAAGGGCAGCAGGAGTTGCTCATTGAAGCCCATAGAACTTCAGAGTTTCTAGTTCCTTCCATTCAAAAAGCCCTGAGGCTTCCACTCATTGTCCTCTTCCCTCTCTTCCTGGCTGGTTCTAGCTCCTTAGCCTGGCATGTAGGGTCCTCCTTTTTAGACACACTGCTTGACAAGATGAGTCATTCAAAACAGTCTTTATGTTCTTCTAATGTTCTTCAGGTCACAGGTGCCTTCACATCTTTATAGTAAAGAATTTAACCTTGCCCCAAGAGAGGCCTGGCCCTTGCCTTCAGCTTCTGGGAGGTAATCTCTAAGCCTTTGGAATGTTATGCCTGATTGCCCTGTCTTTATTTGCCTGGGGACCTTGGGCAAGCCAGCTAGTAGAAATGTGATTTTTGGATAGGGGCTTTGGGTCATGAAATAATAGCTTGATCTCCTGAGGGGCCGGAAGCTGAAGTCAGCCACATGGACAGTCAACCAGATCTATGTGATAGGACCCCAATAAAGAGTGGACACTAAGGCTCGGGTGAGTTTCCCTGGTTGACAGTATGATGGGCTTATTGTCACACATCAACGCCTGGAGAATAATGCTGTTCTGACTCCACAGGGAGAAGAAAACTAGAAGCTCTATGTTTGGAATTCTCTTGGATTCTGCCCTATGTCTTTCCTCCCTTGGCTGACATTAATCTGGATCCTTTAAGTGTAATAAAACATAACTTGAGTATGAAAGCTTTTTGTGAGTTCTGTGAAGCTTCTTAGCAAATTATTGAACAGAAGGATAGTGTTGGGAACCTCCAAATTTACCATTGGTATCAGAGGTTAGGGTGGTCTTGTGGACTGTCCTCTGACTCTGCAGTTGGCACCCACTAGCAACAGCTCTGGAGAAGAAGAGGGTTGACATTTGAGGGTGTTATTTACTACTTTGCCATGGCCAGGAAGGAAGCGGATTTTCCTTCCTGAGCTTTCAGGGATCTATTCTATCTTATCTTCTTTCCCTCCAATTCTTCTAGGTCCTTTTCTTCTTAATTACTTCTCTGCCTTTTCTCCTACCTTCCTGCTGGGTAGGAATCTTGGAGGACCTTCTTCTGAATCTTGGAGGGCTCCCTCTTCACGATTTTTTGAAGATGTCTCTACCTTTTCAGAGGACCTATGTTAAGCAGGTGTCCATGCAGCAAGGGGAGGATGGACATGCCAGGAACCAGTAAAAGCAAGGCTCCTGCATCTGTCAAGAGCTTTATTAACTGCACATGCACATGAGATCGAAGTAGCCCATATGGCTGCCTTGACCTAGATCTGCCTGTTTGGGAGACTGCAGTTAGCTTTCTGCTCACTGTGGGTATCAGCATCTTTTTTCCAAATGCTAGTGAGTTTCACTGACCTTTCCATAACAACACTGGTAAAGGTTCTATAACCCAAGATTGAAATATATATTTAAATATGTATACCTATATAATATTCATATATATGTACACATACCATGTTCATATATAATTATATATATACATATATAATGTTCATATATATATCTGAAACTAGGGAACTAATGAAACTCTTAGGTACATAGTAATAGCTAACATTTAAGGCAAGCCTGGGGATGCCTGGGTGACTCAGTTGATTAAGCATCTGCCTTTTGGCTCAGGTCATGATCCCAGGGTCCTGGGATAGAGTCCCACATAGGGCTCCTTGCTCAGTGGGGAGCCTAATGCTCCCCCAGCTTGTGCGTGTGCTCTCTCTCTGACAAATAAATAAAAAAAACAAAAACAAAACACTTAAAAAAACAAAACACTACGCTATCTCTTTAAAAAAAAAGGGGGGCAAGCTTACTCCATTTCATTTCCTATTCTAGCTACTTCGAATGGACTATGCTATTTAATCCTTAGAATTACCCTATGTGGTGGGTACTGTAATTAATGGACAGGTGAGTAGGGTGAAGTTCAGAGACCTCGTCTGAGTTCACACAACTGTGGGGGACTGGAGCTAGGATTTGAACACACGATCCCATTCCTGACCCTGCACCTTACTTTTAACCACCTGCTCCCTTCCTGCTAGGGGTATAAGTTCTGTTCTGTACTATTTGAATTCTCTTCTTTGATCATATTGGTTCTTCCTTTAAGGGCTCGTGCAATTCTAATTGGAATCCCGATAAAATAGGGATTTTATTGCTTGACTGATAAAACTACTGCAGAGATTTTTTTTTAGATTCCTGATGTTCAGTTGCTCACCATTCTTACTGTTGGCATGGAACACCCATCCAACTGTTAGCCCACACACACAGTGTTGCGGGGTTGGGCAGTAGGGATTTCTGCTAATTCCCTCTTTTTTTCCCTTGATCTTTCCTGGGTTCCATTGGCAAAAACCTCCTGCAGACTGACTCTACTGGACTGGTAGATCCGTGAAGGCTCATTCCTTTCAAAATGGGTGTCTGGTCTCTGGTTCAGATGTCCTCAGGCTCTGTAATCATTAACTCCTGCAGGAAGCTCACAAGACAGATTATCTATCAGAGCATCTGCTTCTGCTCAACTAGACATAGCAACTAGTGAAGTCCTGAGATGGAGAGAAGGCAGGAAAGAGATGGCGGTGAGGGGGTGGCAGGATGGGAGCCAGGTGGCAGGGGGCTAAGGCTGAGGAGGGAGATTGGCTTGTGGAGTGCTGTGTCCCTGACTGCTGGCTGTATGGTCGGTTCTGGTATCTTCATGTCACCACAGGGGGTCTTGGTCTACATAGGCAGCCCTGGGGCCAGTCTTGTGGTCTGGGCAGTCTGTGGTCTCCTGGCCATGATGGGTGCCCTGTGCTATGCTGAGCTGGGTGCTCTGGTTCCCAAGTCTGGGGGGGAATATGCCTACATCCTGCAAATCTTTGGCTCCTTGCCAGCCTTCCTGGTTATCTACACGTTTGTGCTGTTGGTCAGACCAGCCGCCATCGCTGCCATCTCTCTGAGCTTTGCTGAGTATGCAGTGGCTCCGTTCTACCCTGGCTGCTCCTTGCTGCCGCAGGCTGTGCTCAAGGGTGTGGCAGCCATCTGCATCCTGTCGCTGATGCTGGTCAACTGCAGGAGCTCGAGGCTGGCCACCATGCTGACGAATGTGTGCGCGGTCGCCAAAGTGTTCTCGTTGTTGGTCATCGTGGGGGGTGGGGCTGTGGTGCTGGGCCAGGGCCGTGGCTACACGGAAGCCTTTCTGTTTGCCTTCCACAATACCACGCAGCAGCCCGGGCGCATCGGTATGGCCTTCTACCAGGGACTGTGGTCCTTTGATGGCTGGAATAATGTCAACTATGTGATGGAAGAGCTCAAGAATCCGAAGGTGAGTCCGTGATACTTCTTCAGGGTGTGAGATCTCCAGACATCAGCAGTTCCAAGTATTGTTATTTGAGCTGACAAGACCATGAGACATCAGCTGAAAGTGGGGGCTCCCTGTTTGCAGTCCTGAATGCCAGCCCACCGTCTACCTTAATTTGTGTATGGAATTATATGAGTAATAATTTCCCAAGTGAGCACGGAACTTTATAGGACCATGCCTGAGGTCTCATTTGCCCTGTGAGGTAGGTACTCTTCCCCATTTTTCACATGGGAAAACAGGTTTAGAAAGAGGGAAGTGATTCTGAGGTCATGTGACTAGCGAGAGGCCATGCTTGATGACTCAGCTTGTTATCTATCTTGATAGTTGGAACATGCGGACTCTTGAGTTATTATGGAAATTAACTCTTTGCTGTAAATATATTTGCTTAGGTTGCTACTTCTTTTCTTTTTTTTTTTTCCTTTCCTGCAGGAATCTTTAATTCTCAGAGGATGAGAACTGAGTCTTTTCCTCTACCTCCCTGAGGCTGGCTAAGGGGTCTTTACATGTCTCAGCTCTCGATAAAAGCTCCCTGGAGGCGAGTGTTGGGAGAATTTGGGAGGAGACAGGGAGCTTGGAGGCTGAAGTCCAAGAGCAGAGAGAGATTGGGGTGAGGGCTGGAGTTCTGGGACCCAGTTTTTATTCTTGCATGTAAATCCTTGTGCTTCAGTCCCTGGCCTGTGAAACAAGATCTTCATAGCTGCCCCATCTACCTCACGGGGCTTCAAGGTGTCAGATGGCATAACCACTTGTGCATGGAGACAACAGCTGTAATTTGAGGTGAATGGCTAGTGTGTGCTCAGGTTGGCTCTGGGTGGGGTGGGAGCTATAGGGAGCTCATGGGGAGTAGACTACTCTCTCTGAACCCAGGCCCTGAGCTCAGAGCTGGTTGAGGGAAAGAGCAAAGGGCCCAAAGATGAGTGAGACGAGCTCCCATGCCATAGTGTGGATTAGCCACCTTTTTCCTGTAAAACATCAGAGAGTTAATATTTTAGGTTTTGCAGGCCACGAGGTCTCTGTCAAGATTACTCAAGTCCGTTGTAGCATGAAAATAGCCATAGGTAAACAAATGAGTGTGGTGATGGTCTCCCAAAAGTTTATTTACAAAAAGAAGCAGCAGGCTGGATTTGGTCCACAGGCTGTCGCTCGCTGACCTCGGGTGTGTGTATGGAGCATTTTTGACAAATGTGGGTTTCAAAGCAAAAACAAAGCCATGGCTCTGAATGCTGGACATTTGAAAGGCTGGTTCTCACTCCGCCCTCTGAAGCACATGTTCAGTGTATCTTCGTGTCACACTTCTTTTTCAAAAAAAACTGCAGAACCTGTGCCAAACCTGGGCCAGTCTTATGAATCTGAGCGAAGAGTTAAGGTGTTCAGGAACGAAGCCAGGAAATCCCACTGTTCTTGTGGTGCACCGTGGGGCTTTGCTGTCATAGCTCATCAGCTGGCAGGTGCGCTGTCCAAGATGAGTTAAGTTTAAAAGCACATGAGGTCCACTTCCCTGGGACTTAGCACGTGGCTGGGTCATGCATGGTGGGTCTTTGCCTGCTGAGGGTCCTCCACCATGAGGCCCATTGTGGGGGGCAACCCAGGACTCTGTTCCCCCAGCCCATCTTTGCCACAAGTGGCATCTTCTGGACCAGACAGAACAGGACTTTCAGGACTGGAAAGATGAGGAATTTGCTGTCATGCCTATGTAGTAGTTGGGGCAACTTCCTTTGCTTTTAGGTCCCCAGTTTTGAGAGCTAGAGGGGATGTGGAAGGACCCATTTTATATGAGACTCCATTGCCATCCTCCTGGCTTCCCGTGCACATAACTGTCACGTGACCTGCTAGGTCAGCTGACTAGCCTTCCCGGTTGTCTGGGGCTGAAGCGTTCCCAGGAATGCTGGACTTCGGGGGCTAAAAGCATGAAAATCTCAGGCAAACTGGGCTGAATTGGTCACCTATTGGTCACCCTTAGAGGACAGGACAGGGTGGGACAGAGGCTTGGATATAATGAAGCTTGCCTCCGCTTGCTGCTGCTACTCAGAAAAAAGAGATCGCCGGGAGATGGAGCAGTCAAGCAGGCCTTCCATATGTGGCGGGTTAGAGTTGAACCTTGAAGCGCTGGTGAGGTTTGTGGCAAAACAGCCAGGCAGAAGCAGTGTGAACAGGAACCCAGAGACCCAAAAGAACAGGGCACGTTTGTGTCTCAAGGACATTTGAAGGAGGCATGAAGACAGTCCCTGAGATCACTACTCTGTCCTCAGTGCCCCCATGCATTTCCTCCCATGCTTCCCTCCAGAGTTTTCTGTGGGGATATCTTGGCCCTGAAGAAAGCTCTGGAAATTGTTTTTTTATATCACGTTGAAGAACAGAAAATATGCTAACCAGGAGAGAGTCTTAAATGTGGGGAAGGTCTTACCTTACAGTGGGCAAGGAGGTCTGTGTGGGACGGTGGTATAGCTCTCCCCTGGATGGCGCTGTGCCAAGTCTGGAGGAGAACACCCTGCCTCTTGGTACAGCATGACCACTTCTCTGTTTCATTTGTGTTACCTTGTAAGTGTCAGTAACAGCAATGCCAGGTTCTGGTGTCCCGTTTGGTATGGAGGGGAGAGGCCCTGGGCTCATCGGTGCTTGCCTGCCCCTCACAAGGTAAGCCAAAGGACACCTAGAGAAAGCTTTTCCTTCCTCCTACTTCGGAGTTTAAAGATGTCTATCCAGGGTGGCCCACGCCTGGGGAAAGTTGAGTAGTTCTGTGGGTCCCAAGGGAGACCCCTTCCTTCCATTTGCTCTTGGCTCCAGAATGATGGCCAGGGCTGGGGGTGTGAAGTCGGAGGGAATACATTGATGTACCCAGTTTTCATGGATTCCTCCATTTTTACTGGATGCCTGCTCAGTCCCTTTCTTTTATTATTTTTGAAAAATTTATTTATTTTAGAGAGACAGTGAGTGAGCAAGAGTGAGCATGAGCAGGAGGGGCAGAGGCAGAGGGAGACAGAGTCTCCAGCAGACTCTGCACTGAGTGTGGGGCCTGACGCAGGGCTCGATCTCGCGACCCTGAGACCATGACCTGAACTGAAACCAAGAGTCAGACACTTAACCGACTGAGCCACCCAGCCCCTCAGTACCTTTCCTGGGAGACCATGGGTCAGATTGGCCCTTAGCTCCCAGTACAGCCTGCTGTGAGTTCCCACGGCCCCTCTGTCCAGGCCCTTCGTTCTGTTCCTCTTTGATGACCCTTACACCTCGCAGAGGCAGAGCAGTAGGGAGTCCCACTTTACAGATCCCCAATGACCCCCAATTTCCAGTTGAGGAGATGGAGGGGCAGAGTGGAACCCTTGGGAGTAATGGCCTGCAGTCTGGGCCTGCATTCTGGAGACCCAGAGATTGGGCAGGGTTGGCGTGGTGGGTCTTGGAATATTCCAGCTGGAAAGATCAATGAACAGCCAAGAAGGAAGATCTTTAACTTTCTTGTCCCTTCTCTGTGCCTCTGCTCTCACGGTTGCCCCTGCTGGGAATGCCCCCATCCCCACCAGCGGGAGTCTCTCCCGTTCTTCCAGGAGAGCCCAGCATATGGCCCTGCTCATTCTGGAAGTTTTGGTGATAGCGCCTCTCCCCGCCCCACTCCTGTCAGCCCCTCTGTACCTCCACTGCTCTGACTGGTTAGTGCCCCTCAGGGCCTCCCAGGACACCTGTTCTTTCTGTGTCCACGATGTGGGGCTGTGAGCACATGGATGAGGGGCACACCCGGGGCCCGGCATATTCCCTGTGGCCAGGATAGTCTCAGCACTGCCCGGACGAGCGTGTTCTAGGGCCTGAGAAGGACCTCCCCCGCTAACATGGGGCCTCTTCTCCCGGATCTTTGCAGCAAAACCTGGTGTGGGCGCTGCTGATCGCCATCCCTCTGGTCACCAGCCTCTACCTCCTGGTCAACATCAGTTACCTGCTAGTGTTGTCATCCAATGAGATCCTCTCCTCTAACGCTGTGGCCGTGAGCTGGGGGTGAGTAAGTCAAGGATGCGATCCTTGACCGCCGGGCAGACCATCCAGACTGGGGAGGGATAGTGCCCCCTGTGCATTTCAGCTTGCCTCTAGATGTCTTGCTAGCTCTGTTTCCTGGTGGTTGGCCTCCAGTTTGCTGCTGGAGTTCCTTCCCTTGATTCCTCTGTTGTCCTAGGAACCAGGTGCTGGGAGCCTGGGCCTGGCTGGTACCCTTGGCTGTCGCACTCTCCACGTTTGGCTCCGTCAATGGGATATTCTTCGGTGGAAGCCGTGTGTGCTATGCGGCTGCAAGAGAAGGCCACCTGGTGAGAGATGGGGTCCCGGCCGGGCGAGGTGCGGGTGCTGCAGGAGGAAGGACTGGAAGGACTGCAGAGGCTGAGCTTTCTCCTGCCTGAACTTAGCTCTGAGCCTAAGCCAGGCCTTCCCCTGTAAGACAGAGCCCTGTTCTTTCTAAGAATGGGATTAAAGCATCCCACCCCTCTCCATTTAAACTCTAATCCTTCGACTTCCGGGCTTTGGGAGATCACCATACAGGGTCACTGTGGAGCTTGTAGGTGGTGGGGACGTTTGTACACTCCGGGTGTGTGGGGGCAGTGGGTGAAGCCATAGGAGTAGAGCCAATGTGGATGCCCAGGGCCCTTCCCCCAGGGACTGTCCCTCTGGTAGCCTTTGTGGCAATGATGCTGAGTAACGGGCAGCTCCCAGGCGTCCGGGGCTGACAACAGCAAACATTCCATGTCGTTCATCAGTCCCTGGGTCCCCTGTGGCTCTGCTTCAGGCTGGGGTTTGTGTTCAGATTTCTTCTTTTGGGGCTCTGAGTCTGTTCTTGTCTCAGGGACCCAGGCCAAAGTATGTTTTTGCCTGGAGCAGGTGGCAGGGGTTGAAGAGACCAAGCCAAACCACACAAACGTATTTTGAGCCTCTGCTGTGTTACTCCTGCTCACAGTTCATTGGCCAAGCCCAGCGCCAATGGATGGGGAACCAGACAGTATTTGTCCCACAGGGGTGGGAGGGGGAGACTGACTATTTGCTGAGTAATAGTACAGTCTACCACAATAACCCACAGTCCTACTCCATGCTCCACCGGCAACTGCCCTACCCTTTCCTCCCCCTTTGTCTGTCTTCCCACCCTTGGTACCTCTTCCTGTGTTGGGGATGAGCAATAGAAAGTTGAACGACCTGGCCAGGCACCTGCTTCAGCTCTCTACACTCTCTCCCAGCTGGGTCTTGGCTGGCCTGGCAGGATTGGTCCCCCCATTCTGCATCCTGGGCCTGGTTTCACCCCAGGTGAGCCACAGAGATCTACACCCAGAAGCAGTGGAGACTGGGGACTATTAGGTTGGGCCCACTGGTGTCCAGAATGAATTTGGCCGGGGAAGAGGGCAGGAAGCTTCCCAGGGCATGTAGCTGCTGTGGCTCCCTGGGGGGCTGCCTGACAGCTGGCTTTGCTCCCAGCCCCAGCTTCTGTCCATGGTTCATGTGCATCGCCTCACACCAACTCCGGCCTTGATGTTTACCACCGCAGTGGCTCTGGTCCTGGTCATCCCGGGAAACTTCAGCACCATTGTGAACTTCTTGAGGCAAGTGAGACTGTCCTCCCGTGTGGGTATCTCATAGTGCCTTTGTGTGCACGCTCACATACACTCATTCACATATTTAAAAGTCCTCTGTGTGTGCACACTCATGCACACGTGTGTGTGTATATCCATAACACGCTTCTGGAAGCCCCTATGTGTAACTATCACATATATGCATGTATGTATACATATGTGCATGCACACTTCTAGAAGCCTGAGCTCAGCCATTGCAGCCATTCCCTCCCCGTTGTATTTCCAGATTTTTAAAAAAAGATTTTTATTTATTTATTTGAGAGAGAGACACAGTGAGAGAGAGCACGAGAGAGGAGAAGATCAGAGGGAGAAGCAGACTCCCCGTGGAGCTGGGAGGCCGATGTGGGACTCGATCCCGGGTCTCTGGGATCATGACCTGAGCCGAAGGCAGTTGCTTAACCAACTGAGCTACCCAGGCTCCCTGTTTCCCAAATTCAAGTGTGTCTCCCTTCTGTCTTGCCCTGTTTCCCAAAATTCAATGAGACAAGTGTTTCACCAAGAGGCAGATGAGCAAAAGGCTTGTGCTGTCTTTGTTATTTTTTTAATTCTTCCTTGTTCCTTTCCTCTGTCACCGGGATCATGTTGAGGCCATCGTCAGGCTTTACTCCCCACTACCTGCAGCTCTTGGCTGTGACATGATTTTCCCTTTGTCGTCTGATCTGTGTTCAGGACTCTGACCCAGCATATCTCTAGTGAACACAAGGCAGACTCACAGCCACACTGGGTATAGTCAGTGATTGGATCAAAGTGGGGAGATGTTCTGACCCCCTTTATTACCTTCTCTGGGGCAGAAATGATGGGCAGTTGTGCCGTCTAGCCATCCAGCCATAACTTTATGACCTCATCTGAAGCAGGGTTGGTGGGTGTGTCCTCACACCCACATGCGAGCGCAGCATCTGGGTGCAGAGGGAGTTCTCTGAGGAATTTTTTCATGCATTGTGTGCTCTCTCTTTTGTTGTCATAAGTATAATTAATTTCCTGGAACAGGATCTACAGTGCTTGATGTGACTTTCTTCAGAACATTGAGTAACAGACCTGGTTTTTCTTTTTATCTTCTTCCCATGAGAAAGGCTAAATTCATGATATGCCAAGAATAAATCAAACCCATGGCGAGCCCAGGGTTTCTTTAGACTGAGATTTGGGGGATGTGACCGAGAATGTTCCAGCACAGAGTGAGAATGTTAGGATGACACATCCCAATGAGGACACAATGTCTCCCCATCTTGACTGCCTCCAGGGACAGCCTGGTCTGGACCCTGTCTCCAAGGGCAGGTGAGGTTTTCATAGACCTTCATCAGCCACTCAGCTACCCACACCGGCAAAGACAGAGGCCAGGGG
Organism: Enhydra lutris kenyoni; assembly: GCF_002288905.1. Taxonomy (NCBI): domain Eukaryota; kingdom Metazoa; phylum Chordata; class Mammalia; order Carnivora; family Mustelidae; genus Enhydra; species Enhydra lutris. The sequence goes on along the minus strand of NW_019154119.1, from coordinate 7,609,928 downwards.
CTGGTTTGGGTGCTCCACGGCCTACCCTGTCACCAACTCTAAGGTAGGAGGATCTGCTATGAGTGTGTGGTCCCTGAGGAGAGCACAGGCTCCTTGAGATTCCACCAAACTCTTTCTTTTGGACACACATATGCACTTCCCTCCCTTTGAAAACTGTCCTCTTCTGTCCAGCCAGGGGCAGTCAAGAAAGGTCCAATCTGAAGCCAGGTGGGGGCCTGGGCTTGTGTACTTGTCACTTGGTGACTGAAGATGAAAGAGGAGGGGATACTCCCCAATGCATTCTTGTTCTTGGTGCCCCAGCCTTGCCTTCTTTCCTTAGCCTGCATGAATAAGGGGCTGGGGGTGGCTGAAAGGCCTCTGATGAGCTTGCACTTGTGCCCTGGGTTTGCATCAACAAGGCCAGCCAGGGCAGGGCCTGGTAGTGAGTGGCTTCTGTTTGCCTTTCAGCTTTCTTGGCTGGATCACCTATGGAACCACCATTGGCTGTCTCTTGTACTTGCGGATAAAGAACAAGAATCTTCCTCGACCTTACAAGGTAGACTTTGGAATAAACATTGGGCTTTTTCCAACCCTAGTCTGTGCATGAGGCAGATTGTTGGTCCACAGCCTCATCCGGGGTGGCCGCTGTCATATTTGGTAGAAGATGTCTGTATTTCCTGGGGGGGTGAGGGACAGCTGGGTCCTAGGGCCTTGATTCTGCTTGCTGGGGACTCATTTCTCCTCTGGAGGACTCTGAGGGAGAACGATGAGAGACATGTGCCCAGAGGAGGCTCCCACACAGTAGGACTCACAAAGCACAGAGAAGATCAAGCTGGGTCCCAAAGTCTTGGCTCCTTGGATGGCCCCCGTAACCCAGCACGTGGCTTTTCTGGCTAGGCAAGGTATGATGGCAGGGACAGGAAGAGGGGAGCTGGTGGCAGGTGGAAGCAACAGGTAGGCAGGCAGGTGGGAGGGACAGAGACCAGGGGCCACACACCCTGTCCCGTGCCTCTCCATCATCCAGTCTCTGTGTCTCTGGCAGGTCCCCACCGTCATCCCTGTCATCATGCTCCTTGCTTCCTTCTACCTGGTGCTCGCACCCATCATCGAGCGCCCCCAGACTGAGTTCCTGTACATCTTCCTGTTCCTGCTCAGTGGCATCCCGGTCTATTTCCTGCTTGTCTACTTCCGATGCCAGCCCAAGTGGTTGCAGATGGCCACCCTGTATCTCCAGCTGCTCCTGGAAGTTGCTCCAACCATTAAAAATGTGGACTAAAGGACTGGACAGGTGCACACTGCCCTCCTTGCTGCAGACACATCTGTCCCCACGCAGGCGGCCTTGCCAGATTTTCTGTAGGTTGTGCATAATCCCAATGAGTGAATGGAAGGCTAAATACAGCCACTGTGAAGCTTTGGGGGGTATCCAACCAGGACAGCATCCCCCTTTCTCTAAGAACTGTGCCTCCAGTGCAGGCGGATCGCACAGCCACATTGGTATTACGTGGCTGCCTGCCTGGGGATAGCTACTTGACGTTCCAGGTGGGCAGCATGAAACACATTCCCTTCTCTGGGGATCTTGGAGTTAGAATTCTGATGGTTGCCTCATCTGAGAAACGGTAAATTCTGGAAGCTATGTGGGACTGTCTTCTCTTATGTGGGCAGAGTAGAGAAAGCCCCCATGGAGAGAGGAATGAAGATACACAGAGAAATGGTGTTGAGAAATTCCTTGGTGCCTAAGAGCTGGGGTATGACCTGAGCAGGCAGCAGCCTTGGTCCCTGGCTGCTTTTCAGTTCTGGTCTCTGTCCTTCTGTGGCTCAACTGCCATCTGACTGTCCTTCCTGCTTTTTTATTGTCTGGGACAACGTGATACCTTATAATAAATTTCCAATTTTGGCTCAGGTGGGTTTGAGTGAGTTCTTATTTCTTGCAAATGGAAAAGATCTGGGTCTGACAAACCTTCTTCAGGAAGACATGAGACTTTAGTTCCTATTTAAAGCCTCCAACTGGCTTGAACAGAGAAAGAAGCAAGAGACAGATCCCTGGGAGGGAGGGATTTTGTTGGCTTTGGGTGAAAGGGAGGACTGTCAAATTTCTAGAAGAAAGGGTGGAAAGTTAGAACAGACCTCAGAAGGCTAATGCGGCTGTAGGACTAAAGAGAGGCAAGGGGGCAGAGGTATCTGGCTGCCCAGGGGAAAATGTGGGAAAGGAAGGATGATGACAGTGCCTAGAAAGACTGGGGGTGCAGCTTCTGAGTCCATCGGGGGGGGGCAGTCAAAAAGAGGAGGGGCAGGGACACTGTTCAGCACCTCTCCTCCCACAGCTGCACTGGGACACCTGTGTATGGCCTTCCTTTTATTGCCCAGATACGGAAAAGGCTCCCACAAGATCTTTCGGTTAAGTTTTCTTCTCACATCAACCAGTTCTCCATTTTTGCAACACCAACTGGGTGTCCAATGATCCCATTCAATTCTGACACTGTGTTGAGTTGATACAGACCTCCCAGAGCTAAAGGGCTCAGACACCAGGGACAGACATCAGTCTCAACTCTTAGCTTCCTGGATACCCGTGCTTCTGCCCAACTTGGTTAAACCCCTCCCTTCACAGTCAATCACTTGCTAGAATGACTCAGGACTCTGGAAAACACTTGATTTACTATTATAAGCTCATTACAAAGGATACAAGTCAGGAGGAGTCCGGTGGAAGAGGTGCATAGGGAACTTCCATGCTATGCTCTCTTTGGATATGTCGCCCACCTGGCACCCTGATGTGTACGCCAACCTGGAAACTCTCTGAAATCTGTCATTTGGAGGTCTTTATGGACATTCCATTTACGTAGGTGGATCAATCATTGGCCATCGTGATTGAATTCAATCTCCAGCTCCTGGGATCTCCCCAGAGGTTGGAGAGTTCCAACCTGCTCATCTGTCTTGGACTTGTCCGGAAACCAGTCCCCATCCAGAAGCTATCTGGGGCTCCCATCCACCATCATCTTGTTAGCATACAAAAGACACTCATCACTTGGAGAATCCAATGCTTTGGGAGCTGTGGGCAGGGAACTGGGGACAAAGACCTAATATTTATCTTTTGTTATATCATCCTTCTGAACTGTGAACTCTTTGTCAGTGCTGTTCCTGAGGACATGTTGCTTGTGAAATTCTAGGAGAAACTTCATATCCCTTACCCCAGCAGCACAGCCTACCTTAGAGAAAAGAAAATTATAAGAGGCTGGGTCTATCCAGTTCCTTGTCAAGGGAGACCATGGATCAGGCTGAAAGTTCCCAGAAAAAGCTCTGAATTAGTTCTTTCCTCTTCAGTTTCCCACCAAACTGTGCCTTTGTCTCTCCTGAGCCTCACTGGGCCATGTACCCTAGTGTTTGGTTGCGTTTCATGCTCCCTGCTGGGCTGTGGGTCTGATGAGGGTGGGCTGTTCTTACACATGTTTGTACATCCCTCATTTCCTATCATGCTCCTGGGCTCCTTGCTGACCAATAACGTTTGGTGAATCAAAATATTGAAATATTTGTTGAACAATGAGGGGATGTATGAGATTTATATTTTTTTAGGATTTGTGAGCCTGGTTTGCTTCCCGATAGTGCCTGCTCTACCCTGGGCTCCCAGGCCCTGTCTTGAGAATGTTCTCTAAGGAGGAGAGACATTGCCCAAATCTTGAGCAGTCACATCCAGCTGGCAGTGGGTGCAGACCTAGAGGTGGAAAGCAGAAAGAACAGCTGAAGTCCCATAGCATTGGCCTTGGATCATGCACTCCAGTTAGGCTGTGTCCCAGTGACTCAGTCTTCTCATCCTTTCCATAACTGGCTTCCTTTTGGCTCACAGTCCTTTTGTGATGGTGCAAAGGGTCCTCCAGGTCAGGCTCTTGGAAGGCAGCATCTTGTTCCTTGCAGTTTCCTAGGACATCTTCCTTGATCTCCTGTTCTGCCCCAGACCCCTTAGTAGGCCCCAGAGTAGCAGTGGGGAGTGATCCTAGGTAGAAATCTGAGATTTGCTAAGAAATTAGTATATTGGACTTCCTTGCTCTGAGTCAAGAGCATGTTTTCTATTGTTACTTATCTTCTATAATCAGAGATAACATAGTGTCATGATGCTGGCCTTCGGATTGGAGAAAAAATGTTCTGAGTCTTGGGACCAGGGTCGAAGTCCTCTATATTCCTTCTAGAGAAGGAATAAGTTCCAGGAAAGGTGTGGAGCAGGTGTTGGCTAGGTTCCTGGGGGCAGGGCAGTGTTCTTTAACCCTAGGTCCACCCAACAGCATTTAGATGTTTCTGTTTAGGGCAGAGCCTGGCTACTCCCAGTCATAAGCACTCAATTCTTTGGACTTCCTTTTGACCATTTACACTGTCTTCTGCTGAATACTTAGAATGGGGGAAACTGAGTCTCATAAATTAATCCATGCAAATGAGTGTCATGGTTAAATTTTCAAACACTACAAAAGGTACAAAGGGAAAGTCAACATTTCTTACTCCACACTCCCCATTTCTAGTGCGATCAGTTTCCTTGCTTACTTCCGGAAAGGTTCTGCACACGTATGTAAACCATGGTAGAGTACACTGCTGCTTTGCTCATTAGAGTAATCGCAACTTATTCAGTTCTTCCTGTTGAGGGGAAACAGTTCTCTTTCCTTCTCTCTGTCCCCAGACCAGGGGTCTGAGTCCTTTACTGTGGTGGTCATACATACATACTGTTCACTATCCTTTAGCTCTTCTTCTGACCACATGGTAGGATTGCAGTTCCCTGTCCCCTTGGAGTTAGATGTTATCATAAGACTTGTTTTGGTTAATAAACTGTGAGTTGAAATGATGTACATTTCTGTTAGGGTGAGGCTTCAAGAGCCAATGCACAATTTCCTGCATTTTCCATTTCCCTCTGCTTTAGTGCCTGGTAGTGTCCTCATGGCTGTTCTGTTAGCCGAGTCCTGACATAACAATGATACAGAAGAGGGCCAGTCCCCAGCCAACCCTACGTTGGCATGTAGTGTGAGCAAAATTAACTTCTTGTTTAAACCACTGAGATTGGGGGATGTTTGTTACTGCAGCAGAATCTAGCCCATCCTGACTGTTCATCCCTCCTCTGTTCATGTGTCTTACAAGTACCCAGGACTGCTGACCAATTGAGCCAGGCCTCAGTTTGAGAGTTGCCAAGGAAAGCACAGGTGATGTGAGCTCATTCTTTTGCTGGTCTCTCCACTGTCTCTCCTCCTCCCTCTCACATCATTCCTGTTATTCCTCACCTGCCTTCCCTGTCCTTCTCCTCCAGGCCACCCCTCTCCTGTCCCCACCCCCAACACATTTTCTTCCTTTACTTTCCACAGTCCCGCAGTCTTATTTTGCCTCTAGGGGAAGAAAAACTGGTTCTGCAAATAGGCCTAAAAGAAATTTTGCTAATGAGAGCTTTTGAATATTTGTTCCTGCTCAGGTGTGCACTGAAGAAAGAAAACTGTTCAGCCCAGCCCTTGGGTAGCAGTAAGAAAGACAGAAGGAGGTAAATACACATACAAAAGCCAGCAGATGATTACTTTCAGACATAACCCTGATGCACACAGATAAACACTAACACCATCCCCTTTAAAATAGCTATGGACTATACTCTAGATTTTTCTAAAAATTCATTAACAGTTAATGTGGGAGAGCTTTTTATATAAGCCTTTTTTTTTAAATTTTATTTTTTATAAACATATAATATATTTTTATCCCCAGGGGTACAGGTCTGTGAATCGCCAGGTTTACACACTTCACAGCACTCATCATAGCACATACCCTCCCCAATGTCCATAATCCCACCCCTCCCAACCCCCCTCCCCCCATTAACCCTCAGTTTGTTTTGTGAGATTAAGAGTCACTTATGGTTTGTCTCCCTCCCAATCCCATCTTGTTTCATTTACTCTTCTCCTACCCCCTTAACCCACCATGTTGCATCTCCTCTCCCTCATATCAGGGAGATCATATGATAGTTGTCTTTCTCCGATCGACTTATTTCGCTAAGCATGATACCCTCTAGTTCCATCCACGTCGTCGCAAATGGCAAGATTTCATTTCTTTTGATGGCTGCATAGTATTCCATTGTGTATATATACCACATCTTCTTTATCCATTCGTCTGTTGATGGACATCTAGGTTCTTTCCATAGTTTGGCTATTGTAGACATTGCTGCTATAAACATTCGGGTGCACGTGCCCCTTCGGATCACTACGTTTGTATCTTTAGGGTAAATACCCAGCAGTGCAATTGCTGGGTCATAGGGTAGTTCTATTTTCAACATTTTGAGGAACCTCCATGCTGTTTTCCAGAGTGGTTGCACCAGCTTGCATTCCCACCAACAGTGTAGGAGGGTTCCCCTTTCTCCGCATCCTCGCCAGCATCTGTCTATATAAGCCTTTTTTAATCAGCACATTTCTTTTTTAATGGATGCTTAGTATTATTGGCTTATTGTTCATGGATATTCTGTTGATTCTACTTTGTCATATTATAAGCAAAGCTAGAGGCATCACCTTGCTGTATAAAAAAGTGATGATCCAAAAATAGGCACCCTCTTTCTTCCCAAATCATCAGTTTCCTCTGTGTTCTAGTTATCCTCCTGAATTAGTGTTTGCCACTATTTTTTTCGACGAATGAAATCTATATTTTAGGTGTAGGAAGATACATTTAAACCATAAAGTTATTGCGACACAGACCATGAACTTTGTTGACTACAGAGTGTCTATGGGACATAGATGCTCTTAAATTATCGCTATTGATTTGTTTCATTTATGTTAATTTGGGATTGAAACTTTTTGTAAAATGAAGAACCTCAAAACTTTCTTTAAAATATCTCTCACACTGGGGCGCCTGGGTGGCTCAGTTGGTTAGGCAACTGCCTTCAGCTCAGGTCATGATTCTGGAGTCCCAGGATCGAGTCCCACATCGGGCTCCCTGCTCAGCAGGGAGTCTGCTTCTCCCACTGACCTCTCTCCTCTCATGCTCTCTCTCTCTCAAATAATTAAATAAAATCTTTAAAAAAATATATCTCTCACACTGACTTGCAGAGTGTGTCATGGAATCAGGACTGTTGGGAGTGAGTATAAAGCATTTGGGAACTCTGAAAATAGATAAATAAAACTAAAGAAAAATATTTTGCAAGTCATCTCTGACTATGTCTCTTTAGGAAACATCTTTTTTGGAATGAAGTTTAGATTTGTATATCTATGCTTTTCATTTGAGACCCAGAAACGCTGTACAATTTCTAAGGTGAAAAATTATGTGATGTTCTATATATAAAAGAAAGGTCAGAATTTTATTGCTTTAGTCCAAAGGCCTCTTCAAGCCCTTCAGAAAAAAGGCCTGAAACAAAGCTCTCTTTAAAACATAAGGCAAAAGTAGAACAGCAAAGACGGGTTTCTGAATGTAAGAGCAAATGGTCTCTTTAGAGCGTTTCCTGCTCCCAGCGGTCAGATCAGTCCATGGCAGAGCCTGGTGATCCGGTCAGAGATGAAAAGGCAGAGGAGCCGGTGGGGAGACGGGAGCTCAGTAGAAAGGTCACTGGTCGCTGGGCCTCCCCGGTAGGTCCTGGGCCCTCCTTCGGTTCCTGGGGGGCTGTGACAGGAGCCTGGACGACCCTGCTGCAGGGTCCCATCTCCGCCTGGGATTCATGTATCCTGGCGCTGCTCATGACTATTGTCACCACCAGGGAGTGGCCCCGGGAGTGCTGCCTCATTGCGGGGTGGGGGGGGGGGTGGGGGGGGGGATTCCAGCCCGTCTCTTGGGCCTCTGGTTGGTGCTGAAGCCTGGGTCCCTGGCCTCAAGCTTCAACACTGGGGAGGCCCGGAGGCCAGCTGCTCTGGGAATATGGCGCGGCCTGACGGGAGGCCCGGGGAGGGAAAGGCGGCGGGGCCTCCCGCTCGGTAAGGGGGCCCGAGCCAGGCATTCGGGCCTGAGATCAACCGCAGCTTTGGGGAGAAGAGTGGGGCTCCGGAGATGCATGGGGCTCCTGGTGCTGAAAGGGTGTGAGGATGAGGGCGGCTCTGC
>NW_019154119.1:7365269-7601533 GCF_002288905.1 Enhydra lutris kenyoni | reverse complement strand
TAGAATGCCATGAAATGTTCCCGTGAGGAGGGGGGTGGGGGCGGGCAGAGCAGGTGTGAGGGGTGCGGATGGGTCTGAGTCGATCAGCAGGGCGAGACGGGCCTGGTCGTCTGGGCTGTGGGTCAGGGAAAGGGGATGTTGGCCGTGACCGCTTAGGGTTTGAGCCTGGGTAACTTGGTGAATGTGTTATGATTCTTGGCAATAGGGAAGATGGGACAGATTTGGAGGAAAGGGAGGCTTTAATTTTGCTCAGTTTAGAATGCCATGAAATGTTCCCGTGGAGATAGTTGGGTGAGTTTGCGTATCTGGAGCTCAAAGGCCTTGGCTAGAGAGGAAAGGTGGAAATACAAGCCACAGGAGAGAATAAGAAGGTTGAAGACAGAAGTCTTCGGTGCCATAAATAAGCTATTGACCGACCAACCTCTTAGATTTCTACCTAGAAATCTACCAGGCCTGTTTTATTTAATTTTTTAAAAAAGATCTTATTTATTTATTTATTTGTTTATTTGACAGAGAGAGAGAGAGAGAGTAGTGAGAGAGGGAACACAAGCAGGGGCAGGGGGGAGGGAGAAGCAGGCCTCCCGCTGAGTGGGAACCCTGGGATCACGGCCGGAGCCAAGCAGACGCTTAACGACTGAGCCCAGGCGCCCCATACCAGGCCTGTTCTAATAGCACCCCCTCTACCTCTCCCATATGTACTTCTCACGTGCGGGTCTCACGGCTCCTGCTGAAGAATCTCAGAGGAGCTCCTAGAGAATTTCCTCTTAGTAATAGGGGTGGGGACTTGGCCCATGCCACCTCCAAGTTACTCAGAGGATAGCCAGCTCCCCTGTTGTGTGGGGGGTGTGGTTGCCACCCCCTTTCCTTAGAGCCACCCCGTCCCCCAACCTGCCATGTTCAGAGTCCTGGCCCTGGGTCTGGCCTTGATGACATCTGAACAAACCAGTGCTTAGAAGGCAGACGGGGTGTTGGAGTGCGTGGCAGCTTTGGTTCCCTGCCTTGCTCCACACCTCCCAGGGCCTGGGGTCTTGTTTCTGAACTGCCCGGGGGCTGGCTCTTGTCCCCAGTTGCTCCTCTCTGGTACCATGTTCTAGGCATGAGGGCCATTTGCACACGGGACTTTCGGACGCTTCCTGCGCACTGGTTTGCTTTGTTGCTTCCTGCTCCGAGGCTGCAGAGCACTGGAGGCCTCACCTGATGCTTCCGGGCTGTCTGTCTGGCTCTTGCTGGGGAGAAGCTGGCAGGACAGTGAACAGACAAGGAGCACGTCCCTTCTGTCCTCCTGCCTGCCAGTCTGCTTCTGGAGCCCCCTGTTGGCAGGCCCTGCCGGGAAGCAGCTGACAAGGGGGACAGGGACTTTGCAAGGCTCTAGCCCCAGCGGCACAAAGCGGGGAAGCGTGCGTCTGGAGCTGAGACACGCTAGCTTGAGGACTGCCTAGCACCATGCCCTGCTACCTGTCCTTGCTTGGCAAGCTCTTGCCCATCCCTGGGTCTCAGCTCAGGTGTGGTTTTCTCAAGCCAGCTTCCTCTGGACCCAGTGTCCTCCTGGTTTCTCGTAGAGCCGTGTGCCTACTTGTAACCAGCACAAGACAGCTTGCAGGAAAGCCCTCTGGTTGTCGGCCACCCTCACTCGGCTGTGAGCTTCTGGAGGAGAGAGACTTTGTCTGGTAATTACTTGTAAACTTCCCAGGAAGTCTTTGTTGAACTGTAGTTCCTGAGGTTGTAAGTGCTTCCTGGGAGAAAGTTAGGGAGTAAGTGAAGGGTGTTGGTTTTATTCCCAGTTCCCCCTCATATAGGTTCCCCTCAAACAGTTGGCGCTGCCATTCTTTTCTCCGACAATAATGATTAATGTTTATTGAGCACCTGGCAGGTACCAGGCACTCTTCTTCACGTTCCCCATGAATCAACTCATTTAATCTTCACAAACATTAAACTGAGGCACAGAGACGTTAAGCGGCTTGTCTAAGGTCACACAGCTAAAAAGTACTGGAACCAGAATTTAAGTTACAGACAGTCTGAGTTCCAGAGCCTGGGGTCTTAGCCACTATTTACAAAAATATAGCCCAAGGATGATGGGAAAATGTGGCCAACCTATGGTGATGACAATGAAAACAACCATACTCTCTCTTTTAAAAAAGATTTTATTTATTTGAGAGAGAGAGAGAGAGAGAGAGAGAAAGCACAAATGGTGGGGAGGGGCAGAGAGAGAAGGAGAAGCAGACTCCTTGCTGAGCAGGGAGCCTGACATGGGGCTCAATCTCAGGACCTGAGCCAAAGGCAGACACTTAACTGACTGGGCCACGCAGGTGCCCCGACAATATCATACTTTATATACTTTATCATACTCTTGATAAAACATTACTTCCATAGTAAATCGAGTTCTATCACATTGCTTCTCTCTAGGAAATAATATCTCCCTTCTTTTGGTGAACCGAGCCTCCCAGCTCTGCAAATATAAAGTTCTAGAAGAGGCTGTGGAACATCGTATTGATACCCACCAAGTGGATGGGGGACCCAGATGGGACCAATGATAACTCTCTCTGGGATTTCTCAGGTTGGCACTAAAAGATGAGGGCGGTGCCTCTTTGAGGTGAAGCTGGGAGATGCTCCAGGCTTAGGGAGAAGCTAGTCTCCCAGAGGAAGAAGCCGGTTCACAGAGAGACGCCGGCATGGGGAAAAGGAGAGCGCCTCCATTCTCTGCGCTGGGTCTTGAGGCTCTGAGCTGGTAAATCCCTCTTTGATGTCATCTAGTTTGTCTGGTTTCTCTCGCTTGTGAATAGAAGGTCCCTAATAGCAGCTTATAGTGTCTAACACCCTTTCACAGGTAGTTGATTCTTACTAGCCTGAGGAGGCAGCAAGGTAAGAATCAGATCCCCACTTTTCAGAAGGGAAACTGAGGTTGGGAGCAGCTAAGTGAATGCCAAGCGGCAAGTGAACAGTAGAGCTGGCAAAGCAGTGGGGGGGAGGGGTCTGTCTACTTTCCCACCCTGTGCTCTCAGGGAGCCCTATGGAGGGGGCTTGGCCCCACCTGTCTCTCAGTAGCTTTGACCTGGCCTTTGCCTCCTCCCTTTCCTAGTTGCTTGTTGTGGGGCCTTTGGGGCTGGGAGCCTGTTTCTGCAGGGCAGGGGATGACAGACTGCCCTGGAGCTCACAGGGCCATGTGGGACAGAGGTGACTGGGTACAGCGGGCACAGGGGCAGGGCAGCCTGCATGTGGCAAAGCTGCACGGGGGCCCAGCTGCCAGCTGCCCCCAGGGCTGGGCCGTCCATCTGCACAGTGCCTCACCCCTTCCCGGGCACCTTGAGGGCCTGGGGAAGCTCCTCTTCTTGCCAAACCAGATCTGGGGTTCCCTCTCTGGTCTGGGCCCCAGCACGGGCAGGAAGTGGGTGTGGGGGCCTCTTCTGGCCTGGGGGCTGGAAAACCAGAGGCACCTCTGGTCTGGAGCTTGGCAATCCAGTTTGGGATTGCCAAGTGCCAGGCCCAACCACTACTCTGAATCCTAGTTTAGAATCTTCTTAACCCTGGTGAGAAGAGCTGGGAGCCTGTGACAGGAAGGAACTTCCTCTTTACTGCGGGTGTCAGGAATGGTCTGAGAGGGACAGTCTTTTGTGGTTAATGTGGGCCCTGACATTTCCCCCCCTCCCCTTGGGCTGATGTCCTCCCCTCGGGGTCCTCCTCACCCCCTACCTGGTTCAGGGCTTCGGGCCTGTGCTCCCTGCAGCTGGGCACGTAAGTGATGCCCCGGTTCGCTCCTTTGCTCCTCTCTGTGGCCTGAGGAGAGCAGCCGTGGCCTGCGCAACACCTGTTCACATCCCCATGCTTCGGGGGCAGCCCATTTCACAAAGAAAGAAACTTGGGTTGCCAGTTATCCCAAAATAAAAAATAAAAAGAGGATGCTGAATAAACTTTGAATTTCCAGATAAACGAATACTCTTTCATGTACGTATGTGCTGTATTTTATCTGTGAACTCTAGAAGCTCCAGCCCAGGCAGTGAGGTGGCCTGCGTGGGTCCTGTGACTGGCAGGACGGGGTTCCGGCCACTCAGCCAAGGGCTCCCTTCATCGTACAGCCTGCGAGCCGGTGGAGCATGGCCACCCCCTGTGGCTCCTGTCCCCCAGCTGGGGGGAGCCCCTGCTCCCGTCTAGGTTTGAGGATACTGGTAGCTGTGGGGATATGGAAGCCTGCCACGGCAGGAGGGACCAGCAGGGGCCCGCAGAACCGGCTCTGTGCCGGTGAGTTTCCTGTGTCAGCCTGACGGGCTGTGGGGTGCCCAGACGCTCAGTCAAACATGATCCTGGGTGTGGCTGTGAGGGTGTTTCTGGATGAGATCAGCCCTTGAGTCAGTGGCCCTGGAGCAGAGCAGATTGTGCTCCCTCATGGGGGCGGCTTCGTTCAGTCAGCTGAAGACCTGAAGAGAATAAAAAGGCGGACCCCTCCCACCAGTAGGAGAGAACTCTTGCCGCCCCAGAGCTTTCTAGCCGGGTTGTTGGTTTTTCCTGCTTTGGACAAAAGCTGAAACGTTGGCTTGTCCTGGGCGTCCAGTCTGCTGGCCTTCAGCCTGGAATGACGTCCTGGCTCTCCTGGCTTGCTGACTACAGACCTTGGAACTTCTCAGCATATATATTTCTTCTTATTATTCATATATATGAGAGACAGGGAGGGACTTATTAGAACCAACAGGAGATACATATCTCCCATTTGTTATATATCTATATTCGTTAACGGATCTGTATCTCCTATCCGTTCTTCTCTGGAAAACTCTAACACAGCATCACTTTGGACCTTGTGAGAAACACGCATTTCCTTGGTCTCTAATGGGACCTAGTGGATCATAAACTCCTGGTGTGGGACTCATCAGCCTGAATTTTTAAGCAAACATTCCAGGAAGCTCGGATGCTCATTGAGGGTTGAGAATTGCTGCTCTACACACAAACGTTGGTGGTAGAGAGAGCGCTCCAAGTCCTTGACTGAGCTCTTTTACCCGCTCCTGGGTTACTCGGGCATTTCACTGGGCATTCTATTTGGTTTGATTATCCTTTATGTGGGTCCTGGACATTGGGGCTTCTAAATATCCTGGATTGGGGTGTGTGGTTTTGGGGGGCGGAATGCAGAGGGAGAGGCCATCCACTTCTGTGTGCTAAGGACTGACTTCGGTTTAATAGGTTCCATATTGAGGCTATATTTCCCTCTAGTAATTCAGGTTGGGACTGGCTTTTTAATTTATGGGGCCATTATATTAGCCAGGGTTCTCCAGCAGAGCAGAACCAATAGGATACAGAGAGACACAGATATACAGACCTAGATCTAGATCTATAGATACACAGGAAGAGATTTGTTCTGGGGAGCTGGCTCATGTGATTATGGAGGCCCATGATCAGCTGACTGCAGTCTTCAGGCCTAGGAAAGCCAGTGGTGCAGCTCTAATCCAAACCTGAAGGTCTGAGCACCAGGAAGTCCTAGTTCAAGTCCGGAGCCGTGAGAACCAGGAGCTCTGATGTCTTTGGGCAGGAGAAGATGGATGTCTCAGTTCCAGGAAAGAGCGAAGTTGCCTCTCCTTCACCCTCCTTTTTTTTTTTTTTTTTTTTTTTTAAAGATTTTATTTACTTATTTGACAGAGAGAGATCACAAGTAGGCAGAGAGGCAGGCAGAGAGAGAGGGTGAAGCAGGTTCCCTGCTGAGCAGAGAGCCCAATGTGGGGCTCGATCCCAGGACCCTGGGATCATGACCTGAGCCGAAGGCAGAGGCTTAACCCACTGAGCCACCCAAGCACCCCTCCTTCATCCTTTGGTTCCATTCAAACCCTCTGCAGGTTGGGTGTGCCTCGGATTCTTGCTGGTTCTGTCTCACACTGTGGAGTATTTTTGCACAAGTTTCTTGACTGCTCTGTGACTCAGTTTCCTCGTCTATAAGACAAGGAGGTTCAGTCTTGCTCCCCATGGCAGTCGTAAGGGTGGAATTAAGTATGTGTTCAGCGAGGTTCTGAGCACTGAGCACCTGGGCGGTGGCCGTAGAAGTACCTGTTCACTCCATCCTGCAGGCCCCTTCCATCTGGGCTCGCCTATCCCTGGAGGGGGTTAGTGGGAAAGGCTGGCTGGGCTGCACAGGCCACCACCCTGCACACTGGGCAGCACGGAAGGGCCCTGCCCTGGCTGAAGCCTCAAGCACCTGTGCCATGTGGGCCGTGTGGTCCAGGAGACCCTCGGTGGTGAAGGTGTCAGTGCTGGGAAAAGAGGCCATGTGGAGTTTGCAGCCTGTCTCAGTCGGGAGAATCACAGTACTGATCTTCGGGACTCTGGAGCAAGGCCATGGCCTCTGGGGTTAAGAACTAAATGCCTTTTTTTATTTTTTAGAAGATTTTTATTTATTTATTTGACAGAGAGTGATCACAAGTGGGCAGAGGCAGGCAGAGAGAGTGGAGGAAGCCGGCTCCCCGCTGAGCAGAGAGCCTGATGCAGAGCCCGATGCGGGGCTTGATCCCAGGACCCTGAGAACATGACCTGCTGAAGGCAGAGGCTCAACCCACTGAGCCACCCAGGTGCCCCAAGAACTAAATGCCTTTTGAGAAACAATTTCAGTCATGCTTCTGGGCTCTAGAAGAGATGGAACGCCTGAGCACAGGATACCAAGTGACCATGCAGCCACAAGGACCCACCATGAACTGAGTCCCGTCAGAGCCACCACACAGTGAGTAGAACAGGCGCAGCAACAAGCCTGGGGGCTGGGAGGAAGGCGGGGGGGGGGGGGGGAGGAGGTTGGACGGAAGTGGTGCAGGCAGAGTGGAAGCAGGACCAGAGGGCCCAGAAAGCAGCGAGCCCAGAATCTCCATGGCCCCCCACCATAGTGCATTGGCGCCTTTCCTCGGCTCCTGCCCTCCACTGTGGGGAGACTCCCAAGTGACAGGGAAGAGTCAGGCCTGTGCTCACTGTATGGTTAGTTCCCTTGGTAACTTGGGTGTAAGCTGAAAATGGATGGCCACCACGCCACAACCTCTAACCAACCAGATCGTTTAAAGCATAAAGGAGATAGCTTTTCATTCCTTCATTTTCTCATTTGCACGTGAATTTCGTCCATTCATTCTGTCTCCTGTGGTTTGTCCCCGATCCCTCTGCCTCTTCCAGTAGGACTGGACACATTTATTTTTCTTCTTTTCTAGTGCATCTCCAGCACTTCCGTTTACATGAGGCCCCTCCCACCCGCACTGAAGAATGCTATCGTCTCTTTCATCTTGTAAGAAAACAAAACTTAAACTTTCTCAGAAGAAGAAAGAAGAAAACAAGTAAAAAGGAAAAACATAACTCCTCTTGTCCCTGTATCTGTTGCCTGTCTCTCTTCCCTTCCTTACAGACGGACTTCTTAAAAGAATGGACACCTGCTGTCTCTGTTTCTCACCTCCTTGTTCCCCCTCCCGTCCAGCCAGGCCTCCATTGCTGTCACTCTTTCTAAATGGCCCTTACGTCTGTCACCGCTGCCATAGCCCGACACAGGCGCCCCCTCACCTCCTACAGGAGCGCTGCGATAGACTCCTAACTTCTTTCAAGTAATCATTTTTGTTCGTTGGGCCCATCCCCGTATAGCAACCAGTATGATCTTTTAAGAGCCCACATCCCAGGGCGCCTGGGTGGCTCAGTGGGTTAAGCCTCTACCTTCAGCTCAGGTCAAGATCTCAGGGTCCTGGGATTGAGCCCCACATCAGGATCTCTGCTCGGCAGGGAGCCTGCTTCCTCCTCTCTCTCTCTCTCTCTCTCTCTCTCTGCCTGCCTCTCTGCCTTCTTGTAATCTCTCTCTCTGTCAAATAAATGAATAAAATCTTAAAAAAAAAAAAAAAGAGAGAGCACACATCTCAGTATTTCACATGCTCTGTTGGTTGGCTAGGGCTGCCATAACAAAATCCCACACATTGGGTGGCTTAAACTGAAACGGTTTTTTTCCATAGTCCTGGATCAAGGTGTTGGCAGTTTGGTTTCTGGTGAGGATTTTCTGTCTGGCCCACAGATGGTCACCTTCTTGCTGTGTGTCCTCATATAGCCTCTCCTCTGTGCATGTGCTCTACTTGGGTCTCTTACTCCTTCTAGGAATGCCCATTCTCTATGAGCTATATGGCCTTATTTAACCTTAATGACCTCCTTAGGCCCTATCCTCAAATACAGTCACACTGTGGGGTTCAAGCTTCAACATATGAAGTTGCCAGTGAAACGGTTCAGTCCAGGACCCACCAAAGTCCTCGACATGGTCTACCAGGTTCTGCCTGGTCTGGCTTTTGCCTGTTCTCCGTCCTGTCTGTTGAACTTTCCCACTTTCTCTGTGTATTTCTCAGTTCCTCAAACACACAGTCTTCTTCCCTCTCTGGGACCTCAGTACATGCTGTTTCTTCTGCTTGCAATATCCCTTTATCACTCTCCCCCATCCTTTGCCTGTGTAATGCCTCCTCATTCCGCAAACACTAGCTCACATGTCTTCCTCAAGGAGTAGTCATGAGCCCCAACGTGGTCATGACGAGGGCCCCCACTTATGTTTTCTCTCTGCTTTTCCTCTCTTCTCCTCCTCTTGTGGGGCTTAAATCTCTGACTGCATCAATCATTGTTTAATGCCTTTTTTTCCTCTTCCATAGAAAAACAGCTCTGAGATAATAGGGACCATGCTTGTCCTGTTGACTGCTGTATCCCTAACAGTTAGCTAGTGTACTGTCCATGCTAGGTGCTTTAAAAATATTTATTTAAAGAATTAATTCACAGAAGTGAAAGGTAGATTCCTTACTGGACTTTCAGGTGAAGAGAAGAATCAGCAACATCAAAAATTTTATAACTCCATTCCTCTGTGAACCTCTTTCTAGCCAGGAAAGTCAGGCTGATGGGAATTATATCAGTCTGACCTATTTTGGAAATTGCACAGAAGACTCTAGCTAAGATCTCAGTGGTGAATGTTAAACGTTCATCTCTGCCCACGTTGCTCAGTTGTGGAAGATTGTTTTCAAAGACGGCTGAAGCAATTTGTCCTATGCTCCTTTTCCATGTCCCGGGACTTTGCTGTTGCTTCTAAGAAGAGGGGTGTCGACTTCTCTTCTTCTTAAGTCTGGACTAGCTTCATGACTTGCTTTGGCCAATAGAATTGGGCAGAAGTGACGCTATGTGAGTTGTAGGCCTTGCCTGCAAGAGTCCTTACAGTGTTCTCTTTGACCGTCTTGGAATGCTGCCCCAATACCACTGTGGAAGGAAGCTGGGTTAGCCTGTTGAAGGGGGAGGCCAAGTGGAGGAGAATCAAGGGAACCCAGCTGACAGCCAGCATCAATTTCCAGACATGTAAGTAGGACCCTCTTGAGCCTTCCTGCTCAGCGGCTCCTCCAGCTGAAACGGACTGCCTGAAAGAGCCCAGGAGAGACCAGCAGAGGAACCCACGTAATTGGGAGAATATCAGATCTTTGCTAGGGGGCTTGTTACACAGAAATGGCTGAGTGGAACCTCAGTCCTCCTGACTTCTGCATATTAATCCCATTTCCTTTTCCCTAAACAGTCATGCCCTCCCTCCTGACTCTCTCACTGTCACACTCAGTCTGAATCATCAGAACATTCCAGAATGTCGCTATTTCCAAGTATAAATCCAACGAGAAAACAGACAAGGTAAATGATTCATCGTAGTGTCTACATGTGTGTCTTTCACTGAGTCCGGATGTAAGGGTGTTGTCAGGAGGCCTATTCTTGGAAAGATGGCCACATTCACTCACCTAGGACGTGAGGCTCCCCAGGGTGGAAGCTGGAGGCAGAGTCATTGTGCACATTTCATATGCCCTTGGCTGCAATTTCTAAACTTGAAGTGTAACCTAAGATGCATGTCCTGTGAAAAGCTCCTTCCTGTGACAAAGGCCTATTTCCTAGGAACTCTTCTGGGTGTACACATTGGCCTATCCAGTTAGTTAGCATTGTTTGTGTTAAAAAAAAAAAAAATTCAACTGAATAAATTTAAAGATCTAATTGGTTTTTAGTCAACAGTTCATGAATAAGGCAGCCTCTCCTCTAGCAACTCGAAGAAGTCTCTGAAGGGCTGTACAGAAATGAGAGGGTTTTATAGGCAGAAGGCAGCATGAAAAGGAAGTTTCTTTTTTTTATTTTTAAAGATTTTATTTATTTTTTTTGACAGAGAGAGAGAATGTGAGCAAACACAAGCAGGAGGAGCAGCAGAGGGAGAGGGAGAAGCAGGCTCTCCACTGAGCAGGGAGCCCAACGCAGGGCTTGATCCCAGGACCCTGAGGTCATGACTTGAGCCGCAGGCAGACACTTAATCGACTGAGCCACCCAGGTGCCCTGGAAAAGGAGGTTTCTAGCAAAGAATGGATTGTTTCAGGCAAAGTCACCTCCCTGTGGAGGTGGAAGGGGTCTACTGAGCAGATGACCTCACGAGTGCTAACCAGGTAATTCCAGATGAATATAAAGTTTACATTCCTGGAAGAGGTCGAAACTACATTTAGGTTAGGTGCTAAGTCTTGGTTTGCTGACATGAGGCTTAGCACAAGTAACTCCATTTAGAGCTGTTGTCTCTCTCTCTTTTTAAAGATTTTATGTATTTATTTGTCAAAGAGAGAGAGAGAAAGAGGGAGAGAGAACACAAGCAGGGGGAGCAGCAGGTGGAAGGAAAAGCAGGCTCCCCGCTGAGCAGGGTCCCTGATGTGGGACTTGATCCCAAGACCCTGGGATCATGATCTGAGCCAAAGGTGGATGCTTAACCGCCTGAGCCACCCAGGTACCCCTGTTGTCTCTTTTTTAAAATATTTATATCAGAAAAAACTTGGAAATAACCCAAATGCCAACAACATGAGAACGCATAAATATTTACAAAGTGGAATACCATATAGGTAAAGTGAATGAGCAAGAACTACATGTATTAATGTAGCCAAACCTCAGAAAACGTATCACTGAATGAAAGCAGCGAGCTGCAGAAGTTCTGTAAAGCACGACACTATTGGCATAAAAATTTAAAACATGCAAAACACCACTATATATCTTTAGGACACATTCGTGTGTACTGAGTGAATCCATATATGCAGGGGATATCGAACAACATATTTGAAAGAGGGAGGCCAGGGAGCAGGACTGGGGAGGGATACACAATGGTTTCATCTGTATGAAAGTGATTTGAAATGCATATGAGAAGTTCACAGATTGGCAGAGCCAGTAGTAGATATTATTCTGTATATGTTTCTTATGCTCGAACCATTATATGATAAAAAAAAAAAAATAGAAAAGTCTCCCCTTCCCTCTTCTCACTGGTTGGGTCCATCTTTTCTACGGTCCAGTCTCTTCAACACTGGTTTCCTGGCAGCCCTCGGCCACCATGTGGGTTAAAGTCATCCAACCTAAAGAGGCCCATGGTGTGCTTAGTTTTATTTTATGACAGTAGAGCTCTAAGTCAGGGAGAGTTTCAGAGAGAAAGGAAAGAGAACTTCCTCCAGGGAGTGCTGTTTTCCCAGTGTGGGCTCTAGAAATGATTAGGGATGGGTGCCTGGGTGGCTCAGTGGGTTAAAGCCTCTGCCTTCAGCTCCGGTCATGATCCCGGGGTCCTGGGATCGAGCCTCACATCGGGCTCTCTGCTCAGCAGGGAGCCTGCTTCCTCCTCTCCCTCTCTCTCTCTCTGCCTACTTGTGATCTCTGTCAAATAAATAAATAAAATCTTAAAAAAAAAAAAAAAAAGAAATGATTAGGGAGGGAGTGGGTGATTTTGGCAGGACTTCCTGTACCCGCTGTGCCCTGCGAGGCCTGCCAGCCTCTCATGCGCCATAGCAGCCTCTGGCTGTAAAGTGCAAGGTCAAATCTCGATGAAGACATCGGGCAGTGTCTGCCTGGATGGAGAAGCTCATCCAGAGGTTGGCTTCTGGAAGTGCGAGGGAGGGGTGGGTCATGGAGGGAAAGGAAGGTGAGAGGACAATTCGGGAAACGTACTTCAAGGAAGGGAGCGAACAAAATAGTATTTCACAACCCAGGAGTTCTGGAGTCACTTCTGAGTGTGATCTGGGCCACTAGAAAACCCTTGACCTGGACGAGCCTAGAAACAGCAGAGTCTTCATGTTCCTCTGAACCACTGTGGTAGGAGTTAGCCGTCCAGGAACACGGACTGCTCAGTGGAATTTGGTTTTGACCTTTACTGGCAGTGCAACTCAGGCAAGTTATTTAATTCTCTCATCTCTGTTTCTTTATCTCTAAGTGGTGGGGATAATAATAGCGTAATACAAATAAAACTGGCTGGCTCAGTTCTAGCTCCGTTCTGTGTTGCTTCTAGAAGACACGTAACTCCAGCTCAAAACGTTTTTTCAGAAGAAATATAAACATGTATATTAATCTCCCAAAGAAGTACCCAAGGGGAGCTATAGCATTAAACACATAATACACACTCCCTAAACATCCTTTTAACTCAACAAATTCCCCAGAGTCCTATCCTTAAGGCTGCCTCCACCCAGATTCTCCTCTCTTACCCCCACTTCTCTCTTGACCACTTTTCTGGCCTTTTGGACAAGTTGTTTTTTTTTCTTGGAGAAGCTCCAGAGCCTTCAAAAATGTAAGTCAAATCAGACTTTCAGCTCGTTTTGATTCTCCTCCCCACTAATGATCATAGGAAAGAGCCTGTTGTCCAGCAGGGAAACCCAGAATCCTCTAGACCGGGGCAAAGGGGGGGGGGGTGAATAGGCTGCCAATATTAATACCGTTTGTCCCTGTCACACTTTGCTCAGGCTTGTTGAGATGATTAGAGGAAATAATGCATGTCAAGAATTTAATGGTAGCTAACACTAAGTCCCGAAAATGTTAGTTATATTACCTATGGTTAATAATCATCACTAGCATTACTATTCCTAGGGGCTTATTTACTTTGTTTAAATTTCAAGGACATCAGCCAAAAGTTGAAAAGGAAGTTCTAAATTCAACTGTGGTCCAGAGATTGCAGTGCGGGGTGCCTGGCTGGCTCAGATGGTTAAGCGGCTGCCTTCAGCTAAGGTCATGATCCCAGGGTCCTTGACTGAGCCCTGCATCAGGCTCCCTGCTGGGTGGTCAAGTCTGCTTCTTCCTCTCCCTCTGCGCCCCCCCCCATTCATGCTCTCTCTCTCTCTCAAAATAAATAAGTAAAATCTTAAAAAAAAAAAAAAAAGAGAGAGATTGCTGCACATTCCCCATTTGAGATGCGCCGCCCTCTGCCCTCTCCTAAGAGTAATTGTTGAAGTTGATTCCCACACATGGGAGGAACAGTTGGGCCACCCTCTCATGATGCTGGGAGCCCAGTGAAGGGCCTTGTCTTTCCTCGGGTCTCCCCGCAGCTGCTGGCCAGGATGCCAGAATGTTCCACGTTCTCCTGGCTCCGTGTGGACTCTGCTGGGCGCTTGGAAGCCACTTCCCCAGGGATACCTTGGTGGCAACGCCCCTGCAGGGGTCCCCATCCTGTAGCCACCTGACTGGCCTGCCCTGCGACACTGGCAGGTCTGAAGGGGCTGGGTGAGACCCTCCCTGGAGTTCCTTGAGAAGGACACAGGCAAAACACCCTGTGTACTGATGTGGGCTCCCAGGCAGGCAGCCAGGGCCTGCAGAAAGGGATCTTAGGTACCAGAAGGGCCTGGAGATGAGCAGACTTGGAGAGGGAGTCCTTTTCCACGAATTGAAGGGCTGTCCTAGGACGTGGGAGCAGACGCCTTCTGCGGCACCTCAGACACGGCCTCCAGGAGCTCTGGGAGGGGTGTTGTCCGATCAGGGAGGTGCGAGGGGAGAATGGCCGCTCCCCTGCCTGGTGGTGGGGGAGTGTGTGCACGTGTGTTGATGGTGGGGAGGGGGGCGGCAGGACAAGCAGAAGCTGGGTGAGCCCTCTGGAAGGACAGCTAACAGTTTCTGGGGACATAACGGGTTCTAAATACTCTACGTGCAGTAACTCATTTAACTCACAATAGCCTAGTGAGGGAGGCACGTGAGTGCCCGCTTCACTGAGGAAGATAATACCCAGGACCACACAGACTGTTAGCCGTGCGCCCAGGGAATGCCGCCGGCCAGCAGCTCAGCACACACTCCCTTGAACCTCCATGGCCGAGTTTCCTCCAGTGCAGTAGGCGGGGGACATAGGGTGGTGCTTCTCAGACTCCACTGATCGTACTTTGTGGAGCTCTGGGTTCTGATTCTCTAGAGGCCTGGGCTGCGCTGGGGCCGGAGATTCTCTGTCTCTAACAAGCTTGCAAGAAATGCAACTGTTGCTGGTCCACGGACCACACAGCCTAGGGCTCTACTCCTAGGATCGCTTTCTGCTTTGAGGTTCTCTGTGGGCCTTTGGACCCTGCTGGCATTCACAGCACTTCAAGGAGAGGAGAGAGACCAGGGCAGGGGCACTGGGGTGGGAGTGGAGGCTCAGGGTTCTGGAGAGCTGATTCTTCCTCCCAGATGGCCACAGATCTAGCCCTCTCCTGCCTCTTCTCCGGAGAACCGGTGTGGGAGCAGACACAGACTCAGTCACAGACAGACAGACAGACACACACATCCTCACCCTCTCTGAGGCTCTCACTGACTGGGAGGGGAGGTAACAGCCTGGAAGTGGGGACACGCCTTCCACAGCTCCTGCTGCTCTCGCCATCCTTGCTCTGCCTGGTTGATCAAAGAGACCTGTGAGTTGGAGGCCTAATTCCCTACTTGCCCCTTCTTTGGGCCCTCCCCCACATGCTGCCGGCATGGCCTTATGAAACAAAACAGTATGTCATCCTTCCCCGTCTCCCTCATGCACACCTAGAATCTTTGGTGGAATAATTTATTTACACCTAAAAAAGTCAATAACTCCCTTTTGCCTACAATGTAAACTTATCTTCTGTACAGAAAGGAGTTAACACAGCAGACCTACAGCTTATTCTTTTTTTTTTTTTTAGATTTTTTAATTTTTTAATTTTTTTATTTTATTTGACAGACAGATCACAAGCAGGCAGAGAGAGAGGAGGAAGCAGGCTCCCCGCTGAGGAGAGAGCCCGATGCGGGGCTCGATCCCAGGACCGGGATCACGACCCGAGCTGAAGGCAGAGGCCCTAACCCACTGAGCCACCCAGGCGCCCCCCTACAGCTTATTCTTAGAAAGACCTGCTCAGGGTGCCTGGATGGCTCAGTGGGTTAAGCGTCTGCCTTCAGTTCAGGTCATCATCTCAGGGTTGTGGGATCGAGTCCCTTGTCGGCTCTCTACTCTCTGCTCGGTGGGAGTCTGCTTCTCCCTCTCACTCTCTCACTCTCCCTCTGTACTGTCTCTCTCAAATAAATAAAATCTAAAAAAAAAAAAAAAAAAGTCCTGCTCAGCCGGTTGCCCTTGCCCTTGACGGGCATCTGGGAACTGAGATTTTAGGAGGGTTCCCACCATTAACCGAGAAGAGCAGCTCACTCTACCTAAACTGTCTGTGCAAACACTATACCCATGATAAATACCCCATTTCTTCCAGGAGTCTGGGATTTGGGCACATGCTGGACAGAAAATACTTAGCACAGTTCTTCAGAGAAACAGAACCGATGGGCTATACATACATAGAGGAGTGCATGATTCATTTTAAGAAATTGGCTCATGCAGTTGTGGAGGCTGGCAACTTTGAAATCTGTAGGGCAGACTGGCAGCCTGGAAATTCAGAGCAGACCCCAAATTCTGTTGGGGAGCAGGCTGGAAACACAGGCCGGGTATCCATGCTGCAGTCTCTACAAATCTCTCTTCTTCAGGCCGCCTCGGGCTTGTGCGTAAGGTCTGACACTGGTTGGATGAGACCCACGCACACTGTGCAGAGTAATCACATTACTTACAATCTACTGGTTTACATGCTAATCACCTCTGAAAAATACTTTCATGGCAATGTCTAGATTGGTGTTTGACCAAACAACCGGGCGCCGTAGCTTTGCCAGGCTGGCATAAAAAATCACACAACATGGCTGCTGGTAAAAATCCCGGGTGCTGATTCTCCAAAAAGCTTCCTTGGTTGGCAAGGTTTTACATGTGTTGTTACAGCTCACTGTTGGGGGAAGTGAGTGTGTCCTGCATGACTCCCTGGGAGAGGACACAGCTTCCTCAAGAAAGATGATTTCTCTGGCACCTGGGTTTCCCCAGACTTCGCCCCATGTGCCTTTCCTTTTGCTAATCTCACTTGGCATCCTGTTGTTCTAATAAACCACATCTGTGAGTACAACTGCGCTGAGTGCGGCGAGCCCTCTTAGTGCATCACTGATGATGGTTTGGGAATTCCTCACTCATCTGCAGATGCTTCCATCTGAGCCTGGCCAGTCTCCTCAGCTCCAGCAATTGCTTCTCTCTACCATATGCCCCATATGCCGGCCATGTCGATCTGCCTGGTACCTGAAAATTCTAGAATGCCCTTCTTTTCTTCCCTTGGCCTGGCTAACTTCTCTGCAATTGTCCAGACTCAGCTTGTTTTGGTCATCCATGGGGGGATAGGAACAAACTGTCCCAACAGAGAGTGGCTTACAACAGTAACAATTTATGATTTCTCAGGATTCTGTGGGTCGACTCAAGCCGGTCTTCTACTCCTCATGGCGTTGGTTGAGGGGTTAGGAAGGAAGGTTCAGATGGCCCCACCCACAGAGCTGGCAGTTGGTGCTGACCACTAGCTGGAGCTGGGCTGAGGCGAGGTCAGGAACGCAGGTTCTCTTCCATGTGCGCTTGTCCACCTGGTAGGCGGAGTTTCCTTAAAGCATGGCGGCCGGATTCCACGAGGAAGGTGTGAGTGCTCATCCAGCAGCACCTGCATTCTTGCTGATGTGCCATTGGCCTAATCCAGTCACAGCCCAATCTCGGACTCATCACAAGAGGGGACCACACAAGAGAGGAATGCTAGGGGTTGTGGTTCACTGAAGGCCACCAAAGTGCCAACACACTACTCAGGTCAAGCCTTCTCTGACCTCCTCAGGCGCCTCCCCTGTGCCTCCCCGCTGTAGCATCACCACACTGAACTGAAGTATTCTGTTCCATTGCTATAATTATTGCATGCTGTTGCCATCGTATTTGGGGGCTAGAGCCCCCTGAGGGCAGGGGCTCTATCTGATTCCTCCTGCATCCCACCGGTAGCACCGAGTATGTTCACAGAACAGATGATTGAATGAGAGCAGTGGCCGTCACCATTCCTATCTGCCAGCGTCAAGCCCTGCCTCTACCTCATTTAGGCATTGGAAGTTCAACAGCTGTGAGACACCACATGTGCTAAGCTCCTGAGCTCCTCAAAGCCTGGCAGGTGGGTCCCATGCTGAGGTCCTGGCCGGCAGGAGGCAACCAGCACACGTTAGTGCAATGAATGAAGTTCAGTCGCTTCGTGGGCATATCACCGAGATTCCCCAACTACAAATGCATCAACTGCTTGCTTCCGCGTCCTCTGTGACCGCGTGGAATGGCAGTCACACACTCCACATTCCAAGGACGAAGCAGTGCAGCAGAGCTATCTAACAGACAGAGTCTCCCATCCTCCTTTCTCATCGACGACCCTCCAGAAGAAGTTGTGTCTGTTGTGGAGCCCTGTTCTACCCACCTGTGTGGCTGGGGTGGAAACAGAGGCCCAGGGAGGGCGGGTGAAACACAGCCATCACCCTCACGACTGTGTCGTCTGCTCCCCAGACTGCGGGTCTGAGCAGCGGCTCCTGATACAGTCTCGTGCTAGAAATAGTCCCAGGCACATCTTCATCGGAGCCACAGTGGAGTGTGGAGATCCATTGTGAATTCAGCTCCGCCCTATTGCAAAATTCTGACATCATAAGATAACACAAGAAGTGACTCATCTCTGTATAAATACTTCGATTAGGTCATTTGCTTTCCAGACTGAAAACAGGGAAGAGAAAAAAAAAAACTTGGTGTTGTTGCCCCCTGGATTGACATAAGGGGGTAACATTCCTCCCCCCTGCAACTGAATGCTAACCCCCTTCCAGCTGTGAGAATGTTCTATGTAAGACCACATTTCCCTAGAGTCCACACTCCGGAATATTCATCTTTTGAACCTCACTTTAAGCAAGTCAAAGAAATAAGGTCTTGGATAATAAAAATTAAAATTTTTTTCTTTATACATTTTTTTACTTTATGAGAGGATTAATGATATTTTTCTGTAGGTGAGCCCCTTTGATTCGTTAAAAATGAAATTTATCTAGTCAGGGTTCACGAACTGGTTCTGCTGGCCAAATCTAGCCTGCTCTGCTTGCCCTCTTTGGGCAATGCCGTAGTTTGCTTTTCAATTTTGGACTTTGATAACTCAGATACAGCATGTTCTCCAGGTCCCCCCAGTTTCCACCACTATCCCATTTTATACACAGTTATGTGACCTGCGGGCCCCCTGGTGACACCCAAGTTTCCAGCCTTGGAGTTCTGTGTTTTATGGGGAAACTGAGACCAAGAAGGGTCTTGTTCTCAGGGAAACTGAGACCAAGAAGTCTACCCAAGGCTGGGTGCCCAGGAGCTGGGAGGCCTTGCAAACAGGTCTCCAGACTCCCAGTGTGAGGCTCCCCTCCCTTTGGCTTACTTGATCTCCACACCACTTTCCTGGAGCTTCCGCTAAAGTAACATAGGTATGTGCAATCAGAGCGCTTGCCAGAAAACTGGCAAGCATCTGCTGGGGTGGTTTTGTCATGACAGCAGCCCATAATGGCGTGTTCTTGTGACCTTTCTCCTTCCTTTCTGCCCTCCGGTCCTCAGGGTGAGGCCCACCTCACACGGCTGCTGCCATCAGGCACATCTCCCACATAGAAGGAGGAACGTTTTTCTACTTCTGCCCGTTGCTGCTTCTCCTTTTTTATCAAATGGCACTGACTGGAAGCTTTATGCACATAATAGCTACATAGTCAGTGCTTTCGATGGTGCCAGTGGGCATCTCTTCCTTCTGGAAAAATCCTACTTGCTAGTCAAGGCTCCGATCAAATGTCACCTCCTGTGCGAAGTCATCTCCACCCTTCATTTACATATTAGAGCAACCCACGTGTAAGTGTGTGTGTGTGTATGTCTTTACACGAGGGTTCTATGCCCTTCCTATCTTTTGTGCCCTTACTTCCCCTCCACTACTCCCCTCTCCAAACCATGTTTGCTGAATTAAATTGAGAGGACTGAGGTTTAACATGAGAGTTCCAGAGAACAACCAACAGCCCCTACTTTACTACCAAAATTGGAAAAGGACTAGATTTTGATTCTCTTTTTTGGAAAGGAAAATATGTCACCTCGCAGAAAGACCAAACAGCCTCTACTGTTCAAAAACATACCTCCCGGTGTTGGGATGTGAGTTAGACATATTAGGGAGGGGGCATATTAGTGGGGGGGTAGATGAAGGGCATGGGGGTGCCTGGGCTGGACAGCAGTGAGGGAAGGGGGATTGGGAGGCTCCAGATTGTCCCAACCAGTGTTCAGCTGAGTATCTGGGCTCTCTGACACAAAACCCAGCAGTGAGTTTGGCACAAATAAAAGGAAATTATACCATAGGAAGATTAACAGTTTTCAGGGGGTTCATACAAAAGTGACTTCCTGAGGTGATGAGTGAGGGAGTACTCAGGGAGCCACATGGACTTATAGATATGTTATTTTATTTTATTTTACTTTATTTATTTGACAGAGAGAGTACAAGCAGGGGGAGTGGCAGGCAGAAGGAGAGGGAGAAGCAGGCTCCCCGCTGAGCAGGGAGCCCAAAGCAGGATTCAATCCCAGGACCCTGGAATCATGACCTGAGCTGAAGGCAAATGCTGAGCCAGACAGGCGCCTCCATGTGTGTGATTTAAAATTTTCCAGCCGAGAGGGATGCCACAAATTACATTTGGAGGCACCTTTGAACTCGCCGAGTAGACAGCATGAACAAAGCTTACCCTCTTGAGTTGAAAGAATTTATGGACAAGAAATTATCATGGAAATTAAGTGGTGGCAGACATGGCCAAGGAATATTATGGGGGTTCGATCTGTTTATGAATCTTGTGATAGATGAATGTGTGGAGATGGCAAATAG
Organism: Enhydra lutris kenyoni; assembly: GCF_002288905.1. Taxonomy (NCBI): domain Eukaryota; kingdom Metazoa; phylum Chordata; class Mammalia; order Carnivora; family Mustelidae; genus Enhydra; species Enhydra lutris. The sequence goes on along the minus strand of NW_019154119.1, from coordinate 7,581,590 downwards.
TGGGCAACAGAACAATACTGGAATGGTGGTAATACAAGGAAAGAGTATGATCATGTTAGAAGCCTTGGAACGAGTATAAACAATGGGTATGTTCATCAGAAGAGATCAACTGCTTCCACATGTCCCCTCTCCATAGTACCTGTTTTATTGCAATATAAAAATCAGGTCGTGTGAATTTTCATACTGAACTTTTTTGTTAAATAAACTTTTATAAGAGTAAAAAATTTTTTTCTAGTTATCACATTAAAAACCACAAAGAGGTAAATTAATTTGAATTATATACCCAAGTATGTCCAACACATTAAATCTACTATCTTTAAAAATATATTCACTATACCTAAAATATTATCATTTCAATATATAATTAATATACAAATTATTAATGGACTATTTTACGTGTTTTTTACATGTTTACAACTTAACTCGGGTGCTAAATATTCATCGAAATTACACTATCTCTATTTAGACTCCATAAAATTTCCAGTAGGAAAAAGTAGATTCACATACCTAAGTTGTTTCAAACATATGTAAAAATTTCCTACCAACCAAATTAAATATCAGTTTTTATTTTTTTTTTTTAATTTCTTTGTGGTCTATATCCGTACTCGTGCAATTTTTTTTTCCCCATCATTATTGAGATACAATTGACGTAAAACGTTGGGTAAGTTCTAGGTGGACAGGTTTAAAGTGTTGATATGATATACTTATGTATTGCAGAATGACCACAGCCACCGTGTTAGCTAAGCCCTTGATGATGTCACATAATTCCCATCTCCTTTTTGTGGTGAGAACATTTATGATCTACTCTCCGACCAACTTGCAAGTATTAATACAGTATTATTAACTACAGTCCCCATGCTGCCCAGAAGATCCCTAGAACTTATTTATCTTGTAACTGGAGGTTCATACTCTTAGAGCAACATCTCCCTGTTTCCTCCACCCTGAATATCAGCTTTTCTATTTCAATTTCAATTTCAATTAATTAAAATCAGGTAACATTAAAAACTTAGCTCTTCAGTGGCATGAGCAGCATTCCAAGTTCTCAACAGCCACGTGCAGCTCACGGCTACTGGGACGGAACAAAGAACCATTTTAGAGTGATTAGGAGCTGCCCACTGCCCACTGCCTACTCCCCTTGACCTGGCCCTGGGCTGGACAGACAGGTGTCCGTTTGATCTGAGCTCAGTGCCCACATTCTGAAGTTTAACAGTTTAGCTGTGGTCATTCTCTCGTGAGCCCAGCCTTCCCTGTCTTAGGCCTGGGTCCCACTGGACCACAATCCCAGGGTGGGAGAGAGATGTTTCACTTGCTGTTGCTCATAGCTGGAGACCTCGGAAAGTAGCCTAAAGGCTCAGCTATGTAACTCACGGCTGAATGGGCCCAAACGGACCAAAGGCGACCACCTTGGTTTTCCCAGTGCAATTGCATGCATGGTTTTCCAAGAGCCTTTCCCTCTCAAAACTCATTGCACTGAGATGGAAGGTTGACAATAGTCCTAGACACTTCAAGCTGCTCCTTAAAGTGGAAAAAATTTTTAAAATCAAATACTGTCAGGAATGTCTATGGCGTTGCTGATTCCCAGTAAAGGCTTATTGGTAAATAAATCTTTATTACTTCTAATTATACCAGAATATCCATTAATTCCTTTCTGAATTGAAGAAAAAAGAAGATTTTTGTAGTTAAAGTCGTTTTACATTCCTGTATATTATATTTAGGGTAAGAGAAGTCTATTATTATGTAAATTAGTGAGATTCAATAGCTTTTAATCTCTTTCTTCAAATCTCTTTTAGAAGTTACTATTTAGGGGCACCTGGGTGTCTCATAAGTTCAGCTTTGGCTCCTGGGTCTCAGCTCAGATCTTTTTTTTTTTTTTTTAAGATTTTATTTATGTATTTGACAGACAGAGATCACAAGTAGGCAGAGAGGCAGGCAGAGAGGGGGTGGGGGGAAGCAGGCTCCCTGCTGAGCAGAGAGCGGACGCGGGGCTGGGATCATGACCTGAGCTGAAGGCAGAGGCTTTAACCCACTGAGCCACCTAGGCGCCCCTCAGCTCAGATCTTAATCTCAGGGTTATGAGTTCAAGCACTGGTTTGGGCTCCACAGTGTGGAGCCTGCTTGAAAAGAAAAAAAGAAGTGACTATTTAGGAAAGAATTAATTTCTTAAGTGTATATGAAAATAGTAGTATGTATGAATAAATATCTATGTGACTATATATATAAATATATATGTGAAGAATTCCTAAAGAATCTATTTGTAAAACTAGAGTTTGACATCCCGTGAAAAAATCTTAAAATAAAAATAGTCATAAAATGCATGCTTTTTAACTAGATACGACTTTTTATAATCATATCTTCATTATATATACACACACATAGTATATGTGTGTGTATATATAAATGTAAATGTGTATATATATATATATATTTTTTTTTTCTTTTTCTTTTTTCGAAGGGGAGAAAACAAACAAACCTTGTTAAGACTGCCACAAGGTGGCACTAAAATCTAATGAACATTCCAGTCTCTGGTCTTGTCTGAGAGCCGCTGGGGGGTGATTTACAGGATCTGTAGGAAACACTGGACAAAACAAAACAAAACACCCCAAGTAAACGAAACTGAAGATTGGAGATAGATTAACATCTTCCTTTTGTCAGAGGGATCATTTCCCTCTCTCACTGGTGTAGGTGTCTGTCATGCAGTGAGTCCATATGTTAATAAAACTAATTTGTAACATGATTTCTTCTCACGGACCAATCCCTGCCCTTGCCCTTCAGTGGGCGTGTCCTGCGCAGGGAGAGGGGACGCAGGGAGGAGCCTGTCGAGCACACCACCTAGTTTGGAAAAGTTTATCCTGTGAGAGTGGTGCAGTCTTCAAAGCAGTCCGTTTCCATAGAATTTGTCAACGTATCCCAGACATAAAAATGAACAGCATGAAGAGAACTTGCTGCAGAACACGGATTTTTCTATTTGTTTACTTTGGCATATTTACCAACCGAGTATTTTTAGAAATATTGCGATATTGAAGTTCAGGCTTGGAACACTCATATATTATGTCTGAGGGTCAGGAAATGAGTGAGTTGAATCCCTCTTCCTGATTCTTTGTGTCTCAGTTTCTCAAAAAATACATGGTACAAAGTTTTGTTTGATATTTTCTTACTATTTGAAGCTTAAGGACACAGCCAAGTTTCCCAAGCTATATTAAGATAAAGGAAAGCAGTGTTTTAACAATGCAGCTATAAAAGGTTTTGACTAAAACAAAAAATTTTAGATAAGATTTTTCTAATAGACTAAGTGAAGAAGAAGAAAAAAGAAGAAGAAGAAGAAGAAGAAGAAGAAAAGGAAAAAAGAAAAGAGAAAAAAAGAAAAAAGAAAAGTTTCTGGATGGGAACCTAAACCAATGATCAAAAAAATCCTTCTTTTCTCCTGTGGGATCCCACTGTGGAAAAATTATTTATTTGTTGACAATTTAGTTCCTTAGTTCAGAAAAACAAAACCAGTGGAGCTTATCCAGTATGAGGGAAGGGTATTGGGGCGTTTCAATATGTTCCCTTTGGGACAGGCTCTAGGGATTATGGCACTACTGTCTTATTTGACTTGTTATGTCTGTGATGTTCATGTAGAGACCCAGACCTCAACATAGGAATCCCACGTGAAAACACCACTACTTAGTTACAGCCGGCTGTATGGGCTTGGTTGGATGGCTGTTAGCACAGAGCCTGGAGTCTGAGGTAGGAGACCCCAGAAAGTTCCGAGTTACTGAGCATTTAGGTGAATTCTCCACAGTCATTTTACTGATTCTTTCACAGGGTCAGGCATTGTGCTAGGGCTTTAAGATACTGAGGTAAGACAGAATCCTGGCGCTCCACCAGCTTCCAGTCTTAGAGAGGGAGGCAGAAATATGAGGCCATAACCGCATGATGATGTGGGAGTCTCTCTTTTGCTAAAAAACCAGTAAGCATCCTTCTGCCTCTATAATGGATATGGCCCAGTCTGTGTCGTTGGTACTTCAGCCCTCCATGATTGGCCTCAACCTGAGTTTCAACTCTCTCTCTCTCTCTCTCTCTCTCTATCAAGTGCAGTCACACTAAGTGAGTCCCTGATTTGAGAGTTTGTCTTATTCTTTCCCATCTCTCTGTTTTTCTCAGGCTCTTTCTTCTTCCAGCCAAGCCCTCCCTCTGTCCCCCTCCTCCCTCCTCTGTCCTGTGAAATCCTTTGCCTGAGATCCTTCTAGATCAGACTCTGGGATACATCAATCAAGTCCTGGTGTGTAGGAGAAGAGCTAGCACCCCACCAGACAATAATTTGTGGTGTCCTCGCCTGCAAGCTCCCCCTGCCCCCCTCTCTGTCCCCTGCTTTAGGCCTCATCCTCTTCTTGCCCAATGGGGTAAGAGGTTGTTGGGTTTTATTGTACAATTTACTTCAGGCAGTTTACAGCCTGACTACCAGGATCTGAATTCATCATTCAATCCCCGGCTGAAGCTGCGGTTTTCTGCCTTGTGACTTCCTCCCAGTGGACTTGAAGTCCAGCAAACAGCCCCAACCTTCCTTTTTCACCATCCCTCCTGCCCCTAATCTTCCCCTAGAGATGTAGGGGGTGTGGGTGGAGGGTGGGGAGGAAGAGGGGAGGCGAGAGGACTTGGAAGAGCTGGAGGCTAGACCCAGGCCCCCCCAGCTCACAGTCAGCTCTTGGCCTCAGGGGTCCAAATCTAGAGCTGTCCCAGGAAGAGCCCCCGGTGCGGGAGTTGGGAGGGGCTGACCAGACCAGGGAAGGGCTGTTTCTGAAAGAAAAGAACAGAACCTTCCCTGGAAACAAACGTGTGTGTCTTCGTGTGTGCATGTGTTTATTTAAAAACAAAACCGCTTAAAGGAGCCGCTCCCTCCCCCACAGGTCCGGCCACCGCCGGGAGTTTGCACCGAAGCGGGACAATTGGGAGTGGGAGGGAGTCGCCAACGCCCCCACAAAGTGCTGCCTTCTCCCGGAACCGCTCGCCCGGGCCCCGCAGGCTCCAGGCTGCCAGCTCGGGGCCTTGGCCCGGCGCGCAGAAAACGAGGCAAAGGGAGGGAACGCCGGCGCGGCCAGTGCCCCGCAGCGCCAGCCGAGGCGCAGACTCCCCAGTCACCGCCTCTCCCAGCCCCGCGGCCTGGGCCGTCAATCAAGCTCGTCCGGCCCCGCCCCTGGGCTGCAGCGGATGCCCAATCAGAGCGAAGCTCCGCAGCGATGAGCTCAGTCGGCTCGCTTCCCATTGGGCGGCTATATTAAGAAAGTGGCCGAACTCTTTAAATAGCGGACGCTAGGGCCGCAGCCCGCATCTGCCACCGCAGTCTGGCTGTAGTTCAGGGCTTTCCTGTACCCAGGCGAGACCCATAGAAGCCGGGGAGGGGACCAGGCCTGCTACGCGGTTCCAGCCGCCGCTTGCGCATAAAGGCGCGGATCCCGGACCCGGGGCGAGAAGAGCGGCCACCGCCCGGGATCAGCGCGGAGACGCACGGCGCGCCCTATGCCCCCACGCCCCCGCCGCGGCAGCCGGAGCGCCCCGAGAGAACGCGCCGCCGCGGGGCCCGGGTGCAGCTAGCGACCCTCGCCCCCAGCGCGCAGCCCGAGGTGAGCAGTGAGCGGCGAGCGGGACGGCAGCGAGGCGTTCGCGGGCCCCCTCCTGCTGCCCGGGCCCGGCCCGCTCATGGCGGCCATCCGCAAGAAGCTGGTGGTGGTGGGCGACGGCGCGTGCGGCAAGACGTGCCTGCTGATCGTGTTCAGTAAGGACGAGTTCCCCGAGGTGTACGTGCCCACTGTCTTCGAGAACTATGTGGCCGACATCGAGGTGGACGGCAAGCAGGTGGAGCTGGCGCTGTGGGACACGGCGGGCCAGGAGGACTACGACCGCTTGCGGCCGCTCTCCTACCCGGACACCGACGTGATCCTCATGTGCTTCTCAGTGGACAGCCCCGATTCACTGGAGAACATCCCCGAGAAGTGGGTGCCCGAGGTGAAGCACTTCTGCCCCAACGTGCCCATCATCCTGGTGGCCAACAAGAAAGACCTGCGCAGCGACGAGCACGTCCGCACGGAGCTGGCCCGCATGAAGCAGGAACCCGTGCGCACGGATGACGGCCGCGCCATGGCCGTGCGCATCCAAGCCTACGACTACCTCGAGTGCTCGGCCAAGACCAAGGAGGGCGTGCGCGAGGTCTTCGAGACGGCCACGCGCGCCGCGCTGCAGAAGCGCTACGGCTCCCAGAACGGCTGCATCAACTGCTGCAAGGTGCTATGAGGGCCGCGGCCGCCCTGCCTGCCCCCGCCGGCGCGGCTCCCCCTCTCGGGCCCGACCCCCCCCCACCTCGAGCCCGAAGAAGGGGAGACCCGCGCCCCCCAAGAACCCCACCGGACTGCCTGACGTCTGCCTTTCGGCCCGGCAGCTGTGACCCGGCTCCGGCCCTGGCGCGGGGAATCGGCGTGGGAGGCACCGGGCGCCCCCTTTCCAGTGTCTGTGTGCGTCCGGCTGTGTTGCACAGGCCCGGGCGCCTGCCGAGTGCCAAGGGTCCCGAGCACCCTTTTCTGAAGAGCCAAGCCCCTTCAGAGCGTGTGGCTGTGTGTTTGTTCGCGTCCCCCGCCCCACTTTCACCCACCCCCGCCTCTGGTCCCCGGAGAACAGCTTGGCGCCGGGGTGCAGCCGCGCCCCATGGGATGTTCGCCCGGAACCCAGCGAGCGCCTGCTATCCCTTGTCTGTAACATAGACCGCGGGAACTGCGGGAGGGGAGGGCTGGGGAGGATGGGGTGTTATATAAATATAGATATAATTTTATTTTCGAAGGTAGGATGGTGTTATTTAATGGTGGTGGTGGGTGGAGTGACAGGGCTCCAGAAGAGCTCCGGCCCACCCTGGGTCGGGCGCCCATCCAAGCATGAACAGGACTTGGCCATCTTTCCAACCCCTGGGGAAGACATTTGCAACTGCCGCGGGGCTGAGAGGACACAGCTTCCAGACTCTCGTCTCTCGAGGGCCAGCCCCAGGCGAGGCCCTCGCCAGCCCTGGGCAGGAGGAGGGAGAGAGTGCTTTGGGTCGTTTTTTTGCCATAAGCGAACTTTGTGCCTGTCATACAAGTGGAAATTGTTCAGTCCGAGAAACTGATGTTATTTGATTTATTTAAAAACTAAAACTTGTTGGGGTTTTTGTTTTTTTGTTTTTTTTTGAAATAATTCTTTGCACAATTGTTTTATTGTTTGACACTTAATGCACTTGTCATTTGCATAAGACGGTAGCATTCTGACCACCTTTGTGCGCTGTAACCTCATCTACTTCTGATTTTTTTTTTTAAGATGATTTTTAAAAAAGAGGAAAAAGAAACCACTAATTTTTGTTCTGTTTTCTTGAAAAAGTGGCAACACTGTTTTGGGATTTTATTTGTGCACAGATGCACACTATTTTGATAAAGGGCAGTAACAAGTATTGGGACCTATTTAACGCCCCCCCCCCCTTTTTTCCTCTTCACAAGGCAGTCTCGAAAAGCTATGTGAAATTTTCTCTGCATCTTTGTACAGAGAATGAACCTGCCCCTAGTCTCTCCTTTCTCACCCTCCCTTCCCCACCCAGTGGTACTTCTACTAAATTGTTGTCTTGTTTTTTTTATTTTTTAAATAAACTGACAAATGACAAAGTGGTGAGCTTATGATGTTTACATAAAAGTTCTATAAGCTGTGTATACAGTTTTTTATGTAAAATATTAAAAGACTATGATGATGACGTTTATAAAATGGCTCCTGTGATTTAATAGCGTGTAAAAATTTATCCTCTTGAATTTGGGGCAAGGGGAGACTCCTGCTAGACAAGATACTTTCTTGCCACTACTCCATTTTCCTGATAGCATTTGTGGTAAATGAGGCTGAAATCCTTTTGGGGGATATGTGGGGTTTGGGTGGGCATGGGAGACCAGTTACTCTTATCCCCATCCCAGAAGATGACTGGTGTACCCAGGCACTCAGTGCCCAAACTTTTGACCTAATTGTACTGTCTGTATGTCTTTAAGACACGGCGTCTAAGTCTGTGGGGCCTTTGCTTCCTACTCCTTGAAACTTAGAAAGCTGTCATTTGTGCATTTTAAATTTAGGTAACCTTTTTTTGTTAATCACAGGTGTGGGGCTAAGCTCTCTGTCTAGGAGGCCGGTTACTGGCTTCCCTTTACAACTTCAAAGGGTTCCACAGCACTCCATAAGGTTGTGGGTTGTTACTTTTGGGCCGGAGCTCTGGGGTAGAAGCTGGGGAGAGTCGAAATCATGACTTGATCCTTCGATCATCCAATTTTCATCTGTGTGTCTACACGGAAGCTAGAATGCTGTATTCCAAGTTCAGAAACTGGGTACATCATGGACAGAAGCCTGGATGTTTGGGGTGGCTGTTCTTTAAAGTTGGGGCAGCCACATTTTGAGATTTAAGCAGGATGAGCTCCAATTTCAGACACTTAGCCAACTGCAGGGGGTCTCAGAACCAGTGGGGGCAGGGGGCCAGGCAGAGTTTTACTTGAGACCACATTGAAATCCTGCTCCAGGCGGCAGGGCAGGGCTCAGACCTGCCAGCTCTCAGCAGCTGCTAGGGAAAGCGGCTAATAGTGCCCCCCTCTCTGGATGACCTAAGATGTGTGGGTTGTTTTTTTTTTGTTTTTTTTTGCAATCATCACTTTCTGGCTTCCTAGCACTCAGCTGCTACTTCTCCCTATCTCCCCTACACCCCACAGAGACAGAGAAGTTTCCTTTTGAAGTCATTTGCTATAAAGCTTGTGGCTTTAATTCCTGGTCTTTTCCCAGACTCCCAAGGGCTTTTGTTGTGTGAGGCAAACCTGGTTGCTGGTGACCTTTCACCCACTTCAACCTGCCCAGATCGGGGCCTCCAGAGGAGCCAGGCCCTCAGCCCACAGAGGGGAATCGGCCTTCAGACTTTCTTTTCTCCGTTTTAAAGACAAAACTTCCCATTGAAAAATAAAATGTTGACTCGCAGGTTTTGCAAGGAGCAAATCCTTCTGTACCAGGGAGTGCAGGACTCTGTGGAGAAGACCTCAGGCCTGGGCTCGCTGCCCAGGACTCAGCTTTGTAACCAGCCACGAGCCTGGAGACCCGGCCCTTTGAAAGGACCTTTTCTGGGTTTCCTGCCTGCTCAAATCTGCCTGGTACCTATAGCTTCTGTGGTTTTGTTTTTTTTTTTTCTTGTATTTTGGGGAGACAACCACCCAGATGACGTATGGCGGCTTGAGTTATGCTTGTTTTAAAATGCATGGCATTTACTAAATCCTGCCGGAACACACTCTTCTTGCTGCGTTCGGATCCAACTGGAAAATATAAAGGCGAATTGCTGTAGGCTGGAAAATCAATTAGGAAAAAGAGGTAAAACATCTGGTGTTACTCTTAGGATATGAAAATTCATTTTGCGCATTTAAAATAAATGTGCTGAGTTTATCTAATTGCCTGTTGAGCTGTTTTGTAGAGAACAGTGGGGTGTTTCACTGATCCTGGGCATTTAGTAGCAAGGGGTATTGGCTCAGGTTCTCGTTTAATCTTAATTTTAAATTGATCTGGGTTGTATTTCTAAGTTCTTCTTCACATGTGTGTTCTTCTTTTTCAGTGTACTTAGGAATAGTGGTTTTCAAACTTAAGCATGCATCAGAATGACATGGAGGGTTGGTTAAAACACAGATGGCTGGGCCTAGCCTGCAGAGTTTCTGATCCAGTAGGTCTGAGGTGGGGTCCAAAAACCTGAATTTCTAGCAAGGTCCTAAGTGATCCTGCTGGACTGGGGGCCACACTTTGAGAACCACTGGATCAGAATAAGGGAGAGTCCTTGCTCATGCACAGAGAGGGAAGCCATCTAGTAGGAAAGTAGCTGAAATTCCTCAGACTGAGGGGGGTCTCTCTCTGCAGTCCTGACTTCCTTACCCCAGGGGTACAGCACTTGCTAAGAGCCTCCCTTCTAAGATGAACTACACAGAACCCCCTTATCTTTTCTATATTCTTGTGCAAAGGGGGGTTTCGAGCCCTTCTAGAGATTTATTTCTGCCACTCCTGAATTCAGAATGCAACAGCTCTCTGTAATTCATTCAACATTGGCACCTACTTTGTCCAGCGCTGCTGAGATGAGAGATACAAAAGCAAATAGGGCAAGGTCCTTGGCCTGGTGGGCCCAGCAATTCCGGGAATGCATTCACTAGTGCTTTGAATACAGCATGCTCAAATGGAGGCATGAGGCCCAGGGCACAACAGAAGCCTGGGAAGTTGGGGAGGGCTTCATGGAGGAGGGGGCATTTTAACTGAGTCTAAAAGCAGGGCCCAGTGATGTGTAGGTAGGAGATACAGCTTCTTTGTATTACTGTGGGGCCTGGCCTCTGCAGAAAAAAGTTCTCTTGGGTGAGAACTACCTTCTACTTTTAGGCCCTCTGGCATATATTTCTTCAGTGAAGAAAAATGATGTTACCCAGCCAAGACAAACACAGCCGCTCCCTGGCCCTCCCTGTCCACACACAGGCCAGGAGAGAAGTTGGGTGATGATGGTTTCATTGTTTTCTCTGTGCCTTCCAGGGATGCGGGGTGGATACAAGGGGGAGCTTTGTGCTGACTGTGCTCCTGGGAAACATACAGCCTGGGCTCCAGGAGGCTGAGATACCACAAAGGGAGTTTATACGATAGCCTGTTGGGGGACAGTCCCTTACCACTTTACTTGGTCCATCTTCTGGCTGGAGGGAGAACCTGGGCACTCGTGCTGCTCTCAGCAGCCCCTTTTCTGGCCTGAGTGGTGAGAGTCTGGAGGACCCAGTTCATTCCTTCCTGCTCATTCTTTTACTCATCAGTATTTCCTGTTGACTAAAAGACTCAGTCTGTGTTTAGCATTACACCAAGAGCTTGGGACCCAGTAGACAAATAGACGGGCATCTTCCATCCCCTCCTAGAGCTTTCCATCTAGCAGGATGTCTGAACAAGTAATAAAAATGATGATAATGAGAGCTAGTATTTATTGGCTTTACATCAGGTCCTATTCTAAGCTCTTCATCTGTATCATTTAATTTAATCTCTGTATCAGTTTTCTCTTGTTGCATAACAGATTATCTCAAAACTTGGGAGGCTCAGAACATTTATTATCTCTCAGTTTCTGTGAGTCAGGAATCCACAGCTTAGCTGTGGCTAAGGGTCTGGCTCAGGGTCTCTCCTAAAATTGTAAGCAACATGTTGGCTGGGACTCGATTTATCTCCAGGCTCCCCTGGGGAAGGATCTGTTCTCCAGCTCCCTCACTCGGCTGCTGGCAGGATTCCGTTCTCACTGGCTGAAGTCACGTTCAGCTCCTTGCCATGTAGGCCTCTCCACAGGGCAGTCACAACATGGAAGCTTGCTCTATCAGAGCCGGTGAGAGAGGAGAGCCAGAGGAAGGAAGAGTGTGGGCAAGACAGCAGTGCAAATCCTCTATAATCTAATCTTAGAAGTAACATCCCATTACTTTGGCTGTATTCTCTTTTGGCTGTATTAGAAGCAAGTAACTGGGTCCAGTGCTCAGCCAGTGGGAGGGCATTACCCAAGGGCATGCATCCCAGAAGGCGGGACTATTGGGAGCCATTTTGTTTTTTTCTCTTTTGGGGTGAGCCATTTTAGAAGCAGTATACCACAATCTCTATGACCACACTCCGGGCAGTGCTGTTATCATCACTTCCTGGTGGGATAACTGACCGGTAAAATGTTAGACAACTAGCTCATGGTCACAGAACTCATACGGATTTGAATCCAGGCTGTCTGGCTCTGGGATGACAACTACGTATATGGTGGGATACTGATTTTAGAAAAAAAATCCCCGACTGCAGTGTGGAGGATGGACTGAAGCCAGGGGCAGGAAGGTCAGTGAGGAAGACTTCTTCCTAGTCCTGGTCCAGACCTGAACCAAGGCACCAACATGGGGAAGAGAGGGCAGATCGGAAAGGCATCCAGGAGGTAGAAGATATGGGAATACAAGTCGGGGGCACCATGCTGACCCCTAGGATTCTGGCTTGGGTGACATTGAGGATGCTGGTGCCATTATTTAAGGCAAGAATAAGCAAGGATGGGCTGATCTGGAGTCAGGGCTCTGGAAGTCTGTGTTGAGTATGGTTTTATATGCACCCACTATGGGATACCTTTGGATGAACACCATCTTTCTGGTTCTCACCTTCCTTCTCAGACCACAATCCATGTACTTCCTGTACAGTTAGACTAGTGTGTACTGTTCAGGTCTTGGGGAAAGGCTGCAATCTATATGGATGAGGAAAGTCTCCCCTGAAGGGAGGAGACAGTCATCAGATCAACCTTCCTTGGAAAAAGCAAGTACTGGGAGATAGGTCTTAGAAAGTCGCATTTAGGCAACAGGGAAAGGGAGCTCCTTTGTCTTCTGAAGAACTGCTTTAGGTGATTTTAAGATTTTGCTGGGTGGTGATGTGCTGTGGGTTGGGGAGGAGACTTCTGCTCTAGGTGGGTGGACAGGTTAGGAGGGGACTCCATGAGGGCCATCCAGGACAGTGGGCTTTAGGAGAAGCCATATCCAACAGCCGATTGTTAAGTTACATCTGGTGAGTTAAAATTCTCTTCTGTTCTTTTTTTTTAAGATATTTATTTATTTGAAAGAGAGAGGGTGCCTGAGTGGGGGAGGGGCAGAAGGCCAGGGAGAGAGAGAATCTCAAGCAGACTCTGTGCTGAGCATGGAGCCTGACATGGGGCTCGATCTCATGACCCTGAAATTCTGACCTGAGCTGAAACCAAGAGTCAGATGCTCAACCAACTCAGCCACCCAAGCTCCTCAAATTCCCTTCTGTTCTTTTGGAACCTTCAATAAAGTCTCGCTAAATGTTCTAGCCAGGATTTAGCTCTGCTGCGAATAATGTCATCCATGTCTGGACAGGTGGGAAAGAGAAGCAGCACTTCTGAGAGCCCTAGCATGGTGGTTTCATCTGGAATTGGAACAGGCATCTCCACGATAAAAAGCATTCTGGGATAAGATTCGTGGTCATGACGGTCAACTGTCCTTCTCTGCATGGTGACTTGTTTCCTCATTGCCAGCCACAAGTCAGGATGCCCATGTGGGCATGGTTGGACAGACTTACGGGCCAGCTGAGCAAAGAGAGAGCCGTCAGGGCCCAGGCAGCGGTGGAAGTCTTGGAGAAGGGAGAAGATGCCCTGGGAAGAGTATGTGGAGGGAGAGGAGACTGGAAGCCAGATCATAAACTTCACGATGAGCCTAGAAGCCATGTCTGCTGTGTCATTGCTGTGTCCCTAATGCCCAGTATGGTGCTTGGAAAGAACTGCAGATGAATGAATGAATGAATGAATGAATGAATGAATTAAAGAAAAGACAGAAATTTAAGGACAACCAACTTCCTTAAAAAAAAAAAAAAGATTTATCTATTTTGGGGGCAGGGTCAGAGAATCTCAAGCAGACTCCCCACTAAGCACAGAGCCCAATGTGGGGCTCGACCATGACCCTGAGATCATGACCTGAGCCGAAATCAAGAGCTGGATGCTTAACTGACTGAACCACCTCAGCGTGTGCTATCAGGTCATGCTCCGTAGGGAGCACCAGCTTCTAAGAGACCTGAGGAAATGACAGAGATTTCGAACAGCTGCTGTGGAGAACAAGGGGGAGGGTTATTACAGAACGGCTGGGTCTGCATAGAGGTTCCAGTGGTCCTTAGGTGCCTGGGAAGAAGGAAGCAGGGAAACTGCCATTTTGACATGACTTATGTGTGATGCAGCAGTGACGAGTAATGAGCTATTTTTATCAGAGGGGCTGAGTCTGGGGAGGTTCAGAAAGTGCTCCAATAAGGCAGGGCTTTGGGCCCTGACAATACCAATGGAGAGGAGGCCTTCTCAGGCCCCCATAGAAGCTTGGCCCAACAAGCTCTCTGGGGAAGTACTCCTAGGGATCCTGGGATGAGCAGGCAGGAGCAGGAGCACGTTTCCAAGGCTGTAGGCAGTCCTCCCCAGGACCACCTGCATGGCTGGATGTGTGCAACCGCAGGGACTGTAGGCTGAGCATTGAGTGCTGGAGGAAGATGGGTGGTTTTGGATCCTGGTTTGGGAGCCTGGCATGAATGGCCCATGTTTTCTATTTTAGAAACTGTGACCTGAAAGTACAATTCGAAGGGCTATGGAACCAGACCTCGGGCTTTTACGACTCTAGGACCTCTGTCCCTTGGCTGTCATTGAGAGCTATTTCTCTTCTCTCTTGAATCCTGAAAAGGGAAGAAACAAATGTTCCCAGAAGCAAGTTTCTCATCACTTGGTTAATGATTGATTTCATTTCATTCCAGAACTTGTTTGACCTTTGGGTAAACAGTTGAAACCTTCTGGAGGCACCTAAAAGGAATGCAGGAATGCATTTGCTTTTTAATAGCAGAAAGATTATAAATGGGACTCTGACAGAATAAAAAGTATTATTTATATGAGTGCTAACAAAAAGTCACTGGTAAAATACACATTCTTCAGCAGTTGCCAAATAAGGGAAAGTGTGATATCTGGTCTCATAACCAGGCTGACCCTAAATGGGAGGATCCATCTATCCATCTCCCTTCTCTAGACTGAACGATATTGTGGCTACAGATTTCCTCTAAGTAAGTCTAGAATCGTAGGCCACATGGAGATCCAGACTCCATGCACAAGATAACAGCAACATAAATTAGCCAGCCTGGTTTCTCGGAAGGTGCGTTCAGCTCTGCCAAGGGAGAATTGTTCAAAGTTTTTACTTCATGGGTAATGGTAGAAATCACAGATTGTAGAGTTGGTTCCCTGCCAAGTTGGAAAGAACAAAGATGAACTGCAAGGAAGGCATAAACAACTCAAAGGGAAAAGGGGTGCTAATCAGACTTAGAAAGCCATGAGTTTTCCAGGAGGCTGAGGTGGTCCAGCCTGCTTCCGGGATACAGCGACCAACTAGAAAGAAGCCTCACTGGTTAGCCAAGAAAATTCGGAAGGCTCAGCATCCTCCTAAGATTGACTCATGAGAGATTGAGAGAATGAGTGGGAGGAGGGCAGAGGGAGAAGCAGACTCCCTGCAGAACAGGGAGCCAGACGCGGGACTCGATCCCAGGACCCTGGGATCGTGACCTGAGATGAAAGCAGACCCTTAACTGACTGAGCCACCCAGGTGCTCCCCATCTGTGCATTTTTGGGCCAATTGCTTTTATTCTCGACCATCTCAGGTTTTCTATTTGTAGGATGGAAATAATTTTGAAGATTAAATAAGATCAACCCAAGTACTCAGCAGAGAGCCCAGCTTATCCTAAGTCCTCAGTAAATCTTGGTTATGTTCTCTCTAGTGGGTTCATCTTAGCACTTGAAGCACCAAGTAGAGGAGGAATAAACGTCCTGCATAGGGGACTATATAATAGTAACTCTTGTTTGTCAAGAGTTTCTTTTTTTCAACTGTAATCTCCTCGAGGTGTCACATCATTCTTGCAACCTCAGTGTTTCGAGTAGGGTCTGGTACAGAGTAGGTGCTTGGCTAAGTGATTGAAGAATAGCTTGAATAAACTGGAGATTGTCCGGATTGCATAGGGTGAATGCGCACTCAGGAAGGAAGCACCCACCACTGGGGGTCCAGAGGACGTGGTAGTGGGAACTGAGCCCCTGAGTGCTGAGGGAGGTCGGGGAAGCAGGTGGCTTTCTTCCTAGGAGCACGGTGTTCACGAGTCCTCAGCAGAGGCTGGACGGACCCTGTATCCGTCTGTTGACCAAGGTGACACAGATTGAAGAGCCGGCTGGCTAGGGCCCAGAGCCAGGGAGAGCCTGCCCAACCCCCCCTCACTGACATGGATGGCCACAGAAGGAAGGGGAGTTGGTAACTTACAGGTGAAGCAAATGCCAGGCAAAATGCTGATAATGCCTATGCGATCAAGAAACGTATGCTGGAAAGATCCAGCCATTATACTGTGTGTGTGTGTGCGTGTGTGCGTGTGTGTGTGTGTGTGTGTGTGTGCATGACCCAGGAATTAGCCGCTGCATTTGTAACCTGAGAAGGCAAGTTCCTGCCTTTATGAGCTCAGCAAAACCAAGACTCCAGCATGGAAAGGGACAACAAAGAAATGAGGAGACTTGATCATCTGACCACAGGGCCTCTGAGAGCAAGAGCCCAGAGCTCTGTTTCTGCAGGAATGTACCCAATGCACCAAGGGAGCTGGTAATCGCTTTAGGTCCGGGCAAACTGGTTTTCTGGGCATGAGGTGGGAGCTGAGCTTACCTGGACTGCAGGATTTGACTAGAGGAGAGGCCTTTGTTTGGGGTTGGCTCCAGTTTTTGTTTTTGTTTTGGTTTGGTTTTACTTTCTTGTTAAATAAGAACAAAACTTGCATTGTCTGGGCAGAAGCCCAGGGCAGGGGAGTGGTACGGAAATTCTCACTCAGAGGTAAACTCCCCACATTTCAGATTTTTCAGAGAGCCAACCCCAAACTTGAGTTTCTGGTCGTGCCTGACCTTGATGGGACCTGGGGCAGTATCCTGGGGAGGGCTGGCTGCTCAGTGGAGACTTGGCCGGCTGGCTTTGGCAGGTTTTCTCCAGGCGACTTGGAAATAGAGGTCTGAATTGACTCAGCTGTGTCAGATTCCATGTTCTGAAGAGTCTGGGCCACACTTGGGGTCTGTGGCCTGATGGCCTCTAGGCCAGGGGAGACTGTGCTGTGGTGGTCAGTGGTAGGAGGCGAGGCCAGGCATGGTCCCTTGGCTTACCTTGTTTGGAAGCAGGAAGTCGATTTCAGAGTTGGGGCTGGAAACAGGCATCTGGGAAAGATCCCTGAGGGTCCTGGGACACATCTTCTTCAAACCACAGGAAGATTTGTCAGGCCCCTCCTTGGTGACCAGACCAAGAGTTGAAATGTCATTTGAGTTCAAGGAGATCTGACTTTGCCTCCTGGAGAGAGTGGCCTAGCCCATCAGATCCTGGTGGTCCAGGAATCAGAGAGCTAGAGGCTCAACTGGTCAGGACCACCAGGAATGGGGTTCAGGGCCTGAGGAAAAACTTTTGGGATCCCTCCCAAAGACAGACAGGCTCTGAGTAGGATTTAAAAAGCTCTTCTTCAAGGAATGACCAGGGTTTCCTCTTTTGGGGAAACCTCCTACTTCCTATACATGGGCTTTAGCTCCTAAAGGCAAAATGACTATCTTGACCGAGCTCATCCTCCGAAGTCTGTGCTACTCAGGGCCCAGATCTGGTGGGAGGGCGACCATGTGAAGGCATACTCTCTTTCATCTGCTTCCTAAAGTGAAGGTCCCGTGCCTACCCTTTCTCTCCATCGTCCCTCACCATACCCTGGCTTCCCCAAACTTTCACAGCAAAGCTCGTTGGAAAGCATCAGGACCATGCTTGGGAAATCACCCAAAGGCTGCCCAGTCCATTCCACACACACGGATTGTACACATACTGTGTGCTGCCTACGTGAGCAGGTGCTGGGGGGGGCAAGAGAGCACCCTGCTACCCTCCCCGTCCCTGGGACCTCTTTGTGGTGACGCTCCTTTCCACATCTGGGTATTTCACTGAACAGGGGGCAGGGCTGCCACGATTAGAAGCCTCTAGTATTTGCTTCTGGATAATAAACATGCAATTCAAAAGGCAATAGTCTTTCCATTTCTCGTGAGTAGTGTCTGCTTCTCTGGGCCTTTGGGGCCTAGCTGGGTGTTGTACTGCAGGCCTTGGAGTAAATATCGCTTCCTATGGGCAGCCTCCTCTTGACCTTTCAAGACCGGGTAAGAGGGCCCCTCTGTGTGTCCTCTAGCACCTTGCCTTATCCTGATCTCAACACTTATCCACAATATTGCAGAAACCACGCGCCAGCCTGTGAAATCCTGGCAGCCGAGACATGCCAGCGCGCTGGCTGGGACGCCACAGGTGTTCAGTGTGCTTCTGGGAGGGACAGTTATTGGTCAAGTCTGTGTGATTCTCGGGGGCAGGACCAATAGAAAATCAAAAGGCAGATTTGGGCTCAAAAGAGAAAAAGAATACTACAGCAGTCAGAAGTCTAAAAGGTCATGAGTCAAAGGTCATGAGCTCCCTGTCATGGAACATGTTCATGCCCCAGCTGGAGGACTCTGGGCCAAAACGTGTGGGGGATTTCAAGTACCAGATGGTGGAGCTCTCAGAAAGCAAGACCCACTGACGTTGTCCCCAGGGGCTGAGGGGGTCTTGAGTGAGCTGGGGGTACTCCTCAGAGAGGCCCCCAGGAAGGGACAGCTTGAGTTTTGTTCCCACACAGTCTTCCAAGCAGAGCTCAAATGTCATCTCTTTCCTGACTTCCTCAATCTCCCTCTTCTGCTCAAGACACATTGTTTCTGCCTTTCCTACCATCCTCATCCCTCTTTAGTGGAGTCTTTAATTAATTACATGACTCCCACCTAAAATAATGTGATCTTTTGGAGTCTAAGGACTCATCTTTTTTTTTTTTTTAATGTTATGTTAGTCACTATACAGTACATCATTAGTTTTTGATGCAGTGTTCCATGATTCATTGTTTGTGTGTAACACCCAGTGCTCATTGCAGTATGTGCCTTCAAAACCCATCACCGGGCTCACCCGTCCCCACCCCCCGCCCCTCTAAACCCTCAGTCTATTTCCTGGACTCCATAGTCTCTCATGGCTCATCTTCCCCTCTGATTCCCCCGGCCCCTTCATTTTTTCCTTCCTTCTCCTAATGTCCTCCATGTTATTCCTATGTTCCACAAATAAGTGAAACCATATGTTAATTTATTTTCTCTGCTTTACTTATTTCATTCAGTATAATCTCCTCCAGTTCCATCTGTGTCAATGCAAATGTTGGGTATTCATCCTTTCTGATAGCTGAATAATTTTCCATTGCATATATGAACCACACCTTCTTCATCTATTCGTCCGTTGAAGGGCATCTCAGCTCCTTCCACAGTTTGGCTGTTGTGGCCATTGCTGCTATGAACATTGGGGTACAGATGGCCCTTCTTTTCACTACATTCATCCATTGAAGGGCATCTTGGTTCTTTCCACAATTTGGCGACCGTGGCCATTGCTGCTATGAACATCAGGGTGCATTTGGCCCTTCTTTTCACTACATCTTTGGGGTAAATGCCCAGAAGTGCAATTGCTGGGTCATAGGGTAGCTCTATTTTTAATTTCTTAAGGAATCTCCACACTGTTTTCCAAAGTGACTGCACCAACTTGCGTTCCCGCCAATAGGGTAAGAGGGTTCCCCTTTCTCCACAACCTCTCCAACATTTCTTGTTTCTCGCCTAAGGACGCATCTTATAATTATTTGTACCCAAGCCATCCAGACCTGGGCCCGGCCCAAGCACTGAATGAACTTGAACAACGGACTCCATGAGGACCTTCTATGGGAGATCTGCTCGCTTTGCTCTGTAGACAACCAGCAGCGTATGTGAGAAACCTTCAGGGAACAATCTCATCTTGAATGGTATGACTTTCAGGGACAATCGTTTCATGAAGGAGCTCCCACGGAGTCTGCCAGCCTGCAAGCCATCTCCGGCAGGTTTGGGGAGGTTGGGAGCAACACGCTTCTTCCTCTGCTCGAATGTAAGCGCCACGAAGGCCCAGCCTTTGATCACTGCTGGGTGCCTGGCACCAGGTCAATGCTCCATAAATATCCGCAGAATGGGAGCATTTTAGTTGCTGGAGTTCATTTTTTTTAGAGCCGCTGGAAATGCTGTTGATGATTAACTTGTCCTCAGACTGTGAAGGTGAATTGCTGTGAGAAGGTCTCGCACAGACTCAGAGCCAGAGCCGGCTTCGTGGGCATGTAATGTTGTGGCCATCTCGAGATTTTCAATTTTTGCACAGGAAGCCCATGGTTTTTCAATGATGGATCCCTAAGCTATGTAGCCGATTCTGCCCCCAGGAGTGGACGCTGTCGACCTGCAACAGGGACCCGCAGAAGCAAGGAAGAATCTTCGGTTCTGGAAACCCACCTGGCAAACTGACTTGCCTTGTGGCCTCTGGGCTGTTCCTGGGGGACCCCTGGGTAGCTGTTCAGGTTTCTCTCGTATGTCCTGCCTGATCCAAGTCCATAGCTGTTTCTCTTGCTTAGCTCTGTCTGACCTGAAGTGACTTCAAGGGGGGCGGGGCAGCCATAGCCCGTGACCTCACACCTCTTGTCACTGCCAGCATGTGGTCATTGGTCTGGGGAGGACTTTCTCCCTACCAGCTGGACACTCGTGTCGTGACATACTTGGTAAACAGTGTCCTCACCAGCCTGGTTCTCCCATGACCTGCCCCCACCCCAAGCCTTTCAAGGAATTTAGGGTATTTTGCTGGCTTGGCTAGAAGACATTAAGTGGTGCACCCTAAAATACCCTTTGCTGATGCCAATCACTTTCCAGTTCTTTAGGGCTGAATTCAAGGAACCTTCTAGCTAAGAATGATTTTACAGAGAACCGGAGCACCTTCTCAGGGTGGGGCTGATTTTTCTCTCCCTCTTACTGAAGGACTTTGGTCTTGGTGGGATGGGGCCCAAAGCCAAGTTCATTTCTCTTAGGGAGGCCACCAAGTTTTTAGGCCCATAGGGTAGTGGGTGGCAGAGTCTCATAGGAGAGCATATTTCCAACCCAGAGATCTGCACCCGCTGGGTGTCTCTCAGCATGAACCCGTCACTGGTAAAGTCACATTTGACCCTGAGAGAAGTCACCTTCCTCTCCCCTGAAGCACTAGATAGGGAGGGGGGCTGGGCTTTGGAAAAGGGACTCCAAAACCCATATGTATACTGCCCAGTTTCTGTTGCTCTATTTTTTGGTACTCTGGGATGGAGCCCAGGATGGACCCAGCAGGGCTCATGATTTCCTCAAAAGGTGGTTTCTCTGAGTTTCCAGGTTTACTCAGGGTGTCCAAAGAGCAGTTGTGAATGAGTTCCTGGCAATGTTCCTCCTGGCTCAGGTAGGCCTCTCTAACAGGACAGGTGCATATCAGGCTTCTAAAGGTGGCCAAGGGTAGTTCTTTACCTTTGCTACTGCTTCTTGGAAAACAAACAAACAAACAAACAAACAAACAAAAAAGGGAATTCAAGTTAAGGAATATAAAAAAGAAGATTGTAAAGTTATTTTTACATCGAAGCTGATGTCATTAGAATTACTATTATTTTCTGTAATACGGTGTTTTTAATTTCCTTATACTACTGGATGTGGGAGGGAGGTCAGAGGTCATTCAACCTGACCCCATCATTTTAAAGATGGAAAACTAAGGTCCATGGGGGTTGGGGCCTGCCCAGCATCACACAGCTCATTTGGAGCAGAGGTAAGAACGCAGGCTGCTCCCTGCCCGGCTCTCTCTCTAACAAAAAGTTCTTCAGATACTTTAGTTATTAACTAAACATTCACAGTTACAGATCTGAGGCGTAACTGGAAGGGCATGTGTTTCCAGAACATTGGCAGTAGCTCCAGTAGGGTTTATAGCTGTTTGTTCTTTCCGTTCATGATCCGTTCCTCCCCGGCTCTTCACTGAGCAACCGCCTTGTGCCAGGCCCCGTGCTCAGTGCTAGGAATACCAAGTAGAATCAAACACGGTGCGCGTCCTCCGAGACGACTCGTACCAGGAGTCCGTGTGTGGGTGTGTGCGCACCTGCGCCTCCGGCTAGAAGCTCCCTCCGTAGATTCCTTTATAAGAGATCACTTGGCCTTTGTATCAACACCTCCAGTTAGGAATCCTGGTCTGAGAGAGCTCATGCTGAGACTTTGGAAGTCAGAGGAGACCCAGCAGGCGGAGGTGTCTTTCTCAGCTTTATTTTTAAGCCGAAGCAAGAGGCGGATCGCTGGACCTGAGCTCGCTGTCCCGTTGGCTGATGGCCTCTGTGCAAATGTCTAGGCATGAATGTATGTGAGTTCACACACACACACACACACACACACACACACACCCCATGCAGGGTCAGACGAGAAAATGGAGGCCCCGAGCAGTTTAACCAAAATTAGTTAAACCAGAAAGCTAGAGGATTCCTTCAACTTTGAGTTTATTTGGGAACTGAAACATGGGAAGGGGCTTCCCTGAGGAATGACGACATCTGAAATGTCACGGCTTCTAAGATGACATCTTGACGAGGCATCAGGTGGCATGGTGTCCTGTAGTTCCTTTGTAGGATCCCGGGAAGTCACGGCTGTTCTGGAGGGTTTGAAGTGACTGGGAGTCGAAGCAGTCTGTCCCAGATGCCAGTTGCTCCCTCTGTCAGAGGCTTGAGAATGGTGCAGGCCCGCCTCCCCCCATCTTCTAGCCCAGGGAGTCCCTGGGAGCTTGCAGGGCAGCGGGCAGGAGCAAGGATCTGTTCAAAGCCTGTGGTTCCGCCACCAGATGTCTTGGTTTAAGCTCTGGATGATTGTTCTCTCTTCAGAGCTGGGCGGTAAGAGCTGCTCAGGAATGCCCTGGAGGGGTAGGAGGCTTTGATGCCGCAGGAAGGCCTGGACCCTCCCTCCCTCTATGAGCAGCTTGCCCATCCCCAGACTCGGAGCCCAGGGCTTCTTGAGTGGGAGAGACCTCAAGCCGACACAGTCCCAACTTGCCGTGGATGGGTTTTTCCAGAATATTCTGCCCCTGTTTGCGTTCCTCCAGAGACAGGACACGTGCTCCCTTGCAAAAGCACCATTTCCAGCTTTGGACAGGGCTCTCGTACGGGAAAGGCCTCTTCCCATAATGCCTGCTGCCCCATGGAGGTTGGAGTCTGATGTCTGCTGTGCTCTGGGCCCGTCCTCCGTAGGTCAGGTCTTGGCCCTTCTTCCCAGACATGGCTGCAAAACCCTCACCCTTCTCTGTGCAGGGGGCTCTCCTGAAAGGGCGAGCTGCAGAACTCCTGGAAAACCAAAAGCCAAAAACTCCAGGTGGACACTGACCACAGCAGAGCTGAGCGGGGCTGTTTTTTCCCAGGCCTCAGAGGCTTCCCAGCCACATGGAGCACGGAAACCACAGAGTGTGTGGGATTTGCTACCTACTGTCTTGAAAACTGCACCTTGCGGACATATGCCTTCTTCCCCCAGGGGTTCACTTAGCACCGCCCCCCCCAGCCCCTCCCACCCCAAGCTGGGCCCTGTTCCTCTCTGAGTCCTAAATTCTAGCTGGAGGCAGAGAATTTTCTCAGTATTTTGGAACCAGCTGGAGTACAAGCCACCTCTGCTGTAGGCTCCAGCACCGGGCCCCGGGGCCTGGGCTCACTCAGCGCTGTGTTCTGGGCTCACATCCACCCGGGGCAGTGGGTCGCAGGAGCCTGGGGGCGGGTGAACAGTGGGAGTAGACACAGATCTGGGGTGGGGTAGGGTCCCCGGGGCGTGTCCTATCAGCCTCGACCATTAACCATGGGTCCTCTGGCTTGTGCCTGGATAAGACTCCCAGGCTAAGGCTGGGCTGGGTTGCAGAGCAGTTGGGGGAGCTCTGGGGGTGGGGTGTGACCCCGATGCTTCAGAGGGGACCCTGCAGGACCATTGCTTAACGAGCTCACCCAGGCGCATGGCTCTGCCCTTTCAGCCCTTTGGCAACATTTATGTTCAGCAGCATAAGCCTGGCGAGAACGATTCTTTTACTGCCTGCGTAACTGCACCGGCAGAACCCCTGGGGGTTACTGGGACAAGAGTATTGATGATCTCAGGAATGTGACCTGACCTAGTGAGTGCAGGGGAACATAAAGGAAAGCATCGTCTTCGAGGTCTTTGGGGGATTAAGTGGTGGGCATGACAGGTGCGGGGAGGTGGGGGGGACCCTGGAATGGATCCTATTTCTTATGTACCGACAGGGCAGTGTCTTAGAGCAGGACGAACAATAGGGCGCTCGCCTGCTCTGCTGGGGGGTCGGGCAGGCCCAGTGCACGGAGGAAAATGCTGTTTACCCTTCCCTTCAACATACGGTAATGACTGAGAATTAATGTTCGTGCTTGGGGGATGTGCTTGGGTGTGTGTGTGTGTGTGTGTGTGAGAGAGAGAGAGAGAGAGAGACAGAGAGACAGAGAGACAGAGAGAGAACTCCGATCATTACCCATCTGGTGACCCAAGAGAATGGGGAGGCTGTCTGCCCTGTACACTGGGAGACCTAGGGAAGCCCCAGATGTTGTGCTCCAGAGCCCAAGGCCCACACGAGTGATCCTGCTGATGAACAGCCCAACTTGAATGATCCTGTGGGGCCAGCAGTGACCCTGGGCTGGAGCGACACTAAATAATTCAGACGGCGGAACAGACTGCCAGGGATCATGGTTTCTCCCAGATTCCGTAATCATAAGACAATGGAAGGGGCAGAAGGTCCTGGGGACAGAGCACTTTGTGTCTGCTCAGGGAGAGGGTTGGGAGAGGGCAAGTCGGGAGGGAGATTCTCTCTGTGGACAGTGAACTGTGGAGTTGCTCTCAGGGAAAGCCGTAGATCTGAACCCAGCTCTGGGCAGCCCTGGGTCTGTGTGGAGACGAAAAGCCCCCCTGAACTCTGACCCTGCCTGAGACAGAGTGAGGATGCTCCCCCAGTCTGGGGACCCTTCTTGGGAGCAGCTGCTCTGTCTGGATCCCAGCCACCCTCTGCCCAAGGCTGCCATCAGTGGGTCTGTTTGCTGAGGCGCAGAGTCCTTGATTCCCGGTGGTCGGGCCTTGCGGGAGCGCTGGGCGTCTTCAGGCCTCCCCTAGGGCACGGACTGTCAGGGCCGGAGCAGAGCAAACGGAGTCATGGCGCAGCCAGAGGAATTGGTTCCAGGGCTCTCTGATGGCCTTATTTCCCAATGTGACTCCCCAACTCGTAGAGCTGAGGCTCAGGCAGAGCAGACCCTCTGTGTATCTTTGCTCAATGCATTGATCAAGTAATATGTAGTAACCCAACTTCTTTAGCTCAGTAAGCAGAGCTCAGACATCATAGCTTTTCTTCGATGACTTCAAAAATTGCAGAGTCCTGGAATGACCCTCGGGAGCACATAATGAGGAAGAGCGTAAGCTGGTTTGCCACGGAGCTCTAGTCGTAGAGTGACTCTCACGTTGCAGCCACAAATCTGTTTTGTTTGCTGGTAAACAAAAATCATTATATAGGAATAATTTTTAAGATTTATTTATTTTAGGGGGGGAAGGGCAGAGGGGGACGGAGAATCCTCAAGCAGACTCCCGGCTGAGTGTGCAGCCCGACACAGGGGCTCCATGCTATGACCCTGAGATTGGGACCTGAGCCAAAACCAAGAGTCTGGTGCCCAATTGCCTGAACAACCCAGGCGCCCCAGAACCATTTTTATATTTCACATTGTAATTCTTTGTAGAGCTCTGTATGTGATCGCATGTGAGTGTGGCATTCGATTTTTGCAATAGTCTTGGGTGGTAGGAAGGACGGAGCAGTTTTGTTATTCCCATTTTCCTGCTAAGCATGTTGAGGCTGAATGTATCCCGATCCACACAACTGAGAAGAAACTGGCCTGAGATTCCACATCTGATGCTTTTCTACTGCCCTAAATGGGGAAGCGGGGCCATTGGAGTGTGGAATTTTCCTTTTGTTCCTCCAAATGAGAGGGGGCACTCAGTCTGGTCCTCATGGAAATGCTGTTATGAGCCAGATGCAAGCCCCGAACAACCCTGCAATTACTAGGGAAAGGGTATAATTTGGGCAACTCAGCCTGGGTGGGCTTTATTCTGGAAATCTCACTTGTGATTACATCTACTATTATCAGACAAGATTATGTGTGGGAAACAGAAGCGGTTGGTTCTGACTCTGTCCCTGGCTCAGCGTCAGGCTGCACTCCGTACCCCCTAGGGGGATGCCCTGGATTCGGTGTCTGAGGCCTCCCTCCTTGAGTTCAGTGTGAACGTTGCCAAGTGAAACACAGGGATGGCGGTCCCCACAGTGACCCCTGCACCCGCTGGTCCTGGAGGGACCTCCAGGTCCTGGTGGCGGCCGCTCCCTCCCACCCCCCAGGTCCCGGGCAGTACTCCACCACTGCGTGGAGCCTGGCCTGAACCTGCCAGTTGGTTTTCACCTCCAGCAGTTAGCTGCTGCTGAAGGATCTGCAGAAAGTGCCAGCCCTGAGGGGCAGAGCGGCGACCCTGAGTGGGGATCTGAGTTGCAGTCATGGTGGATGGCTATTTCACCTCCGATTTTCACCAGAATGTGCTGTCCTTTTCTGACCCAGTTTCTAAGCTGTAAAAGGGGTGTTTGAGCCCTGCCACATCATAGGCTAGCGAGGTAACCTGGAACGGACCTGGAATGAGCTCCCGCTCTGTGCTCTGTATTTATCTCCTTTTTTCTTCAAAAG
Organism: Enhydra lutris kenyoni; assembly: GCF_002288905.1. NCBI lineage: Eukaryota > Metazoa > Chordata > Mammalia > Carnivora > Mustelidae > Enhydra > Enhydra lutris. The sequence continues at coordinate 7,555,397 of NW_019154119.1, read as the reverse complement.
CGCTCTCTGGGTAGATCTTCGTGCTCCCCTTTTACAGTTGGAAGAATTTATACAAGGACAGAAAACAGAGCAAACCCTGGCATTTGGAAGCTGGCCTTCTGTTCATAGCTAGCCTGTGTTCCCCTGCGGGACGTACACATTCTCACAGGAGAGCAGCCGCACACAAGGGCACCTGAGCCAGGGTAAGATGGAACCAAGCGAGACCACTTCATTTTGTCTAAGCACAGGGACAGAGTCACTATGCCACCCACAAAATAGGACACCCCCTCAAACAAGTGCTTGTAGCTTCTTCACAGCCGGGTCTTCGTCGTAGCCCTCCTTATAGACTGGTTCACCAAGACACCCACTTGTAGACTTGTCCCCATTTTCTAACAACATCCAATCCAAAGGAGACCCCCTCTTCCTGAGCCCTCCCCCAAACCACCCGCCGAACTCAGACCCCATGATTGGTCCCTTCTAGCTCCCTTTTGCCGAGACACCCCAAGCATGTGTTCTTCTTCACTGTAATGAGTAATAAGCCCAACTTATTTTATTACTATTTTTAAGAGATTTATTTATTTATTTGACACAGAGAGAGAGAGAGCACAAGCAGGGGGAGCAGGAGAGGGAGAAGCAGGTTCCCTGCTGAGCAGGGAGCCGGATGTGGGGCTTGATCCCAGGACTTTGGAATCATGACCTGAGCCGAAGGCAGACGCTTAACCGACTGAGCCACCCAGGTGCCCCAAGCCCAACTTATTTAACTATCAGTGTGATTTGGGAGGTTTTCCCAGAGGATGTGGACACTTGGCCAGGGTCCACAGTTGATGAAGGATGAAGATAGGAGGTTCTCCACCCCCCCAGCCCCCGTGGTAATACCCGGGCTCTGGAATTAGAAAAGCCTGATTCCTCAGGTTGAATCCTGTCTGGGAGGCCAGTGAAAATGAGATATCTCAGCATGGAACCATGCTCCCAAAGGAGGCGCCCAGTCAGACAGAGGCTCGGAGCCCTGGCATCCACTCACAGTGGCCTTGACTGTGGTATTGCACTCTAAACTTGCCAAATGCTCAGAAATCATCCCAGCTAGATGGCTTTCTACTTGCTGACTAAACGAGGAAAGAGTGAACTCAGACACCCTAATCTGTCATGTGGTCATACCCGTTGGCCAGGCCAGCAGCACGAAGATGCCCATAGCCTGCAGAGTGACTGCCCCCCCCGTCCCCCATGGCCCAGCCTCTTGGTGCCTGGCACATGGAGCCTTCCATGTGTTCGGCTGGCAAGGACAGCTGAAACCCCTTTCCCGGTATTGTTCTTTGTTCTGGTGTTATCTCTATAGCATTGTCCTTGGACCCAGCAGGACACTGGCTTGAGATTTAAGGACCAGCCATTGTCACAGACCTTCTGGAGCCCAGCGGTCCATGAACCCAATGGCTCATGACCCAGACTTTGGCATAGCTCCCACCTGAGAGCATCTGGCACCAATACCAGGGTAGCGTCCCTGTTGTCACAGCTGCTAAAATAATGACAGTGGCTGTGGCCATCCATTACCAGCACCATTTGCAGTGTCTGCTGGGCCAGGACATTGTTCATATTTCTGGGTTCTTCATAAAAACCCTCTAGGGTGGATATTATTATTCCCATTTTACAGATGAAGAAACTGAGACTCAAAAAGTTTGATGCTATTTATCAGCTGATGATCGTAAGTAGCAGAATGAGACGTGGCTCCATATCGGTCTTCAAACCACTCTTCTTCTTCCCCCTCTCTGCTCTCTGAGTGCCTGGCTACAAGTGCCCATGTACCTTCACACACCAGTCAAGACTGTGGCAGATGCTGTCCTCTGCCGAGACACCCACTCGGGACAGGAGGACTTCTCCCCCAGTTGTTGGGGCTGCTGTGGCAGCTGACTTCTCTGGGAGCTGTCGTCCCCTGCTGACTTGCTCAAGATTATACCCCTTCTAGGGGATGGTTCACATCCAGCCACTGGAGGCAAGTATAAAAATGTGGCACTTGTACCCCTGGGGACAACCTGGAGTGGCCATCCCAACTTCAGAGCTCCCTGTGGGGTCAGCTGAGACCTTGTGATTGGCGCGTTCCCCACCTCCTCCTTCTGCCCAGCCCGGCTTCCTTCCTTCTCCCGTAGAGGGCCATCCCAAAGGTGCTCCTTAGGAAATGTCCTGCATGCCGTGACTGTCACCATCTGCTTTCTGGGGAGTGCAACGAGGTTGTTTTGCAAGATCAGCTGGGGCTTGCAGATTTATGTACTGGCTTCTATCAGCAGGTGCACTACGGGGAGGAAGGTGGTGTCCCCAGCAGGAGGGACAGGCGTTCCTGTGTCCTTGGCATCAGTCAGCGTGGGCTGAAGGTAGAGGACCTATTCAGTGGGCTCTAGGATCTGACCTATTTCAAAGAATTCTCTGCCACCAAGTTCTGCTGAATAAATGTTTAGCAAGAAATCCCGGAGTTAACACTTTCTTTAAAAAAAAAAAAAATCCAGATTACAGGGCCTGACAGTCTTTTTTTTTTTTTTTTTAAGTAAATGGAAGATACCCACTTTTGTGACTTAACCTCTAAAACATAGTAAGTCACTTACAATGCCTTGAGTAGAGCAAACAGTGTGGTAACAAAGATACTACTACCCGGTTCTGCAAATTCATCATCTGTTTAGCTCTTCTTAAAAAAAAAATTATTTAGGAGAGAGAGGGAATGAAGCGGGGAGGAGGAGAGGGAGAGAGAGAATCTCAAGCAGATTCTGTGCTGAGCTGGAGCCCGATGCGGGGCTCAGTCACAGGACCCTGAGATTGTGACCAGAGCTGAAGGAAGACACTCAGCCGACTGAGCCACCCAGGTGCCCCCACAAGCCTCTGTGCTGGTGGGGTTAAGGGGACAGAAATAAAGAAAACCCTGTCTGCATCTTGAGCTTATCATCTAGTAGGCAAGGTTGCCATCGAACCAGTCATAATAAAAAATATAATGATGATAGTTTCAAGGGTCCAGATTCTGGTTTAAAACATTATATGAAAAAACATAGTAAACAATATATTTCCATACTTAATTCACTGAAGATTATGAACAGGCAAATAAGAAACGTCGTCATCCAGAGCGATTCCAGAGAGAAGGATGAACGAGGGATCTGCTTGCCTCTCTGCAGCTCCAGACAGACCTCACCCAGCTGAGCCTGCAGGGCTTGGGGCTGCTCTGGATCTTTATGGAAAAGCTTTTTGAGCATAATTTGCACATAACTTGGGCCCCCTGCCAATGTCTTAAGAGGTATTGCACTAAAATATTGGCCGATTGCTCTCTTTCCTACTCAAAAATCTGTAACACCTTCCCTTTCCGCCCTCTTGCCTCCTGGATGAAGTCCAACCCCTCTTCTCCCATTACGGCCTAGAAAACTTTCCTTTGTGGTTGTAGAGAGCAAGATGGAGTCTCTCATGTCAAGCAATGATGCAAGCAGTTAAGGTGCTGCAGCTAGGGGACATCCCTGAGACCAACGTCAGCTGACACCCAGAACTGATAACGAGCAGAACCAGAGGAGACCTGCAGGGACCCAAGACTGATGCAATCCCTTTAAAAAGGGAAGGATTTGGGCAGCAAACTGTCAGACTCTTCAGACCTAACCCCTCTATGTCTGACCACTTAAAAAGGCAAGGCTTTGCCAGATTGATCTCCAAATAGAACCGAGAGCCTTCCCAGCTTTGCACATCAGAAGCAGTCCGTGCTGAGAGCTGAGCGGGACCAGACCGAGGTCTTATCTCAACTGCCCGCCCACAGACTGCCCTCGTGTTTGGTCCGTTCACTTCCTGCCCCCGTCTGTTATCTCCTTTGTTGTGGCTTGTCTTCTGTCCTGCTCTGCGTGCTGTGTAAGAAGCCAAGTTTAATCGCATGATGACTTGTCACTGAGCTTAGAATCCCAAATCTGCTCCGTCATGGTGAATTAATTTTGCTTTATGATTGAATCAAGCTGACACTGTGGAAAGACAGAACTCGTGTGTGTGCCTTCGTAGTGTGTTCATGACAGTGGTCTGGTCACCGGACCCCAATTTCGGGGAAGCTTTCCGATCAGTCTGCTCTCCTTGCCTTTGTTTATGCTCACCCCCTTTCTTGGAAAGCCTTCCATGCTTTTCTTGACAAGCCTACCTAGTGCACATCCCGTAGGCCAGCCACCATTTTACCTCCTCTCTAAAGCCTTCCCTGGATGTTCCAGCTTGAAGGGACCTCTAACCTCTGAGAGGTCTTGTACTGTCCCTTTGTAGGACAAGAAATCCTATGACTTGTGGTGGCCCTTTATTGTGGCCTTGAACTGTCATTTTAATGTGTTCTGGCGCTCAGTGTTCTGCAAGTCTATAAGGTCGCTAGCAAGACTAGGACGTAACATGGAAGGGTCAGGCTTGGGGTCCCAGGACGTGTCCTGGAGGACTCTTTGGGGGCTGCATGGCTTGTCCTCTGGGACATGATTTATAGGACCAAGCTGGAAAAGAGAAGCTGTTCCCTTTATCTCTCTCTCTCTCTTTTTTAATGATCTTATTTATTTTAGAGAGAGAGATCACAAGTAGGCAGACAGAGAGAGAGAGGAGGGGAAGCAGGCTCCCGGCTGAGCAGAGAGCCGGATGCGGGACTTGATCCCAGGACCCTGAGATCATGACCTGACCGGAAGGCAGTGGCTTAATCCACTGAGCCACCCCGGCGCCCCTCCCTTTATCTCTTTAAGAAGATTTGGTACATTTGGTGTTCCAAATACTGAACAGAACCAAGGCAGCTACTCGGCGGGGGAAAAAGTAGTATTTTTCACTGTTGAGAATGAATTAATCCAAATTCCATTTCTTTTTAAGAAAAACCCATAAATCAAGAAGAAGAAAAAAAGCCTCTATATGACCCTGTCCTGGTTCTCTGGGAACAGTGTAATCTGGCCTCAATCCCAAAAGGGGGAAAAATGTTTTTCAAAACGCTAACGGACCTATACCAACCTGAGTTCTGTTCAGTTCAGTTTCTTAGCAAAATGAATTGTGATCCGTGTGTACGCTTGTGTGTGTGTGTGCGCGCGCGCGGTGTGTGTGTGTGTGTGTGTGTGTGTGTGTGTGTGTATAAAGCCAAGTGTCTGATCACGCTGCACTTGACCTTGTCATACGTTGGAAACAGACTGGGACTGGCGCAGCTGGAGCTCTGAGCAGCCCTCTGGAAGCCAGGAGGGGGCTCTCACCAGATTCTGACCCTGCGAGCACCCTGATCTCAGACTTTCAGCCTCAGAACTGTGAGAATAAGAACCTGCTGTTGCAGCCACTCAGTCTGTTATGGGAGGTGGAGAAAACAGGGCAGGCCTTCCGACCTGAGTTCTGGAAAGGGAGGCTTAGGTTTGAGTTCCAGCTGTGGGGAGGCAGAAGCACCGGGGAAGGTGGCTCCGTGGCAGACGCGGCTGCTGGTGGGATCAGAATGAACCCAGACTCTCGTCTGAGTCGCGGGCCTTCCCCCTCCTCCTGCCTGACTAGCCGAGACAGGCAACTTCCTCAGACAACCTGCTTTGGAGGAAGCGGTGATTTCGGGTCCAGACGTGCACTTTAGCTCCCATTGTGTAATTAAAGGATGAACAGTGATGGGCAGCTGGGCCCGTGTCTGGCCTGGCACTCACTCTCCGTCTGTGGGAACGCCTGGCCTGTGTCTAGCCACGGAGCAGCTCAGTGGATCTGGAGTTCTTTCCTTCCCCTTAGGAAGGGATACGTGCTCTCAGTCCTACTCCTGGGGAAGCTGGGCTGTGGGGAGAAATGAATGGAGTCTCTTGGGTATGTGTCAGACCTGCCTCAGGGCCTTTGTCGGGGAGTCCAGTCACCCTAGCCCATGGTTCTTGCACAGCTGAATTTCTGGCCGATGAGACCATCCAGGCCAAAGGGCCCGGCACCAGGGTTTGAGTTGGTCTCCAACGAAGGGTCACGGAGAAAAGCGGTTTGGACCGGGCCACCCATAGGGAGCCTGGGCGGTACTGAGCCTGGGGGAGCCCACAGCCTGGTGGGAGGCCACTGAGGGATTTCGGACCCAAGCGGATGCAGAGATCCATCCCCTCCCTGCTGCTGGAAACCTCTGTGCTCTGCAGAACAGATTTCCACCTCTCCTTTGTCTATCTGCACCCTGAAGGCACTTTCTGCAGCGCTGCTGAGTGTGAGCTGGCTGTTTCCAGCTGCCTTTGCAGCAGCTGAGCAGGGGGGTGGGGAGGAGGACTGAGAAGAGGGGGAGAGGAGGGTCAGGCAGGGAGATTCTAGAAGCTTAGATGGGGACATCTGAGAAAGATCTGGCCCAAGACTGGGGCTGTGGACACCCGGGCAGCCCTGTTTTATGCTTCTGAGGTGGCGATTTGGATGTCCCGTTTTTGGGTAGCTTTTGGGAAATGGAGGACACTCAGTCATTGGACAAGGGGCTGCAGCCACGGATGGGGGGGCCTCTGTCCTGTCCCTCTGGTCAGCCCTGCAGTCCCACCGGGCCTTCCTCACAAATACCCATTTCCCGTTCCCTGTTTGGCTCCTGTCAGAGGGCATACCCAGAGGGACCCGCAGGCCCAGCAGATGCTTCCCTGTGTGAGGGAGGAACTTACTCAGATCTGAGTCTGCTCTCCAAGCTGCCCAGGAAGTGTTCGCAGATCTGGCTGCACTTAAAATGCTTGGTGTTGGGTAGGCGGATGCTGGCTGGCTGGGTTGGGACGGCATGCCCTTGATCTCACGGCACAACTTTTGGTGTCAGGTCAGGGGGCCCCAGCAGGCCTCTCCAGACTGCCTCTCACCCTGTGTTTTGTGCAGCTAGGGAGACCAAGCCTGAGAGAGGCCAAGGGTCCTGCCCACAGTCACGCATCAGGGTAGGAGCTCCCTGGCACTGCGATTCCTGGGCTGGACACAGGGCCTATGGCTACTGAGGAGGGATGTTTTGCTAGGATGGGCCTTTCTCCAGGCCTGTGGCCCACCGCTGGGGTGTGGAGCTGCCCCAGCTTTCTGGGCCTGTGGGGTTGGGGCCGAGAGCCACTGATTTAGCCTTGACCGCTGCACTGTCCAGCTGGTCTGCTTGCTCGAGGCACACAAGGTGGCTAGGATTCTGAGTGTGAGTTGTGGGTCCCCTGTGACCTGGGGGGTCAGGCAGCCGGCAGAATACTTCTGAAATTCGAAAGGGGCTGCACGGTTGGAGGTGGAGCCCCAGGCAGCCCAGGGCAATAGGGCCCTGTTCTGTCTCAGTGAGGCTGGCAGCATGCCTCCCCCACTGCACCCCGAGTCCCCCACTGGCTTGACTTAGGGGTTGAGCGGATGGATGCCCGAAGGCCTGACACTGGGCTGCAGGACAGTGCTCTTGGTCTCTTTCTTTGTCTCTCTCTCATCATTGTAAGACTTCCAGGCAATAGTTTGAACACACTGAGGAGAACCCTGGCCCTTTTTATTACTTCTCTGAGGACAAAATTTGTAGGCCAAGGGGAAACCGAATTACTGTGCCCTTTTGTCTTTTTTGAATTACTCCCTAATCTATCTATTAAAAAACAACCTCAGGCAGGATCCTAAATAAATGGGCTTTAAGCAAGGGAATTATCGATGTGATTCATTTTCCCTCGGGGCAGATATGCAATTTATCTTTCAGCAAAGCACACAGTGACTTAACATATTGAGCCTAAGAACAATGGCCATCAGTGCTGTCTGTCCCCAGGAGAAAAAAGAGGCATTCTGAGTCCGTGGTGGGGCCCTGACCCCATTAGGGTCTTCTCTGGGGGAGCTCCCATAACGGTGACATCTTAACTAAAATAGGCTGGCAAGGGGGCACACAGCACAGCCAGGGGCTGAGCAGGCTGGGCGAGGAGTGACCCCTCCTTCTCCTGGAGATGGCAGGAGGAGAGGAGCCTGTGCAGATTGGCTTAACCTCTCCCTTCTTCCTCGCTCGCTCCCCACCCCGGCCCCGCCAGTCTCCCTCCAGATTGCTGCAAGGAGGACCCCTACCCCTGCTCCATGCCCTGAGTTTGCTGGGCCCTTGGTGCATTTGAAGGTGCCGCCCTGAAGGGATGGGGGGCAGGGATGGCGGTGGGGCTAAGGGGTCGCATTCTACCAATTAGCTTGATGTTGGCACCTATGTGCTGGGCCCCTGGTAGCCTCTGCCCTGCTCCACAACCCTTGAATCATGGGCTGGAATGGGGCCAGGGACGTGGGAGGGGCCCCATTCTTCTTTTCTGTTTCCAGAGTTGGCTGTGATTCGCTCTTCCTTAGCCGGACCTGGGAGAAGGCTGATTCCGGCTCTGGACTGCTCTGCCCCCTCGAAGTCCTAGTCCCTGACTCTGGCCAGGCCTGATCAGGTGTGTCAAGCCCTGTGCCTTTTCCTGGCTGGCCCAGGGCATCACTCTCTCCGCCCCGGGGCTCCCCGCGTTCCCGAGGCCCAGCCTCCGGCGGCCTGGGGCGCGGCCTCCGTGTCGGTGTCAGCAGCTGTATTCTGAGTAAACTTTCCTGGAATCCTAGAACCTCTTGGAAACAGAACAACTTGGCAATTGAAAGCATCCTCAGAACTGAAGAATTAGAGATAAACAGAACCTCAAGTTCGGAAAGTAATTTTTAAAGTAATCTGCCTTCTTTCCAGCCGTGTGGGCCTTGTCTGCCCGCATTCCGTTCCTGCAACGATCTCCTCCAAAGGAAGCTTGTCCTTGTGGTGGATGTTCCCAGGGCTTCTCCTTTCCTCCCTGCAGCCGTGGACTGCCCCACTCTGCAGTCCTTTTGCAGTTAGGGAGGGCAGAGTGGCATTTCCGGCCTGTGAAATATGAGCAAAAGCCATGTGTGTCGGGTTCTGAGTGGAGGCACTGAAAACTTTTGCCTTTTTCTCTCTCTCCCCTCTCTGCACTTAGGTGGGCAGGTTTGCTTGGAGATGACAGAGCCGCGGATCAGAGCCGCTTGGGTCCTCCAGGCGGTGCACGGAAGACAGGGCCCCGGAGAGGTCGCAGCTACAGCAGCCTTTGCTCGCTGAGGTTTGGGAGCTGGGTGTTAACCTTCTTTGGTGTGGCCTGTCCTGGCTGTGATGTTGCGATTTCTAATAAGAAATACGTATATTGGTCTTTGTCCCATTTCTGACACAGAGATCCTACGTTCCTTAGAATTTCCCAAGTGATGAGCCTTAAAGATGTCTTTTGCTATGTTGATGAGGCAACTTTTGAGCCTCCCCTAGGGTTGGGGGCTGGTTGCCCGTGGAGCCAACCCTACTACAGGACTGGGACTTTGAGACCTACTGCCCAGCCTTCCGGGCAGAGGGAGGGGTTTTGGGTTGAGGTCAGTCACCAATGGCCAATGATTTAATCAGTCATGCCTTTGTAATGAAGCATCCAAAAATCCCGAAATAATGGGGTTCAGAGAGCTTCTGGGTGGGTGAATTTGGAGGTTCAGGGAGAGCGACACTCTTGGACAGCCTGGAGCCTCAGTGTCCCTTCTCCACCCCTTGCCCGATGCGTCTTTTCCATCTGGCTGTTCCCCAGTTGTATCCTTTTGTAATAAGCCAGTGATCCAGTAAGTAAAATGTTCCTCCAAGTTCTGTGAGCCACTTTACCAAATTAATGGAACCCAGAGGGGAGGGGTCCCTGAAACCTCCAGTCTGTAGCTGGTCAGTCAGGAGCACAGGTGACAGCTGCTGTCCACAGGTGGGGCAGGGTGGTCTCAGAGGTCTGAGCCCTACAGGTGGATCTGATGCTATTTTTGGCTAGATAGGATCAGAACTGAGTTGATTTGTAGAACATCCAACTAGTGTCTGGAGCATTGCTCATTCATGGTAAGGGAAACCCACCCACCTTGGAATTGGTACCAGAACCCCAAATATTGGTTAATATGCCTAGCCTGTGTTCCAAACTTCCAGAAACAGGAATTCACCATGACCATGGCTTTTGGGTTCATTGATGAGCACCTGTCATATGGAGAATTCCTTTTTCCCTTCAAACTGAAATCTGTCCCCTCAAAACTCCCCAGTTGCCCAGCCTGAGAAGGTGAAACTCATCTTTGCAGTTTCCTTGCGGTGCCCTGGGACTCCCCTTTCTCTCTATGCCAGCGGTCACACTTTAACATGCATCGGAATTCCCTGAGGGGCTTGTTAAGATATAGTTTGCTGGGCTCCATCCCTGGTTTCTGATTCAGTAGGTTTGGGGCAGGAGTTGGGAATTTGCATTTTTAATAAGTTCCCGGGGGTGGCCGCTGCTGCTGGTCTGGGGACCACACCGTGAGTGTAACTGTCCTATGCGGTCTGTTAGATCTCCCCGGGGGCCTGCCAGCCCATGTCGGTCATGGCTGCAGAGGTATCCTGCTCTGCCACGCCCTGCAGAATGGAACCCCGGGCTTTGATCCTCCCATATTGGGTTGGTATGGTCTGAGCCTGTCTCTGTCCTTTCCTTGGGCTGTGGGACTCCCCGGGCAGAACCCATGACCTAGTCATCTCTAGGGCCCTCAGCCTGACACCGGGCAGTCACAGCAGTAAGAAGGTGCTCAGTGAATGCTTACTGAGTGGATGGAACGTGTTATCCTCCCCTCTGAAATCTCTCACTAATCTTCAGGCTCTTTGTACAGGGACCCCTATGGAACGCCAACTGCCTGCCCTGTAGATAGGGAGGCCCAGGCCAGCTTACCGGTGTGCTGGAGAGGGACTGGTGGCGGGAGTATGCACCAAGATGTCTCTCAGTAGGAGAATCGATGCATAAACTGTGGTCCATCAGACAATGGAATGCTACTCAACACTAAAAAGAAAAGAGTATCAAGCCATGAAAACACATGGAGGAACCCTGAGAGCATCTTACCCAGTGAAGGAAAAAGAACCCATCTGAAAAGGCTGTGCACTGTATGATTTCAACTCTCTGACATTCTGGAAAGGCAAAATGATGAAGACAGAAAAAAGAGGTTGCCAGGGTCTGGGATGGGTGTGCAATGAATAGGCAGCACATAGAGGATTTTTAGGGCAGCAAAATTGCTGTGTCTGATACTGTGATGGTGGGTACGTGTCATGATACGTCTGAGCAAAGCCATAGCATGCACATCACCAAGGGGGACCCTGCAAATGCAAAGCCTGGATTTTGGGTGATACTGATATGTCATTGACTGTAACCAATGGACCATGCTGGCATCCTCCAGTGGGGGAAAGGCCATGTCTCTGTGGGGGACCAGGGGTCCATGAGATCTCCATGGACCTTCCTCTCTTTTTTGCTGTGAACCTAAGGCTGCTCCAAAAAAAATAGTCCGTGACAAAAAGGTGGGGGGGGGGGGGGGAGAGTGCCTCATCTTCTCTGCAGGAAGCTCTAAGCCTAGGGCCTGGTGGGGGGTACCCCAGCTTTTCCTGTAAAGACTTAGCTTGGCAAGCCTGCTCCTGGGCTGGGATGCAGATGACTTCCCTTGCACTTGCCCAGGCCAGTTCCAACGACCTCCGAGAAGGGTTGGGCAGTCTCAAGTTTTGCAAACACAGACAGGCTGGTTCATGCTTGGCTGCACTGCGGACATTGTGGGCTCCGCATTCCTGGGGGGCTTGCCGGGCCAGGTCCTCCTTTTCTCTGCCCCAGATCGATGCACGACATCTTAAGGCCCCACCTCTGTGTCATGCACCTGGCTGGGGCTCATGGAAACAAGGCAGTCAAAGCTGTGGACTATGGTTCCATTCCTGCTCAGACGGCAGGCCCTGAGACTGACTTTGGGGTGTCTTCCTCTCTCCCCGGGAGAGTGCTGACTCTGCTCGAAGTCCGTGAGACCTCATCCCAGTTCTATAGTCCTGGAAACCAGGCCCGTTGTTCCAAATTCCAAGTGTTTACTTACAACTTATAGAGAAATAGGCAACCTTATCCAGAGGCTTCTTTTGGTCAGCGGGGGCTGTCTGAGGCTCGGGCTGGGTTCTCACCGTGCTCAGTGACAGATGCTGACTCCGGGCTCTACGTGCTCAGCTCCAGCATCGTTCTTTCCCCTCCCCTTCCCTTTTCTCTTCTTTCTATTTTAAAATTTTTATTTTGAAAACAGCTAAACATATGGCAATATTGAGAGGATTCTATAAAAGACCTCTTATACCTATCCCCTAGACTCACCAGGGATTAACAGTCTGCTCTATTTGCTTCATCTACATTTTGCTGACGTATTTTAAAACAAATTACTGACATATATTTTACCCTGAATACTTCGCTCTGCATCTCTAAAAATAAGGGTTTTCTACATAACCAAAATATCTATTGTCTCACCCACAGAAATGAACAGTTCTGTGATGTTGCCTGACATCAAATCCGGATTCAGATTTCCGCAACGGTCCCAACAATGTGTGTTAGGGTTGGTTTGCTTAAACCAGAGCTCGAGCAGATCTGCGAGTCGCATTAGGTCATTATATCTCTTAGGTCTCTTTTAAACTAAGACCGCTCCGTCCTTCCCACGGTCGGTGGTGCAGATCACACCCAGTCTCCAGCCCTGTGGCTCCCCTGGGCAGGCATGTCAGGAGAATGGCCCTGGGAGTTGCCACAGACTTCCCACTGAAGAGATTGAGGGCTGCTCAGGGCTCAAAGTGTTCTGTTTTGAAGCCCAGAAGCCTGGAGAAGCTTTCCCTCCTTTGGGAGTCCCTGTGACAAACAGAGGGGTCAAAGGGGATGGCCCGGGATGAGAATAAAGGCTTTGAGAACCTCTGGTCACACCAGCCCCTCAGGGAGAAAAGAATCACACAAAGTCTCTGGTAAGGACCCTTTGAAGGTGAAGGTCACTGACTCAAAGCTCGTTAGGGCCAGCCACTCTGATTCCTCTGATCTCTCTGTGAGCGTGGGGCCTGGCCAGGGCCAGGCGGCCTCCTGCCCACACACAATCCCTTTTGGTGGGGTCCCAGCCCTGCCCTTCAGTGGCCTTGGTGTCCTCTCTGGAGGACCTGGGACAGCTTTTCTTCTTCTTCCTGTTGTGGAGCCGCTGGGGTCATTTATGTACAGCTGCTATGGTGGCAGCTGTGACATTGACCCCCGCCCTTCCCACTGCCCTGTCCCCTGCTCCCGTGTACTCCAGCTCTCCGCAGGCCTCCAGGTCTGCGGCTCTCTGCACTTTACTGCAAATAAACATCTTCTCGAAACAGTCTGGCTCCATCACCGGGAGAGGCCAGGCGTGACTCAGGAGGAATTGATAAAATAAGGGGGTAAATGAGGAGATAGCATTTGCCCCCTATTAGATGGGAAAAGTTACTTTAAAAGTTGATAATGTTCGCTGTTGTCAGGGGTGTAGGCAACAGTCTCTTCCTCTCTTGGTAGAGTACGAATTATTTTGGAAAATAACTTGGCAACACCGATCAACACGGAAAAGGTACATGAAAAATGTATGTGTCTTTTCATCCGTTCCTTCCTTCAACAAATATTTATTGAGTCCCGACTCCGAGCCAGACACTATTCTGGCGGTTGGGGATATAGCAGTAAATCAGACAGATAAGGTATCTGCTCCTGTGAAGCTTATATTTTCCTGGGAAAGCCAGATAATCTGCAAATAAGTTTATCCTGGAATTTGTAGTAAATGCTAGGAGTTTAAAAAAAAACAAAAAGCAGGGAAAGGATATTGAGTGTGGGGTAAGTGTGGCTCTTCCTATCCTTCGGTCTAGGAATTCCATTCCCGGGAAGCACTCACTGAAATGCTCTCACACGTGTGCAAAGAGACACAACGGCGAATGTTCATAAAAGCAAGACATCGGGGGGCGCCTGGGTGGCTCAGTGGGTTAAGCCTCTGCCTTCGGCTCAGGTCATGATCTCAGGGTCTTGGGATCGAGCCCCACATCGGGCTCTCTGCTAAGTGGGGAGCCTGCTTCCTCCTCTCTCTCTCTCTCTGCCTGCCTCTCTGCCTACTTGTGATCTCTGTCAAATAAATAAAATCTTTAAAAAAAAAAAGCAAGACATCGGAAACATCTAGATGCCTAACAACAGAGGAGACGCAGTATGAATTGTCCATCCACACAAACAGATAATCTGCAGCCACTGAAAGCAGAAGCTCCGCGTGGACTGAAGACGGGCTGTAAGGTGCACGTGGGATGTCTGAGAATTACCTGGACGTCTGAGAATTATCTAGATGGTAGGACCCATCGCAGGAAAGTAATGCATATGTTTGCAAATGCATAGAGAAAAGGTCTATGGTAAAATAGATGTAAACTAAAATTCCTTGGGGTAAGGGAAAACGAAGCACAGTGTGAAAAATAGACCCCTCACGTCAGAGCGGAGATGCCTTTCCTTGGGATTCTAATATCCCAGACGAGGAAGTTAAGTGGCTCCTTAGTTTGTCTGATGGACTCTGGCTCGCAGCTTTTCATCCTGAGGGACAAAGGGAAATGAAGTGACTGTTCGCTTCCCAAATCCAAAACTCCCAGCAGCCTCTGCAGGCCCCAAATCAGAGTGGAGAGATTGGAAAGCAACAGGGAGAGAAGTCCCTGCTTCTAGTGAACAGGTTGGGTCTAGGAGTTCCCGCCTCCACTGGGAGATGGGGAAACAGAGTCATGAAGTCCAGCAGCTAGACCAGTGTCACAGGGCTGCCGTGTGAGAGGTGGGGTTTAAAGCTACACCTGCGGAGGTCCGGAGTCTGGTGTCCATGGTGATGGTCCGGGCCACCCTTCACGATGACACCTTTCCGGCGAGGAGGACACAGCTGTGGGCAGGTCCCTCTTCTGCTCTGCTGGGAAACCAGACCCCTCCAGTCACGCCGGGTATGGCCTGTCCCTAAGCCCAGGGCCAAAGCAGGCCATCATCTTCTGGGCCCTGAAATCCTGGCTCCTGGGAAATTGGGGACCTCTACTTGTTACAACCTGTAGCCACTGTCAGTAATCCCAGCTGATAAATAAGGATAAGGATAATAATGACAACGGTCAACATGGAACCATAACCATAGCTCATAGAATGTCTGGTGTTGCTCTCAGCGCTTTGCAAACATGAGTTCATTTAACTTTTATTAGTTAGTATCATCCCCCTTTTACAGATGAGAAGACTGAAGCACAAAGCGTTTAATAACTGGCCCAAAGACATGCAGCTAAAAGAGGACAGAGCCAGGATACAAATTCCAGTAATCAGAACCTGTGTTCTTGACTTCTCTTATACTAATCCCTCCCCCCACCCCATGCTAGTTAACACACGTATCTTAACTGTATGCTCAGCATTCTAAGTCCTTTAAGTATTAACATGTTAATCATTCTGAGACAACCTTAAGCATCCCCATTTTACAGGTAAGGAAACTAAGCACAGAGAAGTTGAGTCACTTGCCCAACATCACACAGCATGTAAAGATAAAAGGTGGAATTTGAGCCACACCTTCTGACTTCTGAGTTTGTGCTCTTAAACATTACCCTGTGTTAATGGATAGGCTCTGAGACTCTAATGGTCTCAACATCCATTTTCTATTTCTAGAGATGAGTACTGAAAATATGCACAGGGCATTTTGACATCCACTAGAGCAAGAACAGCTGGTAATTCCTGATCCCTGGTCTCCTTCTGCAGTGGAGGAGCTAGTTGTTGCCCAGTGATCCCAGGTGTCGGGAATGACAGACTAATCCTTTTAGTGTCCAGCTAAAGGTCACAGTGCCATGCCAGCACACTGCAGGCACCGGGAGGGTTGCCGCTCGGGGGTGAGCGGGCACATTCTGGATTTGGAGCAGCATGCTGGTGGGGGGCATTCAGGAGACGGGTACGCAGAGCTCCTCTCTCTCCCTCACTACCTGTTCTCTTTCTAGCTCACCGGACTAGAGAGGGAATACTGCAGAGTGTCCCTCCAGCTCTGCTCATGTCCCGGTAAAAGGAGTGGACCCAGCCTGCTCCTGCAGCAGCTCTCGTACAGGTCCCCCGCCAGGCGACGGAGCCAGGCCCGGCTTGGGTGGGCAGGAGGCTCGAGGGGGCGTCACGTGGCACCCGGCGGAGAAGCCGTTCCCAGGCAGCTTTGAGCATTTGGTGGCTTTCTGGACACTCGTCAAACAGTTGGCACAAACACGCCCCTCCTCCAGTGACAGGAGCTTGCACTTCGGGAAGCACTGAGCTGCTCTGAAATGTGGTAACATCGTCTGCCCATTTCTGCACGCAGAGTGCTGTTTTTTACAGACAATCTTTGTCTTGGCCTTCTGGAACTTCATGGGCTTCTAGACCAATGATCCTGCTCCCCGGCTCCCTGGAGTTAGGCTTGGGGGGTTGGCAGGGTACGAGAGGGCGGGGCAATGTGGGGAGAGAGTGTGGAGAGCCGGAGCTCGCAAGAGCAGCTACTTCTCTGTGCTCAACTTGTGGTTGGGTGGGGGGCGGGTTCTGGGGACATTCCGGAGCCGGGCAGCAGGGACAACTGCTAGGGCAGCAGCTGCAGAGCCCCAGAATGGGCCTGAGCATGGCCTCTCCCTCCCTGGGCCTGGCAGACAACCTCTGACGCCCCCCACCCCCCACCGCCACCCCCCCGCTACATTACGGGCTGTGGTTGGCAAGGGCAGACGCTCAGCCCTCTGCCTGCAGCAGGTTCTGAGCAGGGGCAGCGGGGGCGGGTGTCTGAAGAGAAGGACAAAGGGAACAAAAGTGCAGAGGGGGCACTGGGCGTGGCATCTGTGGGGTCTGAGAGGAGGACCGGGTCACAGTTCTTTGGCATTTGTACCTGAAGCCCGACTTCTTCCCGCAGGAGGCGTTGCTGGCATAGGGTGTGGGAACAGGGGTGCTAGGGAAGCTGAGTGCTGAGGAGACTTTGAGAGGTTTTGAGCAGGGTAAGGGCAAGATCAGGAGGCAAATCTCCCTGGAGGGTCACAGGAAGCCAGATGGAGCACACACACAGCAGGCTGTCCGGTGACCCAGGAGGGACTCCGTACCGACAGGACAAGGAAGGACGTGGTAGAAAGGGCATGAGGGCGTCTTCCATCGGCTCCCTTCTGTCCTCAGCCCTTGGTGCTGAGCCCAATATGCTCAAGGCTGTCCCCTCCCCTAGGAGTAGACTTACAAGTGGCCTGGAGGACACCTGGGATATGTGACAAGAAGTTGCCTGGAAATACTTCTCAGCATAGGTGAAGATTCTTCCTGCCCGATGCCCTGAGGCTCTGGGAAGATGGAGCGTTTGATCGAGTCCTTCCTGGGCCTTGGTGCTGTGTGGGTCTTTGCCCTCAGCCTCTGCTCCCGTGTCCCAAAACTCCCACAGCAGTCCTATATCGGGCCACCAGCCATGACAGCTCATGGATTTAGCATCTTTGCTGTGCTTTCATCTATTGTGGGGTTTCCCCGCCCCATTTTTGCTCAGATTATCTCATTTTCAGCTGGTGGGAGCTCATTCAAGCTAGCTCTTGAGTCCTTCTGATACAGTCAAAGTGGCTTGGCTTCAGTAGGACAAGAAGCTTTTTTGTTCTTGTCCATTTCCTTCCTCAGACCTGCCATCAGCCATTTCTCCAAGTGGCCCTGGTTCCTTTCAGTGGGAGCTGGTATTCAGAGAACTCAGAGATCACAGTCGAGGTACGTTTATATCCTTCCTTTCTCAGATAAACAATAGCATAATATAAACCCAGCAGTGCACCTTGCGTTTTCACTTAATCTTCTGGCCGACATATTACTCAATAGCACCAGTGGAGATAGTCTTCATTCCTTGTCCCAGCTGCCTAATCCTGCACGGGGGAAGGTCCATTCAGCCAGCCCCTTCCTGAAGATTCCTGAGTGGGTTCGAGTCTCTATTATAAATCGTCCTGCGAAGGAGAGCTTTGTGCATGTGTCTTTCTGTGCCTTTGGAATACGTCCCTAAGCGGGAATCTTGGAACAAAGGATAAATGCACATGGGATTTTTCTGGATCTTACCCTCTGTGGGGTTGCAACACTTCTCATTCCTGTAAGTCTGAAAATGCCACAGCCTCTCCCAAAGGGTGTGATGTCAAACTTACAGATTTCTGCTAACGTATTAATAGGCAAGAAATGGTGTGTTGGGTAGTTTCAATGTGTGTCTTTGATGGGTAAGGTTGAGTAGTTTTTAAAATATATATATATTTAACAGCCATTCTGCCCATTATAAAAAGGGATTGTTTGTCACTTTCTCCTTTAGTTTTAGAATCTCTCTACTTATTAGGATATTAACCTCTTTTATAGAAGTTCCAAGTATTTTTCTGTAGTTTTGCATTTGCCCTTTTTACTTTATGGTGGGTTTTGGTCACTCAAAAGTTTTTGTTTTGTTTTGTAAAGGTCGTAACTTCATAGTTAAGTTCACAAATATGGACTTCGAGAAGCCTGAATCCCTGTCATTTATGCACATTTTGGAGTATATGAGCACATATACATTTTCTGAGGAAAGAGTCTGTTCTCTTAGGGCCCCCTATTTAAGAGCTTACATCTGCATTCTCAAAATCTAAGTCTCCTTACACTTAAGCTTTGGCCGGTGCCCTGCCTCTGTCATCTCAGACTCAGTTTCCCCACTGAACAGTGAAGGAACTGGACAAATGGCCCTTTACGGCCTCCCAACACTGGCGTGGGCCCCAGAGGCTGGACCTGCCCAGGTTACCCCTGCTACCTCCTCCAAACCTGACTCTTCCTAGCCTTTTGGTGGGAGGTGCTACCCTCACTTGCTAAATACAGGACCTATCCTCACCAATCACCCCCCAGGAGATGTAGGGCTGGGACGAGTCCCCTTCCTACTGGGAGAGATCTCCCTGGTTAGCCGCATCATTGCCAGAAGCTCAAGGCAAACCAAGGGTCGGTAAGTGAGGTCATACCCAAATTCCTGGCCAAGAGTGGAGAGGATTTGGCACCAGGAATAAAGTAGCCAGCAGGGGTTAGTGAATAATTAGACATTAATTCTTTGTGAGTGGAAATGAATTATACTTCACTTGGAGAAGGAGTTGAGCTGAGCTGTTCTTGTTTCCCGAGGCTTAATCGTCCACTGGTGCTGGGGGTTGGGGAGCAGGGATGACTAAGATCTTTTAAGGTCTCTACAATGTAGCAAAAGCCCCCAGATCTGAAGTCCCCTCCAAAAGAACAACCCATAAA
This sequence comes from Enhydra lutris kenyoni, assembly GCF_002288905.1. Classification (NCBI taxonomy): domain Eukaryota; kingdom Metazoa; phylum Chordata; class Mammalia; order Carnivora; family Mustelidae; genus Enhydra; species Enhydra lutris. The sequence continues at coordinate 7,536,510 of NW_019154119.1, read as the reverse complement.
TCCTTAGATTGTTCTGTTTACTCTCCACTGAGGGCCTGTTGGAGGCTGTCCAGGGAGAAAATGTTGGCTATCCCAGGAGTCATGGTGACCACCTGCAGACAAGGAAGCAGGACCACTGGGACATTGGCCATCACCGAGAGTCTCCAAACCCAAGAGGCTGTTCATCCTTCCCTGCGGACACACAAAGCTGGGGGCTCGGGTGACCAGCAACTCTTCTCTGGACACTGGACCTCAGGCACGGAGCTTTAGTGGGCTTAAGGTCTGGCTTGGGGCTGTGCGGGGCAGAACTGGCCACTTAGGGGCACCTGGGTGGCTCAGTGGGTTAAAGCCTCTGCCTTCAGCTTGGGTCATGATCCCGGGGTTTTGGGATCGAACCCCACATTGGGATCGCTGCTCAGCCGGGAGCCTGCTTCCTCCTCTCTCTCTCCCTGCCTCTCTGCCGAATTGTGATCTCTGTCTGTCAAATAAATAAAATCTTCAAAAAGAAAGAAAGAAAGAAAGAAAGAAAAGAACTGGCCACTTAGCCTGGCTTCCTAGCATTCACGGAGAAGAGGCTGGGAGTTAGAGAGGAGACAGACTGTTGCCCCGCACTCAGTAGGGGCCAGGGCACAGGGGGAACCACTCAGCAGGGGTTTGTGGATGAATGAGAGGATAGGGACATGCAGGATGCCCAGTGAGCACCCCAGAACTGCCCGTTAAGCAGGGCAGCAGACGGCATGGTCCCGTGTTTTCTCCACTACACAGAACGTGGTCAACTTCCAGAGCCTCTACATTTTACAGAGCGATTTCCTTATTCTTTGCAACCCCAAATCTATGAAAGCTGATTTCCCTAGACATTAATCCCTCTACCTACCCACTCCCCTGTTTCACCAGCCCGTCGTCATTTTCAAAAGGGGCATCAACCAGGCCATAAGAGCTCACAGCCCTGAGAGATGCTGGTCGGGTCTCCCGGTTTCTAGCCCTGAGCTCTGCCTGGTAGACCCTTCCCTGCTTCCCTTGTCCTATACCTTGTGGCACCTTAACATTCAAAGTCACCCAGCAACAGGAGCTACGTGTTGAGCCGGGGTGCTAGTCCATGTGCTGGGTGCTGCTGTTCTCTGGGCCTTTCTGGAAACACTTTCTGCTGCCACAGCCATTATCCACACAGTGAGGGGGCTCTGGGGCTCCCTGAGCATGCTCCCCACTCTCTCTGTCCTCTGTGGCCTCCCAGGCCTGCTCAAGCACAGAAAGTGCTCCCAGGCAGGACTCTGCAGGGCTCGCTTTCTAACTGCCCTCAGGGTTTCTATGCTCTTGGTCGTCCCTAGTTTTGGGCTGCCTCCTTCTGCAGGGGTCACGGAAACAAACGCCTAAGAGCAGATTGTGCCCACAGGGGCAGGGCAGGGTGGGCGCTGGGACTCTGGACCTAGGAGACCTGCCTTTATGCCAAAGCTGCCTTTGCCCAGTGCCATGAACTTGGCTGGTTGAGGGAGAGAGCAAGGCACAGTCTGGCCGCCTAAGCAGCCCTCTCAGTGGACTTCCTTGAGAGGTGCGGGCTCAGCTGTGGAGGGCGGGGCATCCATGCCTTCCTCGCTGAGCTCTGTAGGAGTAGATAGAAAAATTAACGCTGGGAAGCCCACTTCAGGCTGAGTGGCTGATGAAAGTCAGGAGGATCCCAGTTGTCCGGATTCTGGTCTCAGCCTTCATTTGGCACCTGAGCTTTTACTACAGCTCTTGGCTCCTGCCTTCCCTGGACTAGATTCTTTCTCCAAGCAGAAGATGGGGACCGTCTCCTGTGACACTGACTCCAGGCCATTGGCTAGAGGGTGAGCTGGTGGGTAAGTTTGCTCTCGCAGCAACTAGAGGATACCTGGGTTCCGGTTCATCCTACTTCCCCCGCTTCCCACTCAGATAGGGAAGGGAGAGTCTACCCAGAGGTTTCTGTTTCATCTTTCACACCAGGCCAGACGTGTTCGTGTGTCTGTCCTGCCCATTCTATCAGGGGATGGCACGGGGTTAGTAAGATGAGAAAGGTCAGCAAGGCCCAGTGTTGAGAAGTCTTGAGAAAGGGACCCTTTCCTACACTTGGAAAGTGGGAATCAGCTCAACCCAGGAGGAAGACGGCTTAGCAATACACAGCAAAATTTAAAATGTGCACATCCTTTCACACGGCGGCTCCAAATCCAGGAATATACCCACAATGATGTAAACATAAAGAAATCCACTCAATGTTATCCTCATTCGTGGTACAAACAGCCTAAATGGCAGTAGGGAAATAGCCAAGAACGTCAGTAATAGTGGGTTGGCTACAGAGCTGCTAAAAAGGAAACTGTAGATCTATCGTCAACAGGAGAAAGTCTGAAAAAGATGGAAAAAAGGTACAAAATAACATATAGTAGAGTACAAAATAATGTGTGTGGTATATTCTATTTTTTAAAAAAATTTATTTGAGAGAGTAAAAGAACACGCGGGGGTGGGAGCACAGGGAGCAGCAGACTCCCTGCTGAGCAGGGCGCCTGACGCGGGGCTCCATCCCGGGACCCCAGGATCATGACCTGAGCCAAAGGCAGACGCTTAACCAACGGGGCCACCCAGGCACTCTGGTCTAATATATACATATATATGTACAAAAGTGCACAAGTGATAAGGACACACATACTGTGCTCACAGAGACATCTAGTAGGATGTAAACTGCAATGTTACTAGCAGACAGTGTGTAACGGTGTGGAGCATGGAACAGTGCAGAGTGTGTAATAGCACACAGTGTACAACACTGAACAGTATGTGATATAGTACATGCATCACACAGTACACAGCATCTCACGGTGCACAGCACTCAGTACGCAGTGTGTCACGGCATGTAATGTACGACGGTATGCAGCATACAGATCGTGGCGGAGTCTGTGACGGCATGCAGTCCATAATATACCACAACGTATACTAAATTGTTAATCATCGTTACCCCCCATAGTAAGTTTTTCAGTGACTTAAACTTTCTTCTGTGTCGATTTAGTTTTCTGAAAGGCAGTAGAATGCACTGGTTTTGTATCAGGCTGTGGGACTTGTCGGGTCCACATCTCAGCTCTCCGGTTTAGGAGCTGTACAATCTCAGGCAGGGTAACTTCTTGGAGCCTCACCTCCCTCATCTATAAAATAGAGGAAAGAATCGTGCCTGCCTCACAGGACTGCTGGGAGGATAAATGAGTAGGTTCTGACATGTGTGAAGGGTCCAATAAATGTTACCAGACTTCATCCAGCAATACTTAGTATGCACCTACAGTATACAATGCACGGATTAGCTTTTCATCTACATAATTGGAAAAATAACCCAACACAACTATTTCCTTTCTTCCTTCCTTCCACCCTCTTTCCTCCCCCCCTTTTTTTTTTCTCTCAGCAGAACCTAAAGAAATGGAGGAACATACTGCATTCATGGGTTGAAAAAACTCAAGTGTAAGAGGGATGTCATTCTTCCCTCCACCTATGGATCTAGAGCTTAAATGCAACGTCTGTGAAATTTCCAGAAAAGTCTCTTGCAGACATAGAAAAAATTTATTCTAAATTTTATATGGAAATGCACAAGACCTAGAATAGCTAAAATAATCTTAAAAGAAGAATGAACTGGGAGGGATGACTCTACTCGATACAGAGTCTTCTTATACAGCGACAGTGATCCAATGGTGTGGTATCGGCTAGGAAGGGACCCCCAAATCAACAGAGGACCCAGATATGGACACATGTCTGGCCAGCTGCTGTTTGGCAAAGGCGGAAAGAATGGATGCAAGAGAGCCTTTTCGACAAATGGTATTGAAGTTGTCTGCCCAGGTTGAACTTGAAACTCAAACTCACACCTTATCTAAAGTATTAGCTCAAAATGGATCGTGGACTTCAAAGTAGCATGTAAATCCCTAAGACTTTTAGGAAAAATAAAATGGAATAGATATTTGTGATCTATAGGGCAAGGCAAAGAGTTCTTAGACTTGACAACAAAAGAGTGATCCATAAAAGGAAAGATGGGTAAAGTGGACCTCACCAAAATTAAAATCTAGTTCTACCAAAAAACAAAACAAAACAAAAAAACCCTCTATTGGGAAGGTGGAAAAAAATACAAACTGGGATAAAATATTGGCAAACTACACATACAACCAAAGACTAATATTTAGGCCTCAGGAACTCTAAAACGTCGATAGTTTAAAAAAAAAAAAAAAAAAAAAAAAGGAAGCCCCATACAGTCCTGTTAGAAATGGATAAAAGATGCGAAGAGATGAAGAGATGTTTCGAAGAGGATGCAGAGGTGGGAAATGAGCAGGAAAAGAGGTGCGTTGTCATTAGCCAGCAGCGAAATGCAAATTAAAACAAAATGAGCTATCACAACACATCTATCTGAATGGCTAGAATGACCAAGGGTGACAGCTGGGCACGTGGCCAGCAAGGGGCCTCCTAGTGCCCAGCCAGCGCAGTTTGGAAGCCAACCCAGGGAGGATTCAGTCCAGAGTGGACACCTCTCTATCTGCAGGAGCCCGCCCTGTGGCCTCCGACAGCGCCGCCACACAGGCGAGGAGCCAGCCGGGCCCATGCTGCCCCCAATCCAGCTTGAAGCCAGGCTCCCTGTTCTGCCTCTGGACCACTCAGAACAAACGATTTCTAAAATCAATTTATTTTGAATTCCCAGCCTGGTAATGTCGTAGCCCAGGATTTCCTGGGGGTCCGAGTGACTGCTTTGCCTTCTTTCGTCTCAATGTCCATTCATGCTATTTATGAAATAAATCATACAATTTTAAATAGATAAAAATGTTTAAATAAGCTTTTAAACTGTCTTCAGTTCAATAAAATAGTAGCACTTACGATTCGTATGCTGGTGTGTCTGGCGCCCTGAGCTCACCAGGTGGTATGTACTACCTAACCGAATTCTTCTGACCTGTTGTGAGCAAGTAGATTATTCTTTTTACAAGTGGGGAAACAGGTTCAGAGAAATTAAGTAACTTTCCTGAGGTCACACAGCGCCTAAGTGGCCACATCAACACAGGAACCGAGCCACACCTCGTTCTCAAGCCTCCCCACCCATGCGGCCTTGCAACAGAGCAGGCTAAATGTCCGTGTTAGGGCTGTTAGCTCAGGATGGCTTATTGCTGGAACAAGCAACCCTGTATTTCAGTGGCAAACATGTTATTCCCCGAGTTAGTTTCATGGGCCTCGCCTAACTACAAAGGAGGGTGGGAAATGTGGCCCCACAGTGTGCCTAGGACGCAGGATGTGGGTAACACCCAACAGCGTCTCTGGCAAATCCACATCCAAATATTTTTCTTCTCACCAGAACTCACGTCCAAAGTCAATGTCTGGTTGGGGTGCAAACCAGCCAATCTTCACGAAATGCTGTGAACAGAGGCCCCACTTCACGTTCCTGGTAGAGCAGGGCAAGACGCGGTTCTCCGTGGAGAACTTTACAGAATAGATTTTCAGGCCCCTGTCCTGCGTCTGTTCTTGTCCTAACTGCTGAGAAGTTGTGCTGGGCTGGAGGCTGGCAGGGGTGACGGGAACCTTCACCACGTCTTCCATCCTGGGTACTGTGCTCCCGCGGGCTGAACGGGAGCTGCTGCCCTCACCAGGCCCTGAATCTGAGCTCCCTGCTCTGACTTTGCCAGGCGACACGTGTGAGGAGCCTGGACCGTGGGCATTGGCATGGGCCTCACGGTGCCCAGCTTCTAGAGGGCCCGTCCTGCCAGCCAAGAGCACACACAGGTACAAGCCGAGCGGAGGCCTCCAGCAGCCCAGGCCGAGGTTCCACGAGTTCTCTGCTGCTGCCTCCCCTGCCTTTGTCTTTCTGACCTGCCAAGTCAGCCTATTGCGTAGACAATGCAGCACTAAGAGACATCAGGAATTTGCACTAATTCAATTAAGCAATTAGCCTATCAAGCAGTAGGAAATGCCAGGACTACCCCTTCTGTTGAATGGAGCAGGACCGTGTCCCAGCTTCTGTTGTCTGGTCTTCAAAAGGCCGTTAGGCGCTTGCCCGGGAGACTGTGCTCCCCCCTCAAGGTTGTATACCAGGAATGAGGACCCGTCTTGGAGGATTATCGGGTTCATACATTTTATTGGGAACGCTGGACGCACAGCCCGGAGCCAAGAACCTGAGCTCGAGGGCTGGCTCACTCACGGACTTTTTGTGACATTGGACACATCCTTTCTGGCTCTGGATCTCTATGTCCTCACCTGTATACGGAAGTCAGTCATGCCTGGTCTGCCCACCCTGCAAGGTAGCCGTGGCATAATCTGAGGGAATAATCTACTTGCTCACAAGTGGGGAAACAGGTTCAGAGAAATTAAGTAACTTTCCTGAGCAGCCAGCATATTCAGACGGAGCCTTGAGGCCGTGATTGTCCGTGTGGTGGACGGCTGGCTGGATGACCCAATGTTTCCCATTCGCCTGTCCGGGCCATATTCGGTCTCAAGGCTGATGACAAGACAGCATCCTCCCTTTCTTAGCCTCCGGAGGAGTGCGGGGAGGTGAGGACACACGGGGCGCCATTAGCCACTGAACAGAGGGGAGGTGAGCCACCGGGGAGGTGGGAGGATCCGAACCAATGCAGGCAACATCTCCCAGAGCCTGGTGTGTGTCTGCTGTGAACCCAAGGCAGCCCGAGAGTCCTCGCTGCTCGTTATGGAGACAGAGCCCCGTCATAGGACCCTCACCAAAAAGCATTAGATAGAGGACAGGCCCTTCTTAAAAACAAAACAAAACAAAACAAAAAAACCAAAAAAAAAAAAAAACAAACTAAGATTTTTATTTATTTGACAGAGAGAGATCACAAGTAGACAGAGAGATAGGCAGAGAGAGGGGAAGCAGGCTCCCTGCTGAGTAGAGAGCCCAGTGCGGGGCTCGATCCCAGGACCCCGAGACCATGACCTGAGCTGAAGGCAGAGGCTTAACCCACTGAGCCACCTAGGCAACCCCCACTTCTTAGTTTTTAAGATATTCCCCGGGAAGCAGAGGTCAGAAATGACTGGGGAGTCTGATTGCAAAAGTATACAACCCTGAGCTCTCTGGGCCTCTGCCTTCCCAGCCTTCCCCTCACTTTCCTCGACAAAGGGGTCATGGTGGGATCTGAGGTGCATTCTTGGAAAGGTGAAAATAATATTAAGCAGAATTTGTCTTAAAGGGAAACACTTTCATAATAGATCTTTCAAAACTTTCAGTTTGTTACCTATTTAAGGAAATATTAAACACACCCGCCATCCAACACAGCTTGGGAGAGGAGGCTTCTCTCCACTCCCCATACCTCTACCCCACATGGTTGGAATGTTCTCTGCAGCTGCTCTGGCTTCTCAGGGGAGCATCCTGGCAAATGTCATGGGCCAGCCTCCACAGCCAGTCCTCCTGCTCAGTGCCTGTCCTCCGGCTGGGTCAGCATCAGCAGCAGGGCACCTGCGAGAGACCGCAGGGAGGTCTGGGCCCCCTGCAGGGACACTCAGGAGGACCATTGCCTCCAGGTTGTGTTGACTTGGGACCTTGATTCACATCTTCTGGCTTAGATCCCATACACTTGTCATTTGCACCACATGCTTCTAGGAGATGGGTGAATGAAAGAGGGAGAAATAAGGAATATGCCACAAGCTTACTTCATTAAATCTTTCCCATCTCCATCACCAGACTCAACTTGGAGATTCCAGAAGGAAGAGAAGCAATGAAAAACGTCACCTTTCAGATCGTCCCCACAGTGACTCATTCCAGAAGCTGGGTTTCGTCTTTTTTAAAAACAGAATCAATACCATCTTTCATGAAAACAACCTTTCATTCCTCTTCAGCCTCAGCCCAAATGCACCCGTGTTGGCTCTGTGCAGAACCAGAGACGGAAGACAGCAAGCAGCTCTCCTCACGGGCGCGGTGGGATGTCAGGGTGGAGCCGGGCAGGGGGCTTTTTGGAAAAGAAGTTGGTGGCACCTCCTGTTTTCTCCAGGAGGGGCCACCACCATTAATAACCCCCTCCCAAACAGCTTCTAGGCCCTCAACCCACCCATCTAGGTCCCCGTCTTCTTGGAGCATGCTGACCGGTGGATTCCAGAATGGACCCTGGAGAGACATTTGGGTCTCTCCTTCAGCCCCTCATACAGAGGCGGATCAGTGGACAGCATAGGCAACGGCTTATGACATTGTTTAGTCTAACATCTCAGTGATCTGGGGGAATGAGAAACTCAGACGTCAGTGCCCGTATACCGTCTCCTCCACAATCTGATAGACAGTGGAGTATAGTTAGAATGTGTGCAGGTTTGGAGCACTTAGCACAGATTTAGAAAATTAAAACACACTTAGGTTCATTTATTTCCCCTGTTACTTTTAATAGTTTCACAGAACGAGAGAAATATAGCTCTGAGAGTAGAATGTCCTCTACCACACTACTGAGGAGCTATGGTTGGAGCTGTGTTTGAAGATGAAAAGACATTTTCCAGGAAGACAAGGAGGATAGTGTTCTGTGCAAAGGAACATTAGAGCCAAATAGGTTTGGTCTGCGTGGGGCCCAGTGATTAATCCAACACTGCGGGGGCCCCGGGGGCCTGTGGAATGGCAGGGTGTAGCTGGAGAGGTAATACACAGGGTCTTGGAAGCTACACGGAGACGTCCAGGTGTTATTCTGGTGTGCATGGGAGACCCTGAGAGGACTTAAGGGAGATATAAGCTTCTGAGATCAACAGTTTACAAGAAATCTTAAATCATCCAGCTAGGAATACATCTACAACGGTCCTCTTTCTCCAAGGACTTACAGTGCTTCTCAGATCATAATCTAGACCATGACCACCCAGATGGCAAATGAGGACTTACTAGTCCCCTGGGGAAGAGCCCCTGTCGGGCCTTTGTCCCTTGCAGGGCCTGGCATGATGGGCCATCTAAGCCAATGCCACTGAGAGGGGCCCTGCCTGAGCCCCTTTGCTGACTGCTGTAGCTAAGCACCCTGTCTTGGCCAAGAGGGTCCTCGGGGTGATCTCAGATGTGTACAGGCCCCAGGGGAGGAGCAGTCTCCATTCTTGGGCCGTTGAATCCGTTGAGTTTGGATTTGGCCAGGATAGAAAGTAAAGAGGAAGAGAATGGAGAAAAATGGCTCTGGACGCTGGGGTGCACACCGACTTAGTGATGCCCTTCTCGCTTCAGCCTCCCCTTCTTGTGCTCCTGAGCCTGGAGCCTCCCTGGAGGGGCTGCAGAGCCACAGAAGAAAGCCCTTCTGTCTCCAGAGCTATAGATCTGCATTAACATTTAACCCACAAGACCACCCCCATCTGTCAGCCCAGTGGCTGGGGTTGGGGCCACTTCCTGTCTCCAGGGCCCCTGCATAGTGCTGGCTACAGATGGGACATCTGCTGAGAGTTTGTCAAGTGCCAGATGGAGACAGGCTCCCTCTTCCTTAGCCTGAGCCGCAGGTCTCTGAGACCCCCTTAGATTAACAGGGTGCAGCTCTGCACACTCCCTGTGGTTGGAAGGCACGGTCTCTGTGAGTCACCCTTTGGCCAAGAGCAACTGCAGATCCCTCTTCTGTGTCCCACATTCCTGCCATGATGTCTATTCGATCTCCTTTGCTTTCTTACCCTCTTTCTGCTGCCAGAAACTGTTTTACCAGGGAGGAGATGCTCCTGTCCTTTCTGCTTCCTGCCTCCTCCACCAGCTTCCCATTTTGAATAACTTTGGTCCTTGATGAGATTCCTGGGGACCTGGGCAAGTCCCGTCCGTGTCTCCAACCCTCGGGCGTAGTTCTCCAGAGAAGAGAAGGCCATGTGAGGACAGAGGCCAGTTTGGAGGGATGTGGCCGCAAGCCAAGGAACCCCTGGGGTCACCTGAAGGTGGAAGAGGTAAGGGAGGGTCTTCTCCTAGAGCCTTGGAGGAAGTACAGCCCTCCCAACGTCCTGATTTTGAGTTCAGCCAGGACCTCAGGGCCTCCCTGGGGATTAGCATCACCAGGCTCCACCAGGACCTAGAACCTATTCGCTTTTACCCCACCCAAGACAGAAACGCAGGCCCATGGCTTTCTGCCCCAGATTCTGGAACCAAGCTCAGTGTCGCTGTAGGTAGCAACTGCGTTAATAAGAACAGCTTCCCATGAAAGCTGCAGGGGGGACCTCGCAAGGCAGACGGCAGGGGACATCTGAGGGCAGAGGCTTGAAAGATCAAAGTCAGACTTGTCTTTTGGAGGGAGGGGAGATCAGGTTTCAAAGCATTGTGGGAAGGAAGGAGGGATTAATCCTGTCTTCATTTGGCACCCGCTGTACCGGGGCCAGTGGGGTCCTCTCTTCCTTGTAGAGGCTGCTTGCCCAGATGCAGAGGAAGCCTTGTTTCCTTTCTGTGAGGGAGTCTAACCCTGAAAGGGGTACCATTCCTACGCCCCAGGAGGAGGCAAGTCTGGATGACATGGCCTGTGGAGAGAGCCCACCCGCTATGGCCACCCCTTGTGAATGGTCAGCAGTGCCTCATAGGGACGCTGTGACCTGCTGCTGCTTATCCAAGGTGAGGCCAAGGCTGTGTTCCTCTGTTGCCAGTGGAATAACTCACGGCCAAGTTCTGATCTGGATCTTGCTCCCTGGGGTCAACGTTTGGCTATTTATTCCACTTAGGGATACCATTCACCGTCCCGCTAAGGGGCGCATGGTCTCTGGGATAGATGTCAATGAGACATCCATGAGGAGAAAGACAGCAGAGCAAGGTTGGAACTATAGTGAAGGTCATCAGAGGACAGGGTATGGCAAGAAGGTGGCCTTTGGTGTAAGAGGGACCTAAGTTTCAGTTCTGGCTCTGCCATCTAAGTAGCTGTGTGACCCTGGGCAGACCCCTTCACTTCCTGAGTCACCATTATCATCAGTGCCATTTACTACCTACTGTATGCCAAGCAACTACTACCTCATGTAATTCTCATAACAACCCTATGAATAGATATTATCGCTTTAAAAAAAAAAAAGATTTATTTGCTAGCAAGAGAGAGCATGTGGGAGAAAGAGAAAGCAAAAGCCAAGCAGGGGGAGCGGCAGGCAGAGGGAGGGGCAGAGGGAGAAGTAGGCTCCCTGCTGAGCGGGGATCCCGATGCTGGACTCGATCCCAGGACCCTGGGATCATGACCTGAGCCATAGGCAGCTGCTTAACCGACTGAGCCACCCAGGCGTCCCGATATTATTCCTATTTTAGCGATAAAGAAATGAGCTTCAGGGAGATCGCCAAACCTGCCCAAGACCAGCTTAGCTAGTAAGTAGTTAAGACAGGATTTCCACCTGGCTCTGACCCCAGGCCTCGTATAACAGTTCAGTGGTGGCTCCCAAGAACACAGGCCCCATCCTGAGCCCCAGAACCGTGTCCTTACTTAGGAAAAGGGTCTTTGGAGCCCTCCCAACATCCTGATTTTGAATTCAGGCCTCCAGAACTTTGAGAGAATACGTTTCTGCTGTTTTAAGGCCTTCGGTCTGTGGTCATTCATTACAGCAGCCCTAGGACATTCGCACGCCACGCAATGTATGGGACTGCATTTTATTGCTATACAACGATGTGAGAAAACCTACTTGCTAGAGCAAACGTGGTGGAAGGGTTCGTAAGTGCTCTTAGAACCTCCTAGATGAGTTGTACCCATTTGACCCCAGCCGTAGGTAGCACAGCCAACTGGCCCTGAGCCTCCTTGTTTGGAACGCTGCTCTCTGCAGGGACAGAGTGATTCCCACAGATGGAGAGGGCCCAGCCCAGGCCAAACGATCTCTCCTTCTGGCAGCTCCCCTGCTTCCGTGCTGCCTAGGACTCAGGCTGTTTCTGGTATGAGCCCCACTCTCACCTACCGAGGTGCAGGGGAGGGCTCACTGGCCGGCCATCTGGTGTCCTCAGGTTATTAAGGAATCTGAGTAACTTCCTTTACTCAGGAACATCCTGTGACTCCCACTGCCTCCAGAGGCAAGTCCAAACTCCTGAGTCTGGATGCCAGGCCCTCAGCCTCTGGCCCCAGGCCACTGACAGATTTCTGGCCCCTGGGGGATCCCAGATGCTGACCCACATCCTCCCCCGCCCCAAGAGGCCTGGCTTTGTACCTGAGATGCTAGGCTGCGTGTCTGCACCCCGCCCACCCATCTCTCAGGTGGCCTGAGAGGAGCTCTGTCCATGAAGCCAGACGAGCTGCCTGGACACACCTTCCCCAGGGCTGCTCCTCTACTCCTATCCCACCTTGCAAATTCTTGAACCCCCTCTGCTCTGTGGGATGCCCTCAGTCATTGCCTGGGTCAGCACCCAGCAATGAACCTGGGGACACAAGCCCCCACAATTTAGACAGATGCTCCAAGCTACCTCTGACCAGAATCACACAGCCCTTAGTTACTGTCAAAGCAGCCTGTAAAACTCCGGAAATAACACGAAGTTGCCTCCTCAAAAGTCTGTGGGATATTGTTCTGCCTGAGGGGACAAACGCAATGTGCCATGTTTGCAAGAGAAAAAAAAAAAGAAAACCAGCAACATACTAATAATTTGCACCTTGGTGAGAGTCACAGAACTCTTCTGCCTTCCTTCTGCAGAGGGGACAGCGCTCATGCAATCAGCAGAGAAGGTTAAGCAGTTCCAGGCCCCAGGGCAGAGTGACCTCCTCACTACTATCACATGGAAACCAGGCAGGGACATTCCAGAAGGGACAAGATACTCAAGAAAGGAAATACTACTGCTGCCCCAGTACCTGATCAGTCAGTATGATCCAACCCCTGAAATGCTTACCCTGAATTTTCACCCTTTAAAAGGCTGTCCTTGATGAAAGACCTAAACGTGAGACAGGAATCCATCCGAATCCTAGATAACACTGGCAGCAACCTCTGTGACCTCCGAAGCAACAAATTCTTGCTAGACACGTGTCCAAAGGCAAAGGGAAACAAAGGCAAAAATGAACTATTGGGACTTCATTAGGATAAAAAGCTTTTGCACAGCAAAGGAAACAGTTGACAAAACCAAAAGACAACTGACAGAATGGGAGAGGCATTTACAAATGTCCTATCAGATAAAGGGCCAGTATCCAAAATTTACAAAGAACTTATCAAACTCAACACCCAAAACCCAAATAAGCCAATCAAGAAATGGGCAGAAGATATGAACAGACATTTCTCCAAAGAAGACATCCAGATGGCCAATAGACTTGTGAAAAAATGCTCGACATCTCTTAGCATCAGGGAAATACAAATCAAAACCACAATGAGATACCACCTTACACTAGTCCGAATGGTGAAAATTAACAAGTCAGGAGAAGACAGATGCTGGCGGGGATGTGGAGAAAGGGGAACCCTCCTAAACTGTTGGTGGGAATGCAAGCTGGTGCAACCACTCTGGAAACCAGTAGGGAGGTTCCTCAAAAAGTTGAAAATAGAGCTACCCTACTACCCTACGACTGGGACCGCACTAGTAGGGATTTACCCTAAAGATACAAATGTAGTGATCCGAAGGGGCACCTGCACCCCAATGTTTATAGCAGTAATGTCCACAATAGCCAAACTATGGTAAGAACCCAGATGTCCATCAACAGATGAATGGATAAAGAAGGTGTGGTATATCCACACACACACACACACACACAATGGAATATTACTCAGCCATCAAAAAATGAAATCTTGCCATTTGCAACGACATGCATAGAACTAGAATATGTTATGCTAAGTGAAATAAGTCAATCAGAGAAAGACAAACATCGTATGATCTCACTCTCTTGTGGAATTTAAGAAACAAAACAGAAGATCATGGGGAAGAGGAAAAAACCAAAAACAAGATGAAATCAGAGAGGGAGACAAATCACAAGAAATTCCTCCATCATAGGAAATAAATGGAGGGTTGCTGGTGGGAGGGGAGTGGGGGGATGGGGTCACTGGGTGAGGGATATTAAGGAGGGCACGTGATGTGATGATCCCTGGGTATTATGTAAGACTGAGGCATCACTGACCTCTACCTCTGAAACTAATACATTATATGTTACTTGAATTTAAATAAAAACAATAAAAAACCCTGCTTGTAAGCTACCAGGGAGTGTGGAACCTTGGAGCATTAGCTCTCTGTTCTCCTGGGTAGCACCACTCCAGTAAACAGACCAGCTTTCTTCACTGCAAAAGCTTGGTTTCCTTTGTTGTCGCCTTGCTGGGCATTGGGGGAAGGTCCCATTTGGTTCGGTAACGGTCATTGCTCAGTGCTTGCTGACATCACCTGAGTAAATGGATTTCAGTGATGGTCCCCTGATGAAGGAGAGGGATCACTCTTTGACGGTGTACTCCACTCCTGCATTTGTAGCGTCTCTGCTCCCCACTTATTCTGGCCCTCGAACTCAATCTAGCCACAGTTCACCAAATCCTACTTTTCGGCTCGCCCTCCAGGCAGGCTGCTCTGCACAGCTGGGCAGGCTGGGTATTGGACAGTTCTAGGGGGCACCATCCACTGGGACCGTGATGCGAATGGGACCCTCTGTGGGTTTGCAAGGTCGTGTCCCTTCTCCCAGGTGTCTTCTGCCTCCAGATGCTGGTCCTGGAGCAGGTTCAGCCTGCTTTTCTTCCCCAGTGCTTTTATCTTGCCAAGCACCTCTGGGTGCAGCTCGGGCTTCCTCCTGGGGCTGCAGGATCTCCGTGGGGATGCAGATCTTCAAGGGGACCCTTTATTCTCTGTCCTCTCTAGTCACAGAATTAGATGCGTGCCTGTGTGCTGTGCCTTTGGCATTAGTAAGGTGACACACAGTGGATGGTCTTAGAGGAAGCAGCAGCTCTGCAGTATTATTATACCAGGACCACAGGTGTGAACTGTGACCACCCCTGACAGACTGGATTCCAACCCCATCCTGCCTGACACCACAGAGGGAGCTCTCCCCACTGCTCAGCTGAGGGGGATTATAGCCCAGGAGTGGCCATTGTGGACAGAAGGGAAGGGCAGGCCCAAAGCAGGGAGAACTCTCTAGGGAGGGGTCCCGGGGGTGCTGTGGTTTTTGCTTTCTGTGTCCTTCGCTCTGCTCCCATCCTAGGCTGACTTCTGTGGGCTGGGCCGGCCGAGGCCCAGAGCCTTCAGTGGGAGGTCAGGGGCTGGGAGTTAGTTCTGAGCCCCGGTAAGTAGAGCCAGCCACCTTCCTGGCCTGGCCCCAGGGCCCTCCCTCTTTTATAAATTGGCCATAATTCCTGCCCTGCCTGCCTCCTGGGAGCCTTGAGAACCTCCAAGGGATGACGTGGCTGAGGTGTTTGTGCCCTGCACGATGTGGTCACTGGTCCTGTCCGTGGTCTGTGCCAGGGGCTCTCCTGGCCCGTCTGCTGCAGGACAGATACAGGCACATCTAGGCCCTCAAACCCGCATACCAGATATTTCTGTTGCGGACCTAAGCCCGAGCACATCTCCCCGAGGGGAAAAGGGTCTATGACATTCCTTCCTCAGAGCATTCTGGATGCGGTGGAACAGTACAGCAACTGGGGACTGACTATCCAACAGCAAGAATGCCGGAAATTGAGAAACTTCTGTGCGTGAGGAGAAAGCAGGCATGGAGATATGGGCCGGCAGTCAGGATGGATGGGAGGCATGAAGACGGGCTGTGTGTCCCGTGTGTATGTAGGCTCATGGTGGTGGGGGCCCTGGCAAAGGAGGTGGTGGCCACAGTGAAGGGGTCTAAGCTTCCACTCCTCCCCAGAGATGCGCTAGTTACCCGGGATCCCACACCGTGTGTGTACATGGTGTGGAGCTGGAAGCAGCAGGCAGCTCTTCTAGAAGGAACCGGCCTCGTCCTGGGCGGGGAGGTGGGCCTGAATGAGGGGCTGTCGCAGGCTCCCAGAGGGACATTCAGGTGGACCAGAGCAGGAGAACCGCTGAGGGCAGGCTGAGGTCAGCAACACCCCTATTCAGTTTCTGATAATTTTAGTCACAGGGTTAGGAGGTCAGTGGTTCTTTATCTAAGACCATTGTCTTCAATTTAAATGAGCTCTCAGGGAGGAGGGTGGTGGGACAGGAAAGCAGAGGTGGGAAGGGCTCGGGAGGTTGACAATGGGCCGTGGGCTGACTCCTTCCCAGGAAGGAGCAACCCCAGATCTGGGGGGGGCAAGGAAAGGGGGGCGCACTCATATCCTGAGCAGGCCCTCGAGGCCGCTTTTTGATGCGAAGAGGTGAGGTTGGATCACAGGGGCGGAAATCTGGGAAACACGGCCCGAGCGAGCAGAAAAGCGCAGCTGGAATCGATGGTTAGCTCATCCCCGCGGGGACTTTCCACAGGACAAAACACACGTTCTCCATATAGAAGACAGGGCTCGGGGGACCTTAGGACACTGCGAGCTTTGTTTCCCTGCTGCCCTGCGGCCTCTCTGTGTGACCTTGGGGGAGGCTGGGTGCCGGCTGGACCCCTCCCTCCCCAGCGCGGGGTGGGTGCGGGGCTGAGGGCTTGGCAGGACAGAGGGCTCTCGGCAGATGTACCTGTTCATGAGGGCGCTGCCTGTCAGGACGTTAGTCTGGTGGAACGAAGGTGTTCTGACCTGTCAGACTTTGGCCGCCCTCAGTAACCCTACTCCATGGTCAATGTCTTGGTTCCAACCCACCCGGCCCTGGTCACCGCAGGGCTCCCGGAGGCTGGTGGGCGTCTCTCTCCTCTCAGAGGAAGCGTGGTGGGAGCCAGAGTCAGAAGTCTCTGCAGGGGCACCTGGGCACTGCATCTCCCAGCAGATCGGAGCACAAGGCCCCGGGGGTGGGGGGTAGCCAAATACACTGCCGGGGATGTGGGCCGGGGAGAGGCCCCTGGGAACTCCTTGAGAGGACGCCGCAGAAGGGGCAGAACTGGAGTGTGAATCCAGACCCGCCTGGCCTCAGCCTCCATTCTCTTTCCCTGGAGGAAGACCGTGGGAGACTCTCAGGGGTCGAGCCTTGTTCTGGAGGATCTCCCACACCAGGACAGTCACGGTGTTTGTTCAAATGAAGCATCGGGGTTCGGTATGGATTCCTTTTCATGAGAAAGCAGGACCGTGCAATGGATAAGGCCTGGTCTTCAGGGCCGAAAAGCCCAGCTCTGTTTCTGCCGAAAAGCCCGCTTGCTGTGTGACCTCGGGCCAGTCTCTTAACCTTCCTGAGGCTTGTTTTCCTCATTTGGTTAAAAATCAATAATCATATCTACCTCCTACGGTTCCTTTGAGAATCACATGAGCTGTGTTTATAAAATGAGCGGAATAGGTTCTGGCACACAGTAAATCTTCAAAAAAAAACACTTGTTTTAATAATATCTTCTCCCCCCCTCCCCCCACCATGATTGGGGAGAAGTACAGCTTGCATGATATGTGCCTGCTTGTGTTCCCAGATCTCTCTACACATTGAAACCAGGTCAGAATCCTGCGGGGTTCTCCAGTCTTCCTTCTGCCTAAAGAGAAGAAGCCTCTGACCCATCTTGTGGGCTTGCTTTGAGAAATTACTAGTGAATGTGCTCATAAAAACCTCTGCTAAATGTCAAATCCTTAAAGATACCATTCAAGGAGAGGAGGCTTTCTCCCAGGCTGCGCCCCCCACCCCCGGGCACAGAGGAATTCAGAGATCTCAAACTAGAGCGTGTATGTTATCATTTACAACAAAACTTTACAGGAAAAGAACGGACACACACGAGCCTCTGATTACCTGCTTTAAACCCCACTTCTGATCTTTAGGGAAGCCTGGGCCTAGAAAAGCAGAAGTCGCACAGACGCATTGCAAAGTCGAGGACTGATTGGTCTGGGGCTTACCTAGATCCTCTCCAGGAACTCTGAGGCATTGCAGAAAATCAAGAATCCTGCATGTACCCCTGAGCACCCCTTGGGAACAGGGTGAAGGGGCTTCAGTGTCCGTGTTGGGGCCTGTGGGATTTTGGTGTGGTGTCTTTTAAAGAAGGAGACCTCCCTACTCCCGGAGGAGGTGGCAGATGGCCCGGGAAGTCACCCTCAGTAAGAACAGCAGCCTGGGACCTGTGCCTCGTGAGGACAAAGGCTCTAGGCCCGTGGGGGTGCTCGGCACGCCCCCCACCCCGCAACGAGGGGAGGCTGCTTGAATTGGCTCATGTAGCCCTGCAAACAAAGCCAGGCCATTTGCATCCTGATTTTTTAATTTTCTATTACTTTCTGTCCCCATTTTCCCTGATGAAACAGTTAACATGCTGGAGCACGGACTACACAGCAGGGTGAGTTTCAGTTACTTTACGGGAACTAGCTTCCTTCGATCCAATTATTCTACAGGTGTCTCATCAGCCCCTTTTCCAGCTAAGAACACTGACCGAGGGTTGGATAAGCGTGCGGGTCATGCAGGACAGGGACCTGGCCCAGCCCTCAGGCTGCCCCATGAGAACGGGCAGTCCTGGGCACTTATAGCATCCCAGAGGCTGTTCTAAGGGATTAATCCACTGAATCCTCTTAATGACCTTGTGAAGAAGGTATTACCATCCTCATGCCCACTGCACCCATGTGGAAACAGAGGCATGGAAGGATCTAGAACTGGCCCCTAGCCACACCGTCCAGAAGTGTCAGCTACAACTGGTGTTTAACCACCACACCCTGCTCCCTGACTGGGGGGCTGCCTCTTCCTTGCTGCTCCCAGCCTGGCTCTTGTTACCCAGGACTCCATGGCGTTGACCTCAGATTGGCTCAACTACCCTCTGCTGTTGGGCATTCAGGTGGCCTGCACGGCCCGTGCCTCCTGCCTCATGGGGTTTCCTAGAATGGGCTCTAGAGACTTTCCTGGTGGGGGCCAGGGGAAAGTTGAGAGGCACCAGGATGCTGCAGAAAGACCTATTATTAAAGAACAGTGTACCCATGTGGGCCTCTGAAGGTCCCCGGAGAAGGAGAGCTCTCCAGGATGGCCAAGGCTCCTAGCGCTCCTGCGATGGCCGAGAACATGAGCACTTATGTTCCTGCCCCCCATCCTATAAAACAAGACCAGGAGGGTCCTGAAGGCTGTGTGCACACCAGCCCCTGTTGCCCACTAAGCGTGCCCCCAACTGGGTCCAGGATTCAGACTGCGGCTCTGGCTTTGCCTATGGGACACTAGGGGCCGGGCAGGATGAGCTGAGCCCAGACTTTTTCACAGTCACGTTCTTGCCTTGATCCCCTTGGCCTGAAGGTGAGGACTCATTCCCCCACTGGGAGTAATGCTTCGGAGGTCAAGAGAAGATGAGAAGGACGCTGGGTTCTGTCCTGATTCTGCTAGTACGACTCTGGGGCTTACTTCCTCCTCTATACAGTTGGACCGCTGTGAAAATATATCTAGATCTGACAGTACTCATTACTATTTCCCAAAGTGTGTTCCATGGAAGAAGGCATTGCTTGAGCCAGGGGTTCTGTATAGTCAAATACATTGGAGAAAGGCTGCCTATCTGGGGCCACTCTTAGAGATCCACAGTGCATGTCAACAACACGTGCTCGGAGAAGTCCCCCTTCCAAGGCATTGATTTAGTCGGGCTTAAACCAGCATCTCCCATATGTACTTACCAATGGAACACTTTTTAAAACAACTATTGACTATTTTTAGACAACTATTAAGCCTTCTACCGAGGGTACGTACAGTAGTTCCTCCGGCATCAGGCCTGTGCTCTGTTCCTCTGCAGGCCTAGAGGAGGAGGACACAGCCCTGCCCTCCAGCACTGTAGGGCCCAGCAGAGGCATGGGACACCCACAACCTGGTCCAAGAGCCAGAAGGGAGTTCTGGAAAGGAAACTCAAACATTTCCATCCAGGCATCAAGGAAGGCTTCCTGGAAGAGGCGATCTGAGAGTCAGGCCTAGTGGAGTTGGCTGGGGCAGGGGTGGACGAAGACATGGGTGTATTGGTTTGACAGTCTGAAGGTCATGGGTGAGGGGAGAACTGGGCTCCTCTGATCTTGAGCACCTTGACTCGAACCTACAAACTCCACTGAGCAAATCAAAACCATCCAATGAAATGGCTCCGCCTCCTTAGGAAACAGATGAACCGCCATCTTCCGTGACTCGATTCACTCCACATAGCTCCTCGGTATTCCTTCTACCCACATGCAGGTTTCTTCTTTGAAGAGTCCTACTGAATATACTTTCTCTGCCCCCTTTACATTCGAGTGATACTTCAGTGCTTCTTAAGAAACAGAACCCAGGCATGCAGGACTTTTGTTCATTCATTCTTTTTGTCAATCAACAGTTACTGAGTGCCTGTCTACTCTCTTCCAGGTGTGGTGCTAGGTGCTAGAGACCCAGAATGGCATCAAACGTGTCCTTTCCCATAAAGAAGCCCAGAGTTGTAGGCTGTAGAAAGGCATTGCTCCTGTAATATAATCATGAAGCTTCCCTGTGTCATAAATAGAATATCTGAGAAGCTGCTGTGTCACCGTGTAAAAACGGGTCATCTACTGTATTAGGTGCAGGGCCTGAGAAGGGCACAATCACCCCAGATGCAGGGCAGGTCTTGGGAGAGGCATGAAAAGGCAATCCAGGCAGAGGGAACAGCTTGTGCAAAGGCACTGTGGCCTAAAGAGCTGAATGTGCAGAGCTAGAGTTGACATAAGAAGCTGAACAGGGCCCAGATCATGGAGTGTCTCTTAAGCCCTGTTAAGTCTGCACTCTGTCTTGAGGGCTATTAGTAGGGAGGAAACTTGATAAAATGCGTGTTTTTAGGACTATCTCTCTGGCCATAGAGTGTGGGGGCTGGCAGGATAATTGCTGCCAAGATGAAGGGACGCTCCTACCTCGTGAGGGCCCCACACAGCAGGAGACCATTATGCTCCCAAGCTCCAGGTTTGGAGGACACCTGGAAGGCAGATGGGGGCAGCTGTGCTGTAGAAATCCCAGGAGACTGACCCCCGACAGGCTCTGCCCTCTGCCCAGCTAGAGCCTGCCAGGCAGTGGACAGTGAGGACACAATTCCCGTGACTTGGCACCAACAACAGACACAGGAGCTCAGGACATCTCCAGGGCCCATGTTTCTTCGAGAAAGCAGACAAGTTCTGCTCCAGGACAATCTTTTCACAGGATCCAGGCAATTAATTATTTCTTATCTCACCAAGTAAGGGGCCCATGTGGAAATCACTCCCATCCTTCTGTTCAAATTTTATGTTGCTGTTTATTCTGAACAGGAAAAGAGCAGAAAATAGAACTGTTTTCAGATGAATGCCAATGAGGGTTTTTTTCCTTTTATTTCTGAGTGGTGGGAAGAGGGAGAAAGGGAGGAGAGGGGCCTTTTCTCTGGGGCTGTTGGGGTGGGTGCAGGCATGCCCCGGGGGGGTATGCTTGGGGACTGTCCCCCCGCTGCCCTGCTCCCACCTGAGGGGACCCGAGAGTGCATACAAGCCGGAGCCCGGAATCTGCCTGGACCCCACCTGATAGTCCTTCTCAGGGTTATTCCCTTGGTGGAGAGCGTTGAGAACGAGCCCTTGTTGATGGACCCTAAACTGTTCAGGCCTACAGAGTTCCTGAGGGACTAGAACGAGGGAAGGGAGTAGGGCACAGACCTGCCTGGCTGGTTGCCCATGTCCTACCATGAGCACCAGACTGGGAGCAGGGGCCCCAGGCTCTGGCCTCTGCACAGCCCCGTGTGTGATGCTGATGAACTACGTTCTCTTTCTGGCTGCAGCTTCTCCCTCTGCAGGATAGGTCTTCTGCCTTCAGCAGATGCTCTGGGAAAAGTCTACTATGGCTCCCCAACTCTCACACCCCCACAGAAAGCACAGAACATCCTCCAAGAGTAACCGGGCTGGGTGTCCAGGTTGGCTACTGCGAGGGAGGCGCGGTGGTGGGCGGGGCTGGGGTTGTCTTTGTGCTGTGATTTTGCTGCAATTCACATCTCCCCAGGAACTGCAGGGAAATGGCCCACTATGGGCCCTAGCTTCATCAGAGTTCTGCGGAGGGTCCCCAGAGCCTTGGAAGCTGGGATGGGGGTTGACAGGCCCTGGAGGGTAGGAGGTGGGGGCCGGTCAGGATTTCCTGGCATGGGGGGCAGGAAGGAGTCTCTGCAGTGTCCTGGCTGTGCGTCCCTGAGCTCAGCCATCTTTCTGCACTCCTGTTCCTTCATCCGTATGCTGGGGATAGTGTTGCTGGCCCGTGTGATTAGGGGAGCACAAATGAGGACAGAGGTCATGTCGACAGCCGTCACTGCCACATCCCTGGTGCCTAGCTGGCCTCCCGTGAGTGGCTGTCGAATGAATCGTGCAAGTGCAGTGCATAGTATCGACTGCCAGAGAAGCAAAAGCCAGTGTAGCTGCTGCCCTCGATGAGCTGTGCCCACTCCATCGCCCTCCGTGGTGCTTACTGGCCCCGATGTTTGCACGCTCAGGGGTGTGTGCTCCCCCCAGGCCTGTCATCAGTGAGGGATGTCCGTGCCCAGGTTGCCATGCCCTGTTCTCTGTGGGCTGCCAGAAGCCTCCATCGTTTGCCTTGGCAGGTGCAGAGACATGCTGTGAAGGCTACGCCCCCTCCAAAGAAGCAGGGGTCCCTGAGCCTCCGCTGGGGTCAGCCACCTCTGCCCTGCCCTACCTTGTCTTGTCCTCCTGCCTGGCCCCCTCAGTGCCAGCCTGGCCTCACCCAGCACTCCCTGGCCTGCTGGATGCTGGGCTACGGGCTGCCCCTTCTGGGTTGGGACAGGAGCTTCCCTTGTGCACCTCCTCCTTTCACGCTCATGCCATCCCACCCCAAAGCCCAGCTGTTGTTTTAGGATCATCCCAGACCGAGCCCTAGCCTCCAGCTGGCCACTCTGGGATTTGAGTAAAATGCTCAGATTTCTGCCACCCACTCCGAACTGACTGTTTTTGGAAGAGTACTTAGCCTGGGCTGCCCGCAGCACTCTGGGTGGGGGAGGTGAGCCCCCTCCCGGGACCAGCAGGGCCCAAACACTCCCCTGGAAGCTCCTGTCCTGTCATTCCCCCCAGGCTTCTGCACCCTGCCTGAGATCTGGGAGGCTAGAGGGCCCTGCTTCTCCCCTGAGCCCTCACCCAGCCCCCTCCCGCCCTCCATTCACTCCATTCACTCCCCTAGGAAAGCATGGAGGGCCCCGGGCCCCTAAGAGACAGCCACGTGTTCCTTCGTAGCACTTACTCAACAGAAGCTTGCTACTGCTGAGTGAGGCAGGGACCTGCATGTTGTTGAGGGGGTCGGTCCTGGTCCAGGGCTCTTAGCCGTGGAGGTGGGGTCAGGACAGGGTGGCATCCACCTGGGAGGTAAGTCCCCTTGCTCAGGGTGTGGCCTGTCCTGGTTGTGCCTCCCCCTGTGCTGCCCTGAGGCTGGTTCTCCTACTGAGTGCCCCTAACCAAGGCATGATCTTGGTGAGGCCGCGAACTGAGCTGAAGGAGGCTGTGATCAGAATGAATACACATTTCCTGATCACCCACCATGTGTGGGGGTATAGCGCCCGCTGTGCCTGCCCTGTGAGGAGAGGGAGGTAGCTGGAGCCATGGTGGGGCCTCAACAGAGCCCTGGGGAATAAAGTGGGGGGTTGTGACTCCGATGTGGGCATTGGGAAGCCCTCATGGAGGAGCTGGCCTTGAACTCTGTATTGACTTTCAACCGGCAAAGGTGAGAAAGGGCTTTCCAGCTGCAGGGAACAGCATTTGTGAGGGCCAGAGGTCAGGAGGGATGACCACTTTGGCGTATGTGAATAATCTGGGCTTTCTCAGTGGGTGAGGGCACTGGGAAACTGGGTGACCAATGGTCCCACTTTCTGGGACTGAGATGCCTCCCAAGACATAGGACTTTCAGTAACAAAACCAGCTCCGGGGAAATGGAGAGGAGTTGGTCACTAAACTGGGAAAGTGAAATTGACTTCTGATAGAAACAGGCTTTGAATAGACTAGTAAGAGGTTCGGGTTCTGTTCTCTAAGCCATGAGGAGTTACAAGACTTTTTTTTTTTAAAGAGGAAAGGTGGAAGTATCTTCTACAACCAAGCCCACTGATCCCCACACTGATAGGAATGTTTATCTCCATCTTGCAAAGGAGGAAGCTGAGTGTCAGAGAAGTTAGGTCACTGGCCCCAGATCACTCAACAAATAAGCAGTTGCTGATTCCAAAAGTTGCACTCGGAACCACTGAGTCACCATCTCAGGGTGAGTGTCCGGCAGGCCAGGGACTGGGTATTGTGGCCTGAAAGCCAAGGCTGCCTGGGAGCTCTCTGAAGATGGAAACTTGGAGGTTCCTGGGAGACAGGCCTGCGTTGAGCTTTGGTGTCCCTGTCTGTGGCCTAGGCCCTGCCAGCAAGCAGCCCCAGAGCCACTCGGCCTTCCTGGTTCTGTGTCCCTGTTGGCTATCCTGGGGGCTGGCCAGGGTGGGCTCCAGTGAACACTATTGAAAGAACCCCCTGGGACTGAGAGGGGCCATGAGGGGCTCACCACCCAGCAGCCCCGCTCAGCAGCAAGGAGTAGGGGCCAGATGGAGCCCCGGGCTGGGGAAGGCTCTCCCCTTGCTGAGCACATCCTCTGCCCCAGGGATCAGCAAGCCCTCGCGCAGGTCCAGCTCGCCCCTGACCAAGTCCCGGCTGCTTGAGACATGGCAGCCACTCCTGACAGCCAGGCCGAGGAGCATTAATGGGCTAACCCAAGGAGCCCTCACCTAGAACCAGGCACCGGTGGACCGGGGAGAAGTGGGCAATGGGAGGAAGGCCAGGCGGACTGGGACATCCAGGGCCTGACGGCCTGGCAGCAGGTGTGGTGGACCGCAAGCACGCTGGGTGGGAGAGCACAAGCGTCTGGACCGGTTGCTCGAGCCGGATGACCGGCATCTAGGGCAGCCAGGTCCCGAGCACCCACATCTAGGGCAGGAGGCCAGGCACATTGATGATCTGGGTGTGATATAAGGTGGCAGAGTGTGGCTTGGGTGGCACTGGGTGCAGGCACACATCTGGCTCTGAGGTCATCTTGTGTTCAATGTGCCCCTGGCTGTGGAGTTACGCCAAGGAGCCCACCTGCTGAGAAGGGCATCCCAAAGTCAACACCACGGTAGTGATGTTTCCCCCGGCATAGCCGCTGAGGCTGCCAGGCTACGGAAACTTTGCGTGGGTCATCTTGCTGGAAGAGCCCCGCATTGGCCCCAGAGGAGAAACACGAGTGCAGGCAGCTCGGGCCTCAGCCAGAGGGCTCTTGGTGGATCTGTGGAAGGAGGCAGCTCAGGCTTTGTTAGTGAGCCCAAGCAGGAGGTCTCCAGAGAAGAGAATCAGGTGGATCAGGGAGGGGCATCCACCACGGGCACCACGAGTGGGCAACCCCCACAGGCCTTTCTGTGCAGTTCCGGGGTCTAGAAGGACTGATTCTGGTCAGGAACAACAAGGCCTCTTTCTTGGGCATGCAGCTTGGTTGGGGGGCCCCTCAGAACCTCTCAAGGGGTAGCTGGGAGAGGGGAATGGCGGGGGCTAATGCTTCATGGTTGCAAAACTTCTGTTGGGGTGATGAGCGTGTTTTGGACGTTGATAGTGGTGATGATTGCTCACCATTGTGAATGTAATTAATGCCACTGAACTGAACACTTACAGCCAAATTGGCACATTTTATGTTGGAGGTGTACATATTTTACCCCAATTTTTAAAAAGTTAAAAAAATTGTCAGGGTCCCAGAAAACGAGGAGAGACCAGAGACGGAAGGAGGCCGAGGAAACATGACAAGCAAAGGCAAGGTGGGAACCTGGACCAGATCTTGGGAAAGAGAAAAGGACCATTCACGTTTATTAAGGAAAAATTGGTGAAATTCGAAGAGTTTATAGTTTTGTTAATAATACCGTCCCAGTGTTAATTTCTGAGTTGTGACAAATGTTTCATGGTTATGTAAGATGTTAACATTAGAGGAAGCTGGGTGATGGTGTACGGGAACTCTCTGTACTCTTTGCAACTTGTCTGTAAATCTAAAATTATTCCAAAATAAAAAGTTAAAAAAAAATCAAAACAAAAGCCGGACCTGGAGTACCAAGGAGATCTGGGGCCTGGTGTGCACTGGGCCGTGGGCTGTGCCCGGGGAGGGGGCAGGGGGGCCAGAACCAGCTCTGAGCTGGCTGAAAGGATTGGGTGCCAATGCGGAGGAGGCAGCCCAGAGAAAGACAGACGGACGCTGGCAGGAGGTGGGGGCGCTCCCAGTGCCCGAGCCCCGACAGCGGCTTGCCTGTGTGCTTTGCTGGTTTTCTGGTGTTCCCTGCTCTTCAATAGGGGCCTTTGTGTCTTCTCTGGGTAAGAGCAGGGCCTTCCCCAGCCAGCATTGGGGAGGGGGGGGCGGTGCTTAGGAATCCGTGTGGACGTGGAGTTGGGTGGGTCCAGCAGGCCGTTGAAGCCATGGTCGGGCTCCCTCCTCCAGCCACAAGCTGAAGATGAAGGGCAGCATCCGCACTCTGATGCTGCCCCGGCCCCATCCAGACCCCACACCAGGGGCCTCCTCCCGAAGGCAGCTCTGCTCACACCATCTTGGCAGCTTAGAGAATGGATTCCAGCTCCATAATCCAGCACCTGGGGCTTTCTCAGCTGCCTCCAGCCTCCTTTAACCAGCCGGCTTCTCCCTCCACTACCATGGCTGAGCGCATAGGCGGACCCCATCGCCGAAGTGCCAGCCTCAGGGCCTTTGCTTACTCCTTGCTGCTGTTGTCGTCCTGATATTCAAATTCGGTTTTTCAAAGTCTGCATCAAACTCCATCCTCCTGACCTCATGGCATTTGCGACTAGCCTGTCTAGAGTCACTGATTTCCATGAGGCTGGCGGACTGCCCTTCTGTCTCCCGGAGAGCCCGACCGAGGGCCTGGCACCAGGAGATCTGGGGAAGGAGTGATGGAGGCGGAGGCATTTGTGGGGCTCTGTCCGAGAATGCTCTCCGGCCTGGGCTCAGCCGAATCACGAAGGCACTAAGAGTGCTCTGCCCCCACCCCAGGGGGCGCCTGGGAGACTGAGTCAATCGAACCTCCGACTCCCGATCTCAGGGTTGTAAGCTTGAGCCCTGGGCTGGGTGTAGGGATCACTTAAAGATAAAATCTTAAAAAAAATAAAAAGTTAAAAAAAAAAAGATAAGCGTACTCTGTCCTCCTGTCCAGGTATCTGGCACCTCCCTATCCCTCTCAGAGGGTCAGGGAAGGCCTAAAATGCCTTGGAGACATAGGCCCCAGGGTGAGCAAAGAGGAGCCACTGCCCTGGGCTGGGGTTCGTAACTTTTCCGGCGGCCTTGCCCAATGTGTCCTCTCGTTCCTGAACTGGGTGATGGAGGGCTGCCCTCCAGTTTGGAGCTCCCCAGATTGCAGGGAGCGTCAGGGCACAGGGACCAGCCCGCTGTGGTAGAGACAGGCCCAGGGTGGGGGGGTCCTGCCAAAAGTGACCCAGGCCTGACACTGCCTAATGTGGCTTCCTTGGTTGACATTTTGTCCTTGGAAGGACCACAGACATCCTGGAAGAGGCCCTGGATGCCATCCCCCTCCCGTCCTGTTGTCTTCTCAGCCTCTGCTTCGGTCTCCCCACACCTTCCGCCCCATCGGCAGACACTTCTGTAGCAAGGAGGCCCCCGAGAGCCTGGGTGGTCTTCATGTCCTCCAGCCCCCACCGCAACGGGCACTGACCTCCGGGCTCTGTGCATAGGGAGTGCAGGTCCAGGCCCAGCTTCTTAGGCACAGACAAGTGAACCGCATGTGTGAGGCCCCCTGGAGTCCAGGCCAGCCCAGGACACTGGAGCTCATCCCTGAGCCTCTCCTCAGAAAGGCCTGTCCTGCAGCACAAGGCCACAGGCCAGGCCCAGACCTGTCTTCCTGCTCTGGGTACAGCCTCTACTCTGAGCTCTGCTCCCCCAGCCCAGAGAAGGGGGTAAGTCCAGGATGTTCTGTGATTAAGGCTGTGGGTGTTGGCTGTGACTGCACAAAGAACAAGAATGTTTCCAGTAAAACCCTGAGTGATCTAGAAAGCAGTGACCACACCCACCACGTTTATTCTTAGAAATCCCAGAAAGCTCTTGACTAGCTCACTCTTGGAAACTGGACTCTGGCAGAAGACAAGAGGGTCTGTGGGAGACACCCCCCCCCCCAAGTCCCTGCCCTGAGCAAGAGCAGTCCGCCGCCTGAGGAAGCTGAGTGGGAGGGGCGGCTCACAGGGTCCACAGCTGTCTGTGGGCTGGCTGTCTGGGAGCACTGCAATGACCTGGGGCCATCCTCCCACCCTTCAGCTGCCTTTCAGGCTCCAAGTCCTTTGTTGATAAGCACACCTGTGTCGTGTGTCCTACTCCCTCCAAGGAATTCCATCCAACATTCCCATTTGTGGTCTCTCTGGAGGCTAAGGGGGTCATGGTTTAAAGTCCCTAACCTTTAATGCTGGTCTTTGGCTCTGAGGAAGTGTGAATCAGACTACAGCTTATTCCTTATTATCTGGCAAGTGCTTGTTGGGGGAGGGGGGCCTGGGGCAGAGACTCGGATGCTGTCCGTGGCCCCCCTGGGAACTCAAGACGGCAGTCATAAGGGCGTGAATAACTGAAACATCAAGTGTGAAAAGGCCAGAGAAGGCACCAAAATGTTACATGGTGAGGAAGGAGAGGTTTGGCACAGCTGTGTGGACTGGGCGGGCTTCCTGGAGGAAGGGGCATTTGACGGAGACTTGAAAGTTTTTTGTTTTGTTTTGTTTTTTTTTAAATCTTGAGTTTTGGAAGGAGAACGAGGCTGGGGAAAGCCCCTGACAACACAGGAGAGGCAAAGCGGGAGGAGGCGGGGACTGCGTGAAGCAGACAGGGTCCGGATTCCATTCCCGAGCGCCTTCCTCACCGGAGGACAAAGATGGTGAGGATACCAGGCAGGAGCACAGGAGAGTACGCCGGGCCCCGGCGTGGGGAACCCTACGGGCAGCGCTCCCGCCACGCTCACTTCTCCTGAGTGTGGTGCTGACCTGGTGGGCACTTCTGGTTCCCCCCACACAGGCTGGGATCATCCGGCGGCTCTGGTTTGCAGGGCATCAGCAGGCACCAAACAGCCTCTACACAGGGCAAGCTCGAGAACACCATAGGAAGAGATAAATAGTGTCACTGTACCAGAGCCATGGGAGGGTGACCAGCACGGTCCGTGTGTCAGTGAACACAGCCAGCAGCCAGACCCTAGAGAGCCCTGTGCCAAAGCCCCTCTCCACAGGGAAGGGAGACCGAGGCCTGCCTCTAGTCATGCGGGACACCAGAGGGGTTCACTGTGGGGCTCCGTCCTAACATCGCTCCTGTCCCCTTCCTGACAAGAGATCCCTCCCTGTGTCATGGCTAGAGGCAACCTCGAGCCAAGATGTCCCTCAGAAGGAACGATTTACATTCAGTAAAGGGACATCTGTTTATACTTTTCTCCTCAGACCTAGTTGCTCCCTCCAGGCCCTCTGTGCATCGAAGTGGCTTGGGGCCTGGCCCCCTCGGGTGAGGAGCAGTGTGGGAGAGTCTTGGTTCCCACAGAAGGACAGCTTGCTGTGTCAGGGTGGGCTCTGCCGGCCACCAGTGGGGTGGACTCCTGGGAGCCTAGAGCATAGAGAATTTGACAGTGACCATTCCTTCTGTGGCAGTGATGGGGCTCTAGAGAGACCCGACTCTCACTCCCCTGCAGGCGTGAGGAAGCAGAGGCCCAGGAAGGGTGGGAGGGACCAAGAGTGGGGTTGAGGAGCCTGGGGCCTGACCCGACAGGAGTTTAGAAAACCCCGGACCTGGCTTCGTGATGGAGGAGGAGAAGGAAGGGGTGGGAGGCTGTAAAAGGGCATCAAGAGGGATTCTTGTGAGGACAGAACCTTCTGTGTCTTCGCTTCATTCTCAGTATTCCAATGTCCCGGTATGGCATGGCTGTAGGGTTCTGCAAAGTGTCACCACGGGGAGAGATGGGTAAAGAGGATATAGGAGCTCACTGCATTATTTCTTATAACTGCATGTGAATCTACAATTATCTGAAAATACGTGTAATTAGAAAAAGAGGAAGGGAGGAGAAAACTTCAGAGCTGGCCGCTCACAGAAGTCTGCAGGGAAGAGGAGCCAGCCAGGAGTGGACAGCTGAGCTGGGCGAATGGTGGGCCGGGGCGCTCGGCTGGGCTGGCTCTGAGCACAGTGACTTCTGGGGCCACCATGGTGAGTGTCAAAGGACTGGGAAAGGACAGGGAGCAGAGCTGAGAGGGTGCCCCAGGGAGGGTGCTGTAGGGGGAAGGTGGGGAAGCCACCACAGACCTCTGATGACCGGCAAGGAGGGGCGTGGGGTTGTCGGGGACCGTGTCTGCTCTGCGGCCCAGGGCCATCATGGTCAGAAAGGGAGTGGTCAGCCAACTGAAGATGGGAAGACAGGAGGACTCTGGGGTATCTCTAAAACAACAGCTGTTTACGTTTCCGAGGGAAGAATTCACATTGGATGCCAGGAGGGCAGGGCTTGATGGCAGGAAGTGCTCAGGGGGTGTCCGAGAAGCCACCGGGCTGTGTGGTCTGCAGCTGGGTCAGAGGCACGTGCGCTTTCCCGGTGTCTGTACTTGAACCCCGCTGAGCAGCCACAAGGTAGCAGGCAGAGGTCCCTTCCTCAGCCTGGGACTGGTGACATGGAAAACTGGAAGATGACTTTAGCAGATGAGATTGAGTTTGGCGAAGGGACTGACAGGGGCTGGGAGCTCTGTGGTTTGTAAATGCCTCTTCCTAAGTGCCCTAGACAGAGCGTAATCACTGGGGCTCCCTTCTGCTCACTGAATCAGCAGCTCTAAAGCTTCTCAAGAAACCCTCCCACCTTTTCAGACCTCAGTCCTGTTCCCTTTTAGCACCCCCTATACCTAACACTCGGTGTCTCAGCCCAGGCAGGGAAGCCGACACTATCGGAGGGTTCCTGCCTCTGATGCCCATGCTGCAGGAGGAGCCCCTGTCCACTGGCACGGAGATGGACAGAGCCCATTGCCCATGTGTCCAGAGCCCGCCCCACATTCTGAAAGCAGGCTAGCAAGATTGCCGTCAGCTTTGCCAGGACTTGCCTTGTGCCTGATGCTTGGGCAGGGCTCGGGGACAAGGCAGACAAGAGGTGGAATAGGAAGGACCCACATACTGCCCTGCATAGCTCCTGGCCATGCTGGTGTGAGGGGAACTCATCTCACAAAGCCAGAGATAATCAGACAGTTGCGGGGCGGGGGCGGGGGGTGGTGTGGTGTGGTGGTGGGTGCAGCCCATCTGGGCTGCAGGCTTGTGGGAATATTGACATGGGGAGGTTCTTCTTGAAGGAGATTTGGCCCAAGAGTTCCATAGGTTGGGGATGCAGACAGATCGGGGAAATCTTCAGAGGAAGGAAAGGACGGACAAGTGGGCTGGGGTGAGCACCTGGTGCGTTGAACAGGATAAGCCTGGAAGTTTCCATTTAACTTCCTGTCTTCTGTGCTGCCTCACCACTCAGGAGGAGGTGTTCCCTCCAATTCAGAGGATGGAAGCAAGGCCAGTGAAGATAAAGGACCACCCAGAGGCCTCTCAGCTCTTCCGTACCGACCAGATCGTGTTGGCTGGAAAGGAGAGGGCTCCTTGGCATAGGCACAGAAAGGCAGCTGGGGTGAAGGCTCAGTCCGGCTACAGAAAGCCCTGGAAGCCAGACCAAGGGGCCCCCACAGGGGCAGTGGCTAAATGCTCCACAGTTCCCAAGGGACCGAAAGGCCTGCCCCTCCAGCAGCTCTCCTTTTGCCACTGGCTCTGGCCTTGCTTCTGGAGGGAATTTGCGGGGGCAGCTGGTACAGAGCCTGGGCACATGCTGGGGCTCCCCTCTGGGCTCCAGCCCCTCTTAACTGGCTGGCCTTGAGCAAATCTCGTAAGCTCTCTGATCCTGAGTGTTTCACAGCAGCGGAATCTAATATGCTGTCAGTTGCTGCAAGGATTGGAGGTACTGGAGGCAAGTGCTGGGTGTGTGGTCACGCGCAGCAGTGCGGAGCTATGAAAATTATGGCCACTGCTGGCTGCGGGCACGTCTTCCTCAGGGTCCCTCTTCAATCACCTGATCACCTCCACGGGGATTGTTCTGACCCTCGCTAATGCTGCTCGGTGGAGGGGAATCTCTCAAGGATTTGCGACAGAGCCCCATGGTCTGGGATACGCCCTGAACATAAGGAAATCGAGCGGCATCCCTAATCCTGCATCTCACACATTTTACACAGCATCTGAGAGGAGCTGCCGACGTCGACAGCTGGTCCCGCAGCGTTCCCTCTCGGAAGAGCTATTAGCTGTGTCATGCATCCATTTGTAATGAAATGGAAGTGTTTTGATTTCTCTAGGAAGCCGGATTTTCTCCCAAATCCTTTCTGCTTTCATCCTTGGACATGAAACAGCCTATTCTAATCACATATGAAGGGGCAGCGGTTAGAAGGCGCCCATGAAATCTGATCACCAGCTCAGCTCCCGGGCGGCAGCTTTGATCGCTGGGAGGGAGCAAGGCGTCCCCCGCTTGGCGCTAATAGCCCCATGCATTATTGAAGAGCCACGTTTCGCCAGCAGACACGTTGAGGGAGAGACCCAGATTGCAGGCCGCCGTGTCAGCTGCTTCCCTCGCTCCGCGATGATCGAGCTTTGTAATCTGGCAGAGCCACTAAAAATAGGCACCTGACAGAGCTGTCTGTGCGGCTCGCCCCACCCTTGCCACAGACTAGCTGGGGGCAGCGGACATTCAACATGCAAATAAGGAAACCACCACTTTCCAATTCTCTTAATTGCTGGTCCTCTGATCCAAGTGTCTGGGGATTGAGCAGCTGCCCAGGGAATATCCTTAGGAAATGCACATCGGCTGCCTCAGCTGACTACGGGCTGGGCTGTGGCCTGACTGTTCTCTTACCCTCTGTGTGGGACACATCAGATGCCCAGGCTTGGAGATCTGGGGCAAGGTGAAGGTCGGAACTTCATCCCTGAGAATTTGCTGGAAATGCTAAGGAGGGTAGGCAGGATCCCTCTACCCACCCTCACTTACTGTTTGGAGTGGATAACCTAGTCAACCCCTCCTTCATTCATTCAAAACCTATTATTTCAGGTGTACCTGGGTGACTCAGTCTTAAGCATCTACCTTCAGGTCAGGTCATGATCCCAGAGTCCTGGGATCGAGCCCCACGTCGGGCTCCCTGCTCAGTGGGAAGCCTGCTTCTCCCTCTTCCACTCCCCCAGCTTGTGTTCCCTCTCTCACTGTCAAATAAATAAAATCTTTGAGAAAAAAAGACGAATAAAAAACCTATTATTTCAATATTTGCAATGTGCCAAGCACTGAAACTAACGGGTACAACGACCGATGGGATTCTCAGCTGTGGTAGATAGCCCTTCAAAATGGCCCCCAATGACTCCCGTATTCACATACTTCCACAGGCCCCTCCCACACTGATTAGAGCTGACCTGTGTCATCAATAGAATATTGTGGAAATGGGGGCACCTCGGTGGCTCAGTGGGTTAAGCCTCTGCCTTCGACTCAGGTCAAGATCTCAGGGTCCTGGGATCGAGCCCTGCATTTGGGCTCTCTGCTCGGCCGGAAGCCTGCTTTCCCCCCTCTGTCTGCCCCTCTGCCTACTTGTGATCTCTGTCAAGATAAATAAATAAAGAATATCTTGGAAATGATGGGGTGGGAGGTCTACAGCAACTTTGTAAGAGACACTGCTGCCTCTGTCTTACTCTCTTGGATCATTTGTTCTTTGACAGAAGCCAGGTGCCATGTTGTGGAGAGATCGAGGCAGCCATGTTGGAAGTGGACCTTCGAGCCCCAGTCAAGCCTTCAGAGGAGAGCAGGCCTGACACCCTGACTGTGACCTCATGAGAGATTGTGACTCAGAATCACTCAGCTAAGTTGCCCTCAGATTCCCGATTAATAAAAACTGAGATAATAAATGTTTGCTATCATGAGCTGCTACATTTTGGGGGGAATCTGTGGCATAACAATAGCCAATACACTATCTTTAAAGAATATCACAGTCTGATTGAGAACTGGATGTTGATTAATTATAGCAATAGCTATAAAATGGCAGCTGGGAAAGTTACTATAAATGCCCCCATTAGGGGGCACTGACCTAGTCGGAGAGGCCTGAGGAGGCTTCTGGAAGGAGTGATGGCTGCTCTGAGGCTGAGAGGTCAGTACAGTTGAAGCAGGTGAAGAAGGTAGAGAAGAGCATTCCAGGTGGAGAAGCAGCTTGAGCCAAGGTCCTGGGTTGGGAGTGAGTCAGAGGCACAGGAATCAGGGAGGCCGAGGGGCTGAAGGGCAGTGAGGGAGAGACACACACACATGGGCCTTCCACCGCTGAAGGATTTGCTACTCAGCCTAAATGCCATGCACACCCCGAAGGGTTTTCAGAAAAACGAGTAAGCGCTCAGGTCTGTTTTTTCGAAGGTTCAGTGTTTTAGAAACTGGTCAGCAGATTTTAGTACAGGGAGCTCTGGCAGAAGCCCAGGAAGGGGATGGGGTGTCTAGAACTGTTAATGGTTGACGTTAGTGAACGTGGAGCGAGGTGGACAGAGATTGATATTCATGGGTTGAATTGAGGGTCCTTGCAATGAAACGGCCATCGGGGTGAAGGGCAGTGGGCTGCCTGGGAGGAGTTCTAGGTCATACAACCGTGGATGATCTGGGGATTGAACTAGTCTGAGATCCAGCCAAGTACACTTAAAGGGGGTGGGGCACTGTGTGACCCTGGCATTCTGTCTGGGAAGTGCCCAGTGGTCTCGGGGACACAGTTCTGCCCACCCTGGCCTCTAGGCATGGCCCTTATCAGAGTTCAGAGTGTAGGGGAGCAGATGGCCCCCTTGCGGGAGGCAATGAGGAACTAGGAGATTGGGCAGATCTATCAGGACAAGGTCTACAGCAATGGCCCCCATGGGGTGCTGGCTTTTTCAGGGCTAAAGACTATTTTCATATCTGTACTAGGACATTATTACCTTCCCCCCCTTTTATTTTTTAAATTTCTTCTCAGTGTACCAGAACCCTCTCATTCTTTCTTATGATAAAGTGGAATATTGCAGAATCCACGCAGTACAACATTTTGCAGGGGATTGAATGCAGAAGCAGATCCGGTCACCTAGCTGTCTATTAAGCCAGACACAGACGACTATTCCACCTTTGTCACTAGTTATTTTTATTTTGGAGAATATAGTTTTCATAAAAATATGTCAACATATAATAGATCATTGTTTTTAAATGAATACACAATTTAAAATTTCTCAGCTTTAATTTCTAATAGGATAAATATTGATAGCTATCACCCATCTACACAGAGGCTCTTAAGGGAGCTCAAAAATTTTTTTGTATTAAATAGGGGTTCAGAGACCAAAACGTTTGAGAATGCCTAATGTGGAATAAGGAGGCCCCTTAACAACTGGGGCCCTTTTCAAGCCCTCTTAGCTGAGTCATCAAGATGTCTGAGGGTAGTACACGTATGTTGGAAATAGATCCTTTGGACATGAATGGCTGTAGTAATCAGGGAAAGCCCACCTACACCCCCAACCATGGCGTTCATGACTGTTTACCTAGGCTGTAACACAAACCAAAGCATCACTTCTCGTTTGTAGGTTGAAAATGCCCCACGGAAGGCAGATGTTAGGAGGATCTAGTCCCCTATAAACTGATGGTGTACATAAGAGCAACTCTTTTCTAAACCCTAGCTCATCTTTTCTCACTTGCAGAGTTTCTGGTCCTCTCTCTGCCCCGTTATGCTCACGTGTTAATTGGAATACAGGCATAGTTCTTCCTAAAAACACTTTGGTCCTATTTCTCCCTGATTAGAAAACCTTCAACTGTTCCAAGTCACCTTGAGGAATTAAATCCTAAAGTATTATTAAGTCATGCAAGGTCCTCCGTGGTCTGGTCCCTCCCAGCATCACTACTTCCCACCGGCCTCAGTCAGCTACCAGAAGGTTCCTGAAATTCCAGGATCTTTCTTGCTTTGACATTTTGTCTGTGTGGGGTGCACCCCACATCCCACTTGTGCCTGAAATGCCTCCCTCCTTGCTTCCTTTTGTCCTGCAAGATTCAGATTAGAAGGATCATAGGGGGAGCCCCACGGACCCCTGTAAGCAAGGCTGCTAGAACATTGTGCTCCCTGTCCTCCCAGCTCCAGCTTTGAGGCCTCGCCTATGGAAATCAGAATGTGTTGGTGGTTTGTAGACCGTATCCGTTCTCATCGGTCAGTTCCTCGTTCTGAGTGCCTGTCACCCATACCATCCTGGTTGTTAACCATTTTTAAGACTACCCCTTCCAAAGGCCTTGAAAGCAAGCACTCAGTAAACAGTTGAACAAATAAAAGGGACAAAGTGATCTGGGCTTCAAGGTGACAAAGTGAGTTGGTTTAAGGCCCCCACACTCAGGCCCCCAGTCTCGGAGCCGGTGATCAGGGCACTTCTAGCTTACCACTGGCCTGGCATTTGAAACATCCTTCACTGACCCAAAGTCGGAGCTCCTCAGCCTCTGAGCCACACAATAGCAAATAATCAGAGCTCGAACTGCTATAACAGCCAGTCTCTTTCCAACTTGCTAGATCCTCACACGCTTGTGCTGTTAGAAGCTGAGAAAACCCCTACCCTACAAGGAAATGCATTGCATGTTGTTTTTTTGAGGCGGGTCAGCAGACATCCTTGGTCCAGAGGGATCATTACAGAGGCCTCGCCCTTTGCGAGTGTAATTTAACAGCTCACACTACAGGTTAAGCTCCTAACCCAATCAATTGCCAACTCTGATTGCTTCAAACAATTATGCATTTGAGTCAATATCTTTTCATAAATTGTGCAGAATTGTATTCTAAATCCCATCCAATCACTGCCTCTATGTTGGAACCCCCTATAAAACCCCAGTGGCTCTGGATCTGGACACTCATTGTTCATGAAACGTACCCTCTAGGGTTACCCCTGACCCTGGCGAGAGTATGAAATGGTCATTGGCAAGAGGCTGGGCCATCTGCAGTAGAAACAGGAGAGCCCCCCCACACACAGAAAGCCAGGACTCCGTTCCCTGACAATTAAGATCATTTACGCTCTCCCCTCCAGCCCTGCCTAACCCAGTCCACTCATGCCGACAGACGAAGGTCTAGCCCATCTGCTCCAGGGAGCTTGCCATCCTGGCATGGCCCCGTGCTGAGGCCGAGGGTGCCTATAGGAACACTTTCTCAGTGTGTTCAAAGGCCTGGTGAAGTCTTGGTCACCAGTTAAATAACTCAAGGAACAAAAGTTTAACCGATGAGATCAGAAACACCAAAACTGGCCCCCAGTGCTGTTGGATTGGTTGGTTATGGCTGGTGGGTGGCAGCTGCATTGTAGCCTCATTTTTTTCCATTAATCAGATGTTTGCTCAGGGCTCCTGGTGTCCTAGCTCTGTGCCACAGGCCCCAGCACATCGCATGCACATACGCACACATGAACACACTTTTGCTTAGAAAATCAGAAATTATCATGATGGTAAAATTCTCCAAGAAGAAACAAGAAAGAAGCCTCCATGTGCCCAGTTCCCTACAGACAGCTGAGACAGCCTGGAATCCACGGTCTTCCTGAAGTTTACCTTCTGAGCCTTCCGGGCCCGCAGGCAATGAAAGCGGCACCAGTGTCCCATCCCTGCATGGGACTCAAAGGCCAAGTTCTGCTCTCCGAGTGTGGCCAGGCTGCCAGGCTCTCAGGCTGGCCAGGTGGGCAATGCCACGGGACAGCAGGCATGTCTTGCTGGAAGCCGAGAGCCAGCCTGGGAGCTACCCACCTGCTCAGCCAGCTCCTCTGCAGCTGTTTGGGGGGGGGGGGGGAAGCTAAGGAAGGCCGAGTCTTGGGTGATCGATGGGTCGTGTGTGTCTTTCTCTTGCTCCCGTGGATTTTTCAATCAGAAAGAAGGGGCTTATCTCTCATTTTTAATTGATTTTAATGTGGCTCAGCCAGGCTAGATCGGATCTCAACTCCTTTGTGGCCTCCGATAAATGTGTGAGGAGCTGCCTGAATGTTAATAAGTCTGGTGGAGAGAAGCCGAAGAAGGTAATGAGGCCCTTGTGTGCCGCGAGGCCTTCTCTGTTGCTGCTGGGGCTGAGTTGCAAGTGTGGACCCATCTATGGATTTCGGGCGTGGTTGTGGATACTGGATTGGGGGTGGCGGTAGTTCAATCTCTAGATGCAGAGGAATATAAACGTGGTTGTGATTACAGCCTAGAGGGCTTCTGGCTCAATCCATTACAAGGCTCGGGGCTCCAGCTAGCCTACCTCTCAAAACACTTACCCACCCTCCTCTTGCCAATCCCCCCTCCCAAAAGCCTTCTTAGTACCTTCCCGGTTTTTTAACAGCAGCATTTTCTGTACCTCCCGACATCGAGGATTCTCTCACTTCCTATGTTGTCCCTCCTCGCCACAAGCCTGGCTGGGCCCGCTGTCTTTTCTGCATTAACTTGGGCCAGTTGCCGAGCTCCTCTGGTCCCCAGCTTTCTCCTCTCAAATGGGGATGACAGCAGCCACCACTAGCCAGGGTTTGGGGCGGCAGAGAACTTAATGCAAGGAAAGCACCCAGCACGGTGCTCAAAGCAATACATACTCAGGTGTTATTTCTTTTCCCACCCAAACTCCCGCTTTACCAGGTCAATCAGATTGAGAAATGAAAGCAAAATAATTGGAAACAAGAGGGCGGCTCAAGTGGTATCCCCTGGGGAGGGACTCGGGCTCCTGCTGGAACCACAGAATATGGAAGTTAATGGATAAACGCCCGCATCCCATTTTCTTGGCTGGAAAGAGCTAATACGCACCTTCCAGGACAGGCGCTCTGGCTTAGCTGCTAAAAAGATACCCAGGGAGATTTTTAAAGATTGTGCTAGGGCTTCTGGCCCAGAGTCTGATTTAATTGGCCTGGGTGGGCCAGGCGTTGCTGGAGATCGTGGAGGTCAGTGAGGTTAAATGGGGTGGGGAGAAAGAACCTGTCCCACAAAGCAGGGGCCCCTTTCCTCTCAGCAGCCGTCCCAGGGAAATGCAGCACTCCCTCAGGAACCCCGGAAGCCCAGGTGGCAGGTGGGTGGTTGGGTGGAGGAGGGGCCGTCTGTCTCTCCACGTTAATTCTCTGTCTCCTTCCTATGGTTCAGTGAGGAGGGCTGGAGCAGCCCATATTAAGTATGCGCTCAGCATTTTCCTGTGCAGACTCCAGCATCCAAGGGTTGGTTTCCCAATCTCTGCAAGCTCTGGAAAGCCCTTTCCCCAGAGATACCACAGCTTTCTAGTTCCCACAGGTCCAGAAAAAGGTGGCCAAAGCAGACTCATTGCAACACACATCTACAAACGGAAGAGTCCGGGATGGTCTCGGCTAGCAGGTGCGCGGTTAGTCCGCTGCGGCTCGGCATAGATGCCGGCAGGAAACAAGGTTCCCGAGTCAGGGAGGCAGGACGGTTTATATCTAACAGCGATCCCAGTCGCCAGAGTGACAGCACTTTGGTGCCAAGTCTCAGAGCCCTAGTTCCCCCAGGGTGACGGGAGGAGGATCAGAGGACGCCCCACATGCAGCGGGTTGACTAGCAGGGGGAACACGGGGCTCAGGACGCCTGCATCTTCGAGTAAGCATGACATGGGTCTGCCCTTTGCTCAGCGGGGAGAGGTGAATTCTACCAAGGCTGTTTGCTCTACATCCTTGAAGAGATAAAGTGGGGGCTCCTGGATGATGCAATGGGTTGAGCGTCGAATTCCTGGTTTCTGTTCGGGTCGGGATTTCGGGGTTGTGGGATCAAGTCCCACATGGGGCTCCATGGTCAGTAGGAGTCTGCTTGGGAATCTCTCTCCCTCGCCCTTATGACTCTTCCCTTGCTAAAATAAGTCTTAAAAAATTCATAACAAAGGGCATTGGTGCCCACTTTGCAAGACATACAGAAACCTGAACTCCATGGAGAATTGCCTCCCACTTGTCCTTAGATACGCACCCTTCCAGTCTGATACACTCCCAGCTCACGTCGACACAAGTGTGCACTCACTTTGGTGTGCCTAGCGTCCTACCACATCCACAAAGCTTAGGAAGTGCGCGGGTAGGAGGGTTTGAACAGCCCCTCTCTTCCTTGTAAAGCTGAGAATGCCTAGCTTGAGCCTCCGACTGGAATCCGTCCTCCACATTTACCTTGAAGTGGCCCAGAAAGCAGATGGCTTTTCTCCTTTACTTAAAACCCCCTGCCTGCGGGATACGGTTCCAGCTTTCTAATGTGGCTTCTTCTCTGCAGCCCAATGCTGGGTGCCTCTGCCAGTGTTCCCCTGCCCTGAGCTCTCCGGTACCTATGCCCACTCCCCACCCGCCCCATCCCCAGCCTCCAATCCAGCTGGGGCCACTCACAGGCCTGCAGCTTCCCTCCCCTGCTCCCCCCACCACAGCCGTGTTTGCACTCAATGTCCCACTAAGCTCACTGTGGTAGAACGACCTTTTCTTCCTCTCTCCCTTTCTTGCTTCAGATTTTATTTGACAGAGAGATAGAGAAAGCACGGATTTTATTTGACATAGAGAAAGCAGAAGCAGGGGACGTAGCAGAGGAAGAAGCAGACTCCCCACTGAGCAGGGAGCCCCATAAGGGGCTCTATCCCAGGATCCCGGGATCATGACCTGAGCCGAAGGCAGATGCTTAACCAACTGAGCCACCCAGGCACCCCCCACTTTTTAAAAAAGATTTTGAGAGAGTGAGGAGCCAGAGAGAAAGCATGAGTGGAGGGGAGAAACAGAGGGAGAAGCACACTCCACACTAAGCAGGGAACCTGAGGCGGAGCTCAATCCCAGGGCCCTAGGATCATGACCTGAGCCAAACGCTGAGCCACCCAGGTGCCCCCTGTTATTTTTCTTGGCTTTCTCCCCATTCTAGGCTGGGAGCGACTCTAAACCAACGTCCTTCTTTGACTCCCCGGGCCCCTCTACTCTCCCTACTCCCACAGCTCCAGGTAGAAATACCAGGACCACAACCCCTGCTCTCTCCACCGACACATGCAGCAGCACCAGGGAACCTTCTCAGCTTCCCACTGTGATTTCAAAAGATGCTGATCTCTGTCAGCTGCATTAATGAATCACAGCCCAAGAGGCACCAACCTTCCTAAAAATATCCGAGAACCCTTCGTACAGAGAGAGCCTGCAAAGGCACGTGCAGCCCTGACGGAGCCAGCGTGCCCTGCCCCGACTTCCCAGGCCACTTCCTGCAGCCCCTTCCCCTGCAAGGCCTCATCCCCACCTGCTCAGAGCCCCACAAGCCTGAATTGAGAGAGGCAGAGCCACCTCCAACAGAGCCTTCATTCACCCCCTCCCAATTATAGGCGGGGAAACTGAGGCCCAGAGGGGGAAGGATCAAGGCTGAGGCCTGTCGTTTCCCAGTGGAGGGCCCAGCAGTGTGCTGCCTTTGGCTACCAGCCAGCTGGGGGTGTGGAGGAAGAAAACTTCTGTCTAGAATCCCGGCTGAGCTGGCCCCTGGTGGCCCCGGCCACCGCACAGATAAAGAGCCCCCTCAGGCAGAAGCAGTTCCCTGGGGACAGCAGGGGTTGGGGGGGGGTCACACAAAGTCATGATGAAGCTATCTTCCTAGAGAAAGTTCATGCTTCTCAAGCAGGGGAGACTAGGATTGGCCCCCAAGGTGGAGAGTGGCGGGGAGAGACTTAGGTCTGTTCTAGAAAGAATAGAGTCCATCCTTTTGAGACTCCTGCACTAGAGTCTGCTTAGCCGTCCCTCCCCACCACCAACATCCGTCAGAGAATCCTGCTGGGGTCTCACCGGCATTTATAGCCTTGTTTCCGCACGGGTGGTCGCCCTCAGGACCAGGAGCAGCTACACCTGGGAGCTTGCTGTAAACACAGAGCCTCAGGTCCTGCCCTGGACCAGCTGGATCTGATCCCCAAGTCATTCTTAACACCCCTCAGGGTTCTGGAAGCACCGGCCTATGGAACCACTAAGCAGCAGGCCTCACCTGGCAGGGACTCCCCTGGCAGGGACACCTGTGGGTAATTGTATGTGAACATTATTGTTGATGGGCAGAGAGGGGGATGCTGGGATAGGAAAGGAGGGATCCCAAGGATGGCGAATCCATGTGAAAAGTAGAAACTGCTACCCAGCTCCTCTGGAGAAATGAGGTTCATAGGGTGATCCAGTCTGGGAAAATAAGGGGTGAGAGAATTTTTCCTGCCCTCTTTCTAAGGCTGGGAGCTCCTCTGCAGTCTCTCTCACAGCTGCTCTCCAGGCCTAGCCTGGGCTCCCAGCCTGACGGAGAGCTCACCACCTCTCAGGCAGTCCACCAGAGGGGGGCAGCTGTGGCCCTGGTGTAGGCCCCCCCTGACAGGGAGCGGAGCCACTCCGGGGTCCTGGCCGGCCTGCTCTCCAGCCGTTGGTCCCCTTAGGGCTGCTGGTAACCGGGCCTGTCCCTCCTTTCATCCTGGACACCCCGCCACTTGCTCTTTCTCTGTTCCAGAAATAGTCTACTCGTGTATGGAGAGCCTCTTTTCACTGCACGTGGAGGCTTCCGCAGAGGCAGACCTTGTGCTGCCAGGACTCACTGCATTGGCCTCATTCCTCCCTCCTTCCGGCCACCAGAGGAGTTGGCACCAGGCAGCCCAGGGCAGCCAGAGGCACGGGGAGGGGGCGCCTCCCTGGGTCTTTGGAAGTGGCAGACACAGGCACACATGGAACACAGAGGTACTCAGGACTGTGGTCGGCCTGTACAACATCACCCCTTGCTATGGGCAAGGCCCTGGGAACCCCAGTGAGCCCTATTAAAGAGAACAGGTGTGCACTGCAATGCAGGCCCCAGCCCGCGCTCTCTATGGGGGTCCAGCTCCTGCCCTGCCCAGGGGCCTCAAACTCTGTGCCATTGGTACCTGGAGTCCAAGCCACATCCGGGGCCACCTTTAGCTGTGTCCTCCTCCTCCCTCCTTACCTTCTCCATTTCTCCTATGGAGTTCCACGAGTTCTGGAATTCTGGGATTGGTTCTGCTAATTCCATCTCCTTCAGATCTCTGTTCTGTTTTCTCCTCTCTACCCCATTGTCAATGACCCTATCTAAGCCCTTGAACTTTTTGCCTGTTGCCTCTTAATTGGTCCTCTACCCCTAGTCTCTCCCACAGTCTACCATCCAAACAAACGGTTGGGTGATCTTTCTGAAATGTAAATGCTATCACAGAAACCTGCTTGTCTGCAATTCTTCAAACCCCAGGCCTGTGGCACCAAATCCAGTCTCTTTAGTGGGGCCCACAAGGCTCTCAGGGTTTGGGGGGTTGGGGGGCACTATGGGTTTTGAGGCCAGACCTGCTCAGGTACAAATCTTAGAGTTCTTGGCAGCCCTTCCTAATCCCTCTCCCCATCTCTCTCTCTCCCTTCCAGGAAGATGACACCCCCGCCTTTGAAATCTCTCGTGCTCCCCTAGAAAGTTCCCTGTCCCACACACTG
The DNA here is from genome assembly GCF_002288905.1 of Enhydra lutris kenyoni. Classification (NCBI taxonomy): domain Eukaryota; kingdom Metazoa; phylum Chordata; class Mammalia; order Carnivora; family Mustelidae; genus Enhydra; species Enhydra lutris. Next base: position 7,493,351 of record NW_019154119.1, on the reverse strand, counting down.
GTAACCCTTGCCATGGCTAAGGATCAGGTCCCCAAGTCCCTTTTGAGTCTTGCAGAGTTCTCAGCTATGGAGTTAAGAGTTCGATGGGGTCCCCTCCACCCAGTCGCAGCTGCATTGTGGAGTGGAAGGTTGGGCTCTGTCCCAGGTTCTTCCTGGAGTGCTTCCTGGAGGAGGCAGACAGCAATGCTTATGAGATGTAGCTGGCTCTCCACTAGCTTTTATTTATTTTTATTAGAAATATTTTTTTCTCCTCTAGCTTTTGAAGTCAAACCAATTTCCCTGTTTGGTCTGCTTGGGCTTCCATACCGAAACACCACAGACTGTGTGGCTTAGCCACAGTTCATTTCCTCACAGTTTTGCAGGCCCGGAGCAAGGCCTGGTGGGGCGGGTTTCTGGTAGGGGCTCTCTTCCCGGCTTGCAGATACCCACTTGCTCACTGCAGCCTCAAGGGGTGCAGAGAAAGAGAGCCCGTGAGTACTCTGGGGCGTGTTCAGATAAGGACACTAATCCCATCAGATCCGCTCTTCACCCCTGCGATTTCGTTTAACCTTGCTTACTTACAACGGCGAATGCTGAGCATGGTCTCTAGCCCAAGTCCACTGCACTTGAGTGTGTTGTAGGCTGCGTGTCCGTGCTGGTGCACAGCCCGCCTTGCGTCCATTCCCAGCTGGCCAGTCTCCACAGCTACATCGGCACTGTTCGTTGTATCCGTGGACACATCGCTAGGCTCTCGAACCGCCAAGCTTAGTGTTCACACCCGGCTGCCTCCTGACATTCCACGAAGCTCTCAGTCCGTACAGGGGTAACATCCAGCGGGGGGTGGAGAGAGAGGCAGGGCCAGGGCACAGGCACCTGGTGGCAGTTTATGCCGAGGAGAAAACATTGACCTCAGAGCCCAGGGGTGTTGTGCTGGTCCCACCCTGTCCCTGACTCAGGCAGGTTCTGATCTCTCTCCGAACCTTCTCCCTCTCTGGACCTACACAAGGTCAACCCGCAGGGGCCCTCTGAGCTGGGTCACTCTGGATCCACACTGACCAACGGAAACCACTGGCCACCTGTGGTTATTTAAATTTAAATTAATTAAAGTTAGAAAAAATTTAAAATCCTGCTTTCAAATCGTCCCCCTCACATTTCAAGTGTTTGGCTGCCCTGTGGGGCTACCGTCCGTGGTATCAGGCAGTATAAGCGGAGAACATTTTCATTGGCACAGAAAGTCCTGGTGGACGCTGCTGCTCCACTGCTCAGTGAATTTGAAGGAGTCTCAGAATCACCTGGATTCTTTTTTTTTTTTTTAAGATTTTTTAACTTATTTGAGTGAGAGAGAGATTGAGAGAATGAGTGGGAGGAGTTGGCAGAGGGAGAAGTGGTCCCGATGTGGGACTTGATCCCAGGACCGTGGAATCATGACCTAAGCCGCAGACACTTAACCCACTGAGCCACCCAGGCTCCCGGAATCACCTGCATTCTTTATTAAAATGCAGACTTGGCCTCCGAGGTTGGTGAAGCGGCCTGTTCTGCATCTCAGAAAAGCTGTTGGGCTGAGCCCAGCACCTGGAGCAGCAAAGCCCTATTGATGGTCCTGCTTTGAGCGGTCAGGGTGTCAGCAACACCGGTCCCAGCCCCAGTGGGAGTGGCAGGCAGACGCAGAGTCTCGGACGCTACCCCTGGACCTGCTTGCTCAGAAGCTCTGGGGCTCAGGCTCAGGAATCTGTGTATCGGGCCTTCCAGTTCAGTCACATGCCCATTTCAGTTTGAGACCTCGGATCTATAAGGCCAAGTCCATCAGGGGTTCCACGAAATAGTTGCTGAAGTTCAGCACGTCCCAAGGCATGCCCTGCTCTGTCCCAACTTGCTACCCCGGAGCAGAGACGTGGAACCTTGTGTCCTGTCCATCAGAGCTCCCTCCTGCTCTCTGGGGGCTCAGGACAGGGATGGCAGCGGGCCCAGCCTCTGTCCACGCCTTGTCCTGCCTGGAGCTCACTCTGCCTCCGGCGCTCCCCCGTCCTCCCAGTGGCAGCCGGCGCTCTCTGTGAGAGAACACTGGGCTGCACTGTCCCACGGACAGGCACTTGCTTTCGAGCCTTCACACCAGAGGAAGAGCAGGCCTCTCCACCAACTCAGCCGGCCAACAGGGAGGCCTCCGTGCCAGCTGCTTAAAGTGGGGGCAAGGCCACACGCAGCTCAGGGTCCTGAACACTAGTGGCATACGGCATGCTCCCCGGTGACCCGCATCTCTTGGCTACCTCCCCTGGCGGGCAGCTTGCTCTCAGCCCTGCCATGACTGTGCCTCCACCAAGCAGCCCAGACCTTTCCAAGGCCACCTCTCCCTGCCACTCCTGTTCACTTGCCACATGGTCTAGGGATCCCTCCAGACACCCGGCCCCCACCGGCCCCATCTCCATAATCACTGATCTTGGCAGAGGGTACCTCCCTGCCCATACCACACCTGACCCAGGCATGCTCAGGAGGCTGCCTCTGGAGCTTGACATCTGCTGCCTGAGATGCACCGGGAAAGGGCAGCAGTGGGCACCTGCTCTGTGCCGTGGGCGGCCAGCCATGCCCCGAGGGACACTCCCAGCCTGCCCCACAGCATCCCCTACCAGCAGCAGTCACAGCGCTGGAGGATGAAGGTAGGACACCCGACCTTGCTCCACCTGTGCTAAACAAGACCCTCCTGGCACAATCCAAGGTCACCAAGCAGGTCAGAGCAGGAAGTTCTGTCACTCTTCTCAGGATACAGAGGGAGGATGAGCAGCCCGGAGAGAGCCAGAGACCCGCTGGGGCCACACGGCGCTCTGGAGGCTGAGCCAGGCGCACCGGCCAAGGCTTTTATGGGAACAGCCATCACCTGTAGGCAGAAGCTCGGGCTAACGATTTCCCTGGCATCGCCGCTTGGCACCCTGGTTTTGAGGATTCTATTTCCCTGATGAAGAAAGAGCTTCATGAGCTTGTCAAGGTCACACAACTGGCACATCTCCTCTAGGAGCTCCGAGCCTTCAGGGCTGGACACGACCTGTTGCCCAGGACCGGGACGCTCAGCAGCTCTGCCTCACCCACCACTGACCGGAATCTCCCCCTTAGGGAGCCCTTCCTGAGGCGGCTGGACTTATCTTCCCTGTGGCTGAGTTGAAGCTGTTTCCCGTGACGACTGCGTGGCCCTCACCCTTCATGGCCCTGCTGCACTTGTGTAGGGCACTCAGAGTCACAGACGGTGCCCGAGCTGACTTCCTTCCTGGCCCGGTGACTGCACAGCCCAGGCACTAGGAGCCTGTAACCAGCCCAGGACACCCTGGAAGCTCCCCACGTTCCCGCCCCTGCTGCCTGAGCTCCGAGGCCCTGGGAGATGTCGAAGTCACACTGGACCATGCATGTTTCGGACCGTGAGGTGGAGGGGGCTCCCCACTGAGCACACTCGCACCCTGGCCTCGGGACGTCTCCCTTAGCTTGCATCTGGGAGCCAGTGGGGGCTGTTCCAGGTCTCCCTCTCCTCTTCCCAGAAGCCTGGCTGCCCCCCCCAACCCCCGCCAGCCCCTGAGGACAAGGATGGATTCACAATGACTGGGTGTATGTGCCAGAAAGCACCTCTCCATTTGCATTTTCCAGTGCGTATTACTAGCCCATTTCACAGATGGGAAAGCCAAGATTTGGAGAGCTGATGTCGCTGGGAGAAGGCCACCTCCTCATTAAACAGCGATGCTGGGATTCAAACCCATGTGGGTGACCCCCGGGTTTGAGTTTTCTCAACAGGCCAAACTGCATCCCGCTTAAAGTGCTACTTCCTGAATGAGGGGCAGAAGCTTGGAGCCCTCAACCCCATGCCTACAGGACGGCCTGAGGCCAGGCTTGAGCCACGCTGGGCAGCCAGGACCCGGGGAGGGCTGTGTGCCTGCAAGGCAGCAGGGGGCACCAGTGGGGCACTAGCCCCGGGACCTCTGTCCCACCCCTGCCCTCACCACAGCTGCTCAGCTGGCCCAGACTAGGGGGCCCCAGGGAAGCCAGGCCGTGCTGGCAGCCAAACAAAGGGGTCTGCAGTCAGACACTTCCTCACTGCACAAAGCCCTACTTCCCCCCCAGACACAGACTTTGGCCACAAGGACCCCGAAGAATGCCTGGAATGTCGTGGGCCAGACGGCCTCCTGCAGAGGGGCAGGCTGGCTTTGTGTCTGTGTCTGGACAATCGACCCCAAGTTAGAAAGGTCTATCCCTGACCTGTGACCCTGCCCTCTCATTCTGTCCCCCGGGGCGGGGGGAGCCCGGGCTTCCCTCCTAGGAACATCAGTGTCCCTTCCATGACAGGGGTATCTAGCCCCAAGTTCACAGCACCTTCGAGAAGAAGAGGGAGTACTGGGAGCTCCTACAGATTGTCCCCAGGAGGCGGGACTCTACCCCAAGGATGCATCTGGGTCCCCCTGCCCACTGTGGAGGCTCCCTGGGCAGTGACACATCCAGGCCCCACCTCCCCTGTTCCCCCAGGAACCCCCCCCCCCCACCATTCTTGCCGGGAGCCCTGACAGTCCTAGGAGCAGGTGTAAATCCTGCCTCACAGGTGTGTGTGCTAGTGAGGGGGATGGACAATGAGGCCAGACCTAAGGGAGTTATAGAGCATGAGCCACACTTATGAGAAAGAGAGGGTAGTGATGGGCAGTGGGATGGGGCCATGATCGTAGTCACTGTGGTCAGGAGGTCTGAAGGGGAGAAGTTTGAGTGAAGATTTGAAGGAGATGGGGGGAAGAGCAGGGGGGAAGAGCATTCCAGAAAAAGGAAGCAAGGACGAAGTCCTGCTTGCTCAGGGCATGGCAAGAGCAATGTCGGCAAGGGGGAGGCTCGTAGAGCTGATTCTGGAAGCGATGAGGGGCCAGAGTGAGGGTCGGGCCGTTGCAAGGCCTCAGTGCTCATTCTGGGTGAGATGCGTGCCCTCTTAAGGTTTTGAGCTGAGGAGTGCGGGCCCCCTGCTGCTCATGCAGACCAGACTGGGGGCAGAGGCACGTATCACCCAAGGAGGCTCCAGGGCTAGGTCATGGCCCGACCACCCTGCACACATGTCAGCTTGTGCCCAGGGCCAGGGCTGTGCACTTGCCAAGGCGACATCCATTCTACACTCAGTGGACAGACAAAGCGCCGAGCTGGAGCATGGGACGGGACGCATAGCCACAGGTGCCTCTCCCTTAGAGCCCCCTCCTGACGGGAACTGAGGACTCCGGTGCCCACTTCCAAAGGGTACAGGCACATCTGGTCCAGTGGTTGGGAGAGGGACCCCCTGCCGTGGGGGTCAGCAGTCAGGAGGCGCCTCAGGGGCCCAGTGGGGCCTGGAGCGGGATTATTGTTGGGGTTCCTGGTAAACTGAGTCTGGCCCCAGCCCAGCCCACCCAGGCCAGCTGGGCCTTGCCCAAGGTAGCAGCATGAATGAATACGCAAAGGAGGGAGAAGGGGGGTCAGTGTCCACCCTACCCCAAAAGCCAGAGACACATTTTCAGCTTGCCCGTGACTCACTCTTCCTCATCAGAAAACTGTTTTTTCCTTCAAAATCACAGACTTCCACCTTCAGACAATAACGTGTTCTCAGGAAGTTACACGTTTTGTTTTTCTGTGCAAGCCGCCGGGGGTGGTGTTTGTTTTTGAAACGTTTTATTGTTATGGGGTCTGTGGGCCTGGCTGACCCCTAGATAGAATGGCCCTATATGGCAAATAAAAATACAGGACTGTGCAGCTACATTTGAATTTCAAATGAACAAATACTTTTTTAGTCGGAGTATGTTCTATGCAATATTTGGGACATACTTAAACTAAAAAAAAAAATTATTCATTTATCTGAAATTCAAATTTAACTTCTATTTTACTTAGCCACCTGGCCCTCAGTCCACTGAGCGTGCCACTCCTGGCCACCAGCCCCACAGGTCCCTGAGGCCCCTCCTGAGGCCCCTGACCCTGGGGAGGGTTCACTGTCTCCCAGTCACTGGCTCAGCTCTGCCCGAGCCCCTGCAGGTGGGCCCTGGGGACCTCAGGTCACAGGCCAGACAGGGGGCTGAGCTCTAAAACAGCCACGAAGCTATGTCCCACACATTCCTAAGTCTTTGCCCTGCTCCCCACCTCTCCTTCTCTCTCCTTTCAGGAACAGCTGACAAGAGGTACTGTCCCCCCGCCCCTCACAGTCTTCCTTCCTGAGGTCAGGACCCTCAGCCTGGTCCTTCAGGAGGAGCTATGCCCGGATCCTGACCCCTGCCCGGGCTTTTTGGCCTCAACATGAGGGAGGCAAACCAAAATTGGGCCCCTTACAAGAGGGGCTGCCTCCCCCTGAAACAGTCCCGCACAGCTGCTCCGTGGCCACAAACTCCACTAGGGCTCTTGACAACCCAGAGCTGGGCCTCTTACCCCCAGCACCTGCCCCGGAGGGTGGCGTTTGAAAGGGGAGCTTTCTCCCTCTTTGCTGGCTGAGATACTAGAATCAGGGGGTCCCACTTCCATTTGAAAGCATTATGTCATAACTATTGAGGTATGTTCGTTTCCAACTTTATGGACCCCCAGAACAAAAGAAATACCTCCTTTCCTTCTACCGCCTCCAACAGATCACCCGCAGGTCACTGACCCTGAGCTCTTTGGTTCACTTACCTGGAAACACCCTCTGGACATCTGGTTTGAGCAAGACCAGCTTGGTCTCGGGGAGATAAAGACACAAAGAGGCTCCCTGTGGCCTCAAGGAGCTGAGGATGGTAGGAGAGAGATGGGTGAATGTCTCATCACCTTACGGTGATGCCAGGCTTGCTATGGTGGGTATTTGGGGGCTACCCAAACTGAGAAAGCAGGGTGGGCTTCCCAGTGGAGGCAATGCCTAAACGGAGACCCTGGAGGTCAGTCAAGATTCTACTGGGGAAGGAGAGAAGAAATGGTGTTTCAGAAAGGGGAGCAAGGAGAGCAAAGGCCTGGAAGCTTGGTAGTGAATAGTTTTATGAATGAGTGAGTTTGGGGGTAATGAGGTCCAGATAGGCCGCAGGGCAGGATAGGTCTTGGACATGGGCTGGGAGCTCAGATTTTACTCTAAAGAGCCACGGGAGGGCTAGGAAGGATCACAGAAATGAATGAGAGACCCGAGCTCACCGGAGCTCACCGGAGCCATGATAGGAGCCGTGAGGCCACTGTTGGGGGCGGGTTCAGGTTCTAGAAGCAGGGACCCCATCTCCTTCCTCACTCAATCCCTTGTGGCCCAGACCTTGCATACAGCAGGGGCCCAATGTTTGCTAAGTCAGCAGGTCTGAACAGACAGAAATCTCTGCTCCTTAAAAAAGAAAAAGATAAAAGCTAAGGCCCAACTCTGGAGAGAGCTTTTCCTCAGCCCTCTATATCCTTCCTCTGCTCCCTCTGTGTTTTATCACCTCTGGGCACAGGCCCCCTCCCCTCCTGGCACTGCCCGAGCCTCAGGGTCGCCCATGCACTTTCAGACTCCTGGAGCCTAGGCCTGCCCAGGAGCCCCGGCCCCGTTCCCTTCTCTTCCTGCTGAACACTCCCCATATTGTTCGCCTTTGTGTCCTTTTTCCTGTGCCTGAGCTATTCTAACTTTATTGCCCTGGTTCTCTCCAGGGGTCATTTGCCAAACTCAGACTGGCGCCATAGATCGGGGAAAACAGAGCCCCACCAACCCCCAGGACCTCCTCCTGCTGAGGAAGACAGCAGAGACCCTCCCAGCCCGCTTCCTCCCCTCTGGGACCGCCCCTCCTCCTCATGGGACCCTCCTCCTGGCCCACAGAGGCTTCTGGGATCTTGCCCTGGACCCATGCCCACTGGCCTTCCCAAGAAAGGCTTTCTTTGAAGGTGGCTTGAGGGCCCCAGGGGCAGTGAACCCGTGAAGTCCTTGGGTCCCCAGGCCGAACTAGTGGCTGACCCTAATGGCAGCAGATGTCGATTCATGAATTTGAGACAGAACCCACTGCCTCCCCGAGGCCACTCCTGGGACACTGGGACAGACCTCAGATCACTGAGTCACTGTCCTGTCTGCACATCTCATAGTAGGTGGGAGCAGCTGAGGGGACCAGGGCTGTGGACTTGCAACCACTTCACAGAAGCCGTGTGCCTCACTTTATTATATATATTCACTGTATTTCTGGGGAATTCAGGCTCCCCGAGGTTTGGTCGTCTTGAAGGCCACAGAGCTGATAAGGCCAGGACTGGCCCTGAGACCCAGACTCCTGTGTCCACGCCCAGTGTTCTTTCCTCCCTGTGACCTGGGCTGAAGTGGTCCTGAAGCTGGTTCCGTGGGGAGAGGGAGAGGGAGCGCGAGGCCTAGGGAGAGCCTGGGAAGCATGGCTCAGGCCTGTCTCTGCGGCCAACTTCTTATATGGTTCCCATCAGGTTCTTATCCATCTCGGCTGCCTCCTTCCAGCTCCAAGCACGCAGATTTCCAGGTTGGGCCACTTTCCTTCAACCGACATTTCCCCGGGATGGAACTCCCATCAAGCTCTCCGGAGCTCTCTTCTCAGCTAGGCCTTGGTTTGGGGCTTCCATGTTCATCTTTGCATTGTCCAGTTCAGCAAGAATCCTGCTAAATCAGCTCATCTAGACTGCCCCTCCTCCATATCTGATCACCCTCAACATCTGATGGGGTTCCCATCCCCCACCTTCCCCAGGTGATTTGTGGCTGCCCTGGCCGGCCTTCTGCGGGAATCCTGTCAGGATTCCCTGACCCCTGGTGCTTCTTCTCAGCACTTTTCCATCCCCACTGCACCCTTGTTTCTTGGCTATAATTCCCTCTTTTCCTTATAGTCAGAGTGAGCCCAGTCTCTCTCCCCTACTGCCAAAGCCCATTGCTGTGGTCCCTGTAACTACTGGGATAGTCCCCTGAATAACATCTGCCTTGCCATTCTGTAACCAGTGTATATAACTGCTTTTTGAAGACTTCTGTTCCTATCACAATCCCGGCTCGCTGGCCCAAGCCACCCATGATCCGGGCCCTGGGGCTACATAGACTCCTGATTCAGGTCTTGGTGTAGCCCTAAGGCTTTGAAATGATTTCCTCACATCCTCCTCCCTCCACGCCTGTGATTTAGAACTCTAGTTTCCTTCCAAGGAGAGACAGCATGAGGTTGTGAAAACACCAAGGACATTTTCCTCTAACCAGCTGGAAACTGGGTGATCAGGCCCTTCCCTCTGAATGTGGGGGAGGGGAAGTTTGGGACCCCCCCTCCAAACTTGGGAGAGGGGAGACTTTGTCTCAGGTGGTGCCAGCTGAAGCCCCTGGACTTCTGCCAACTCTGGGCCCGGGAGCCAGGCCCTGGGGTCCTGTGGAAGAGTGATCTCATCTGGCTTTCCCCCACCCCATCTTTCCCACAGAAAAACCCTCTCCTCTTCAACCTTGAGACATCCCCACCCACCCACCCACCCCCACCCACCCACAATGCCTTGGGTCTTTCTAGGAGGTGTGTTTTATAAACGTTCTTTCAAGGGAGACCCCAAAGTCCTGGTCTCATTCACGTTAACCCTGAAACCCGCATCAGCTGGCAGGGTGAGTTGCCTTCTGTAGACTGAGAAACCTAAGATTCAGAGGTTCCGTGAAAAGGACTGGCTCAGGGTAGACTAGCAGTTCCAAAGGCATGCTTCTGGAGACTTCACCAGATCTACAACTCCTGGCAGTTCAACTCCGTAAGGAGCTGTTGGCTTTTCCCTTCCTGTTCAGATACTGGCTTCAGTGGTTTTCCCTTATCTGGTCTGCAAGTTAGAAACCCAAGAAATTTTCTCATAAAGATAACGATTACCAAAGCCAGAGTCCAGAGAGCCTCCAGTCAGAGCCACTAACTCAGGCTGCTCGAGGGACCCAGCACTCTTGCCCCCACTGGAGCAAGGAGGACCAAGGGCTTTGCTGCACCGGCCAGAGACAGAAAGCGAGCAAGGACACCATGTCAGGAATCAAAGCCTGCCTGCGGCTCGATCTGGTTCTGAATGCCAAGCCAGGTCCTTGCCGTGTGTGTCCCCCTCAAAAATCCAGAGAAATGTCCTGTTCACGGCAGGGAAAACAATTGCACTGATTAATTGTGCTTCTGTTGACGTCTCCATTCTCCAGACTTCTCAGTGCATTCCAGTGAGGCCATCTGCCAGATGGAAGTGTTGTCACACACAGCTTCTCGGTGCAAACTGCAAGGCTTGTGAGACTCGAGCAAGCCTGTTAGAATTCCTTTTACTAAATGGCCATAATCAAAGAACAAGCTCTTAGTTATCTAGCAATGAGCTTTAGAAATAGATGAGTACGAAAAATCACAATTTATGAGTTCAGCGATTTTTCTTTTGCTGCTAAAAATAGGAGCCCGTGAAAATCTTACAGGGTTGGAAGAGATATAGTCAGTTGTTAATTGTGTACAAGTGGTTGATCCATGGCTACCTTCCTCCTACCACTGCCCGGGGCACGGGGCTCAGGGAGCCGGGCTGAGCTGGCCTGGGAGAGGGAATGGGGGAGACCTCATTCTCAGGCCCCCAAGGGCCAGGGCACCAGCAGGAAGATGGGAGTACTGCCTGGTCGGGACAGTGTGTGGCTATAGACAGGGAACCCCATCAGCCTAGGTCGATGAGGGGACGATGGCCTGGCTGGCCCCACTGGGCTGGCACCTGGCCTTCAAACAGTGGCACTTGGGGGCAGGCAGTGCTGGGTCAGCTTGGCCTCCCGGCCAGCTCACAAGTCTTCTTCCTTATCCGGCTCACCTTGTTGGGAGGCTCAAGGGAACCGGGCAGTTTCCTTCTGTCCAATCCTGTCCCTGGACCGGTGCGGCTGGCCCAACTGAGCTGGATGGAGAGAAGCTGGGGGCACTGGGTTCGAGCCTCAGCTCCAGCGTTCCTGATACTGGAGGTCATGGGCCTCTTGGAACACCAGCCCCTCATTTCTGTAACAGGATGCTCGCATTGGCCTGGCTTGGGTTTTTGCCAGGATTCGATGAGAACATGGAGAGGGTGGTGGTTGTTATTACTGGCGTAAAGAGAGCCGTTTCCTAGCTCATTAATGTGGAAACTGTAAGCGTCTGGATGCCTCAGGACAAAGGTCCCCACTGGCCCTTTCCGTCCTCTCTCCTCACTCCCATATTGTTCAGACTTTGTTTTGGTTGTTTTGGAACTTCCAGAACAATGGGTTCTGGGGGCTTGGCTCTGTAGCTCTTCACACCCCCAAGGATGCATTTGCAGGGCTGAGGCCACAGTCCCAGAGTGAGGGGCCTGGAGGGATATTTACCGGCTCGGTCCTGCAGCCTAGAGCATGTCAGTCCCACAGGCCTCGCCCAAAGCCTCCTGTGCTTCTTGTAAATCATCCACTGGGTGCCAGCCCCTTCCTCCTCCAGCTCTGACCCCGCAGCCTGTCTCTAGCTGCCAGGCTAGCATCCCTGGAGGCCCCAGTGTGGCAGCAGGTGAAGGGCAGGGCCCTGCGTGATTATCCGCCAGCCTGGCATCCGCACACCCGAGCTCGTCCACGCGGGGCCCTGGCCTGTGTCTCCTCCATGGCCTCTGGGTCACCCCCTTCCTCTCACCCACCCTCTCCGGGAGGACAGGAGCAGCTGAGGAATTCCATTAAGGCATGAGGCCGTGGATGCCCGCACTCAAGGAGGGACTCCCCATTAAAAGACAGCTGTCGACAAAAAGGGTGATGCCTGAGCCACTCCTGACAGGCACTGGGGGAGGGGGGCCTCTGGTCCATCCCGTCCCATCTGCCTCCTGGCCAGGCTTCTCTCCCTCCATCTCTGCTTATGTTCTTCCTCCCGCCGGGACTCTGCCTGTCCCCCCTTCTCTCCTGCCCTCTGAGAACCAGCCTGAGTTTTACCTCCTCTAAGAAGCCTTCCCCACACCGACCCTCCTGTCAGGAGCCACAGAACTGGCACCCTATTTTCTCTGCTTTGTATGGGGTCTCCCTGAGACTCGGATCTGATTGTAGAGACTTGGCCATTTCCTGCCGTATGACTGTCTCTCTGAAGCGGGGACCTCATTACCTCCCTCACTGTGTTGGGAATGCCCGGAGCATAGCAGGTACCCCGATATCCTGCCAACGAGGAGACTGGCGTGACCCCCTCAGCGTGAGCCCAGGGCGCATGCCACAATCTGGGGACTTTTAAATTCTACAACAGAAATGGAAGCTGACCCCATCGCACTGAGTCTGTGTTGTTTCCTGGGCCTTCCCTGCCCTCCGGGAAACGGAATCAATTACCAGAGGGACAACGCAGGCTGAAGTTTCTGTTTCTATTCTGCATGGAGTGGTTGCTTTCTATGAACCAAATGACACACAGTCATATTCTTCAGTTCAGTGGAAAACAAATGATAAAGTCAGAATTCCCCCTAAGGTATCCTTTCCCAGGGACACACGTCCAGTATGGATGGTTTCTGGGAATCCCAGCAGTAATTTGTTTGGGGTTTACTGTCTCTGGCCGCCCCTTTGCCTGAAGGTCTAGCTGCGGTTCCGACTGCTCCAGAGGAAGGCCAGGCCTGGACTGGCACGTCACGCGAGTGTCCCTGGAGGCTCTGCCCAGGGCAACACTGATTCCGGAGGGCTTTGTGCGTGGAGTCCGTGTTTGGTCCGGCCTCGGCCAGTCTGACTTTGGGGGCCTGTCTGGATCAGTGTCCTGTGTGTTGTAGGTGCTCATAATAACGTGGATTAGACTGAGGCTCAAAGACCCTAACTTTGTGGAATGATCAAGCCCACTGGAGTACAGAGGAAGGCAAAATTGTGGCACCTCTGTTGGCCAGAGAGGGCGACACGGGGGTGACTGACGGATGACCGGGGCTGTGGAGATGTCAGTTAGGTGGCCGGCAGAGGGGAGAAGAGAGCATGGCGGGTGGAGAGGAGTCAGCGGTGGAGACCCAGACCTGGGCTTGAGTGTGAACTGTGTAGGAGCGACAGGCTTAGAGCAGAAGGTGTATGCTAGAGGGGCTCCGTGAACACAACAGGCCGTATCACAGCGTCCTAAGTGGCCAGGAGTGGCAACAGTGTCCCAGGAGCCCTCCATGGGGGGCAGAGGGTAGCAGTGGGGTTGTGGCTGCGTCTGGAAGGCAGAGTCGTGTCTTAAACAGAGCTGGGCTGGGCACTCCTGACCTGACTGTGTCTGGTGTGGCGGGCAGGGTCCGAGTAGAAGGGATTAGAACCTGGGGCGCCTGGATAGCTCAGATGGTTAAGCCTCTACCTGCGGTCCAGGTCACGATCTCTGCGTCCCGGCATCGGCATCGGGATCCCTGCCTGCTTCTCCCTCTCCACACCCGCCCCCCACCCCCGCTCGTGCTTTCTCTCAAATGAATAAACAAAATCTTTAAAGAGAGAGAGAGAGGATTGGAACATGAATTTGGGCCTGGCCATCACGGGTGGAGTGAGGAGGACAGAGGGGCAGGGATCTGAAGACCGACTGCAAGGGTGTGGAGCTGGCTGAGGCTCCTGGGCCAGGCAGGAGCACATCTGGTGCAGAAGAGGGCACGAATCTGGGGTAGACACTCGAAGTGATCACACAGGTGTCTCTCTGCATGCACCCCTACGTCTGCACATGCAGGGCTGCAAGGGGGAGTCAGGCCGTGCCCACCGCTGACTCGGGGTAGGACGCCCTCCCGTCCTTACAGATGCTGCGGAGCACAGACACAGCCAAGCCTGGGAGACGTTCTGGGGAAAGAACAAAAACCTCGCCTGCCACTGAGCTGGGTTTGCAGGGCGAGCAGGAGTGGGCCGCGAGGACTTGGGGTACGGGCTGGGGACGTGGAAGTGGGGACACCAGGAATTGATGTTCTTCTAATGTCGGCTCCGTATGTATGTGTAGGGGAGAGGTGGGGGGTGGGGGAGCCGAGAAAGGAGAACCCTTGTGGTGGGCCTGAGCCGTTCAGCCCTGGCCCCGCATGTGGCCCATTCACAGACACCAAAGGCCTCCTCAGAAAGCTCCCAACCGTCTTTGGGGCCCAGTGTGATTCTTGGGGGGGTCTTGCCTCCTCCCAAGCGTCCTTTGAAATCATGTGCCCTGTTCTCCCCGAGAGAAGTTCTAGTTCACACCCTCTTCCCAGCTCCCTGCGCTCACCGGGGCCCATCAGTGGCTTTCGTACAGCTCAGATGTGGGCAGAGGTGGGAAGGGGAAGAAAGACCCTCCAGGGGGAAGAAGGGCCCACCTGGGAAGCGTAAGGGGGCTTTCCTGGTGGCTGGAGCGTGGCCTGGGAGTCGAGCTGGGGAGGAGCCGGGGCTGAGTCGGGGCCATGGGGACTAAGGCTTGGCGCTCAAGTGGAAACACTCACGCTTTGAGCCTGAGGCCAGTGACATCTTTAGAGCGGCTGCTGCACGCAGACGGGAGGCCGTGCCAGGGGCTCCTGTCCTGGCATCTGGCCCTGGCGTTGAAGCTGGGGGTAGGGGGTAGGATGGGCCTTCCAGAGAGGCGCAGGGCAGAGCTGGGCAGGCAGCCCACCCGGGGCCTGTCTGGCCTCCTCCCTGCGACTCTTCAGCTGCTCGGGGCAGCCCTCAGCCGTGGGATGGGCGCAGTTTGCCAGGAGGGGCTTTGGTCTTGGTGATTTCTGGCGCTGAGCCCTGGGGTCCCGACACCTGCAGGCCTGGGCTCTATCCCTACGGGGTTTCCAGGTGGTCCTTGGAGCGGGATCGTTCATCCGGCTACCCACTCAGATGTGAAATGCCAGTAGAAGGCGACAATGACCCCATTCCGGGGCCTCACACCCCTGTGGCCATCCTCTTTGGAGGCTCTGGTGGGTGGCCCAGCCCATCCCCGGGGCCAGAGGAAAGGTGGACCGTCCAAGACCTGTGTTCCACTGTGAGCTTCTGGGGGGTGAACGAGAACAGAAGGCCCACCAAGAGCCCCTCCAAAGCTATGGGCGGGGGGAGGGAAGAGAGGAGACTACTGGTTACTGAGGGCTGGCTCTGAGCAGGGCAGCTGGCGTCTGTACACCTTGGCCTGCCCACAGCAGCCTCAGGAGAAGTACCACAATCCCATTTTATTGACAGGAAAACTGAGGCTCAGAAAGGTAGAGTAACTTGGTCAAGGCCACACAGTGAGTGCATGTGTGGCTCTGGGACTCTGGAGCCATGCTCTGTACCAGGCAGGGAGGTATCTTTCATTTTTTAAATTTTTATTATTATTTTTTAAAGATTTTATTTATTTATTTGTCAGAGAGAGTGAGCACAGGCAGACAGAGGGGGCAGGCAGAGGCAGAGGGAGAAGCAGGCTCCCTGCTGAGCAAGGAGCCCGATGTGGGACTGGATCCCAGGATGCTGGGATCATGACCTGAGCCGAAGGCAGCCGCTTAACCAACTGAGCCACCCAGGCATCCCAGGGAGGTATCTTTTAAACAACAACCACCATTAACAGAAATGTTCAAGTTCCAAGAATTGAAATGGCCTCAGTACCACATGGCTTATTGTTTTTGAAATCTTTGTTGAATCCAGCCAAGTGGAAAGTCTGACCCTTGTTCCCTTCCTAGCCTCACAGGCCAAGTCAGGATCCGTGGCCACCCCAGGCCTTGACTTCCTGCCAGTACCAGGTCGGCCCTGCCTGGGATGCTCCTAATGCACTTGCCCGGGGCTTCTCCTGAGTTCAGGAAACTCCCCAGGACACAGCTGAAGCTGGGCGGCCACCAGGCACGTGCGGAGCCCAGAGAGAGTGGAGTGGGGGTTTCCCTGGATGGACTCCATGAGCTTGGGGTGTTTTCTTCCTGTTGGCTCTCTTGGCCCAGTATCCCCGCCTCCCCCCCACAGACCCCGGCCTTGGCCTCCAGGACTCTGGGGCGTTTATGGGCGGTGAGCTTCCCGGGGCTGTCCATTGACAGGGCTTCCCCAGAACAGCCGATGAGATCATCTGCCGTTTCAGGCTGGTCTGAGAGATCCTCGGGCACAACAAAGCAGGCCCAGGAGATATCCTGTATGACTCATCGGTGGGCCATGCACCAGGGGCTTCCGGCCCTCAGCAGAAACCAGACACAGAGGACCATTGTTTACCCCGGAAGCCCCCGCTGGCCCTGCAGGCTCAAAGGGGTCATTTGTGTTTTCTCCCGGGTTCTCTGGAACTATAGTCTGGGGGATGGGGGTCCACCGGGCAGCCTGGGTCCCTGCAACTGGAGGAAAATCAGTGTCCAGTCACTCACCCATAAATCCCACAAGAATACCCCTGATACAGGAGCCTGTCTTTCTCCCTCCTGGCTTTAAAAAAAGAAAGAAAAAAAAAGAAAAAGCAAATGAAAAGGTTTTGGATCAGTAGGCGAGGCAGCTAGGACTGGTTTCTCTGCTCTTTCCAGGCCCTCACGTAGGACACCCTCTGGGACACAGACCTAAGGAACTGTTGTAGAAGGCACAGGGCAGGTGGCCAGAGCTGGGGAAGGAGGAGGACCGGGCTGCCCTGGTGCCCCTTGCTACAGATCAAGCTGGGTGCCCTTAGAAACCTCCGGGGGAAAAAAGCCAAAAAATAATTTTTTTTTTTAAGAGGAATCAAAGGATATAAAAGAGAATTCACAGGAAACAAAATCCAAATGACCAACAAGTTCACAAAGAAGTTGTAAACCTCCCTAGTTATCAAGGAAATGCAAATTAAAACAATGAGGTACTATTTCACACCCGTGAGACTGGCAAAAATCACCCGGACAGATACTGTCAAGAGCTGGTGGCCTGGGAAAGGGGGAGGCCTCAGGAGCTGCTAGTGGGAACGGATACCAGGCAGGCGGGCGGTGAGTTTTCATTGAAAATCTTACGTAAATTCCGTGTATACAGACCTTGGAACAGGAATCTTGCTCCTGTGGAATGCAGCCCGAGTATGGATGAGGCCCTAGAGTACCAGAGCAGAGGACCCCCTCCCCAGGAAGGGTCCCCCCCCCACCTCCACATACTCCCCAGCATGTGGGTTTTCTTCAGCAAAACCTAGAAACCGGGGCCCAGTGAGGTCCTGCATGGAGCCGGCCACTATGCAGCTGTGGACTCTGGCCCTTGGGGGCTTGGGTTCAGGGCTCTGATTCTAAAGAAGGCAAGACACCCCATTCCCATTCCAAGCTCCAAGTTAACATCCCAACCCCTCCAACTCATGAGCTTTCTCTCTTTGGGTAACAAATTACCATAAACTTAGCAGCTTAAAACAGCACACGTTTACCCTCTCATCTCACGTTGCTGTGGGTCAGGAATCGGCCCGGCTTAGCTGGATCCTTTGCTCAGGGCCCCCTAAGACTGTAATCTAAGTGGAAACTGGCAGCATTCTCATCGGGGGGCTCAGGTGGGGAAGAATCTGCACCTGAGTTCAGGCGTTTCCTTGTAGCGGGATGACCGAGGCCCCTCGCTCTTTCTGCCTCTCAGCCAGAGGCCACCCCCGATCGAGACCACCTGTGCTTCCTTGCCAGGGGGGCTTCCTTGATGGCTGTTTACTCCATCAAGCTGGCAAGGATGGGCTCTCCCCTCAGAGGGGCCCAATCCCATGTTTAAGGGTTCTTACTCAATTAAGCCAGCCCCACACAGAATAACCTCTGTTTTGATGAGCTCAAAACCAACTGATTTGGGGTCTTAACAACACCTGCAAAATCCCTTCATAGTCTATGAACTAGGACCAAGTCCCAGGTCCTGCCCACACCCAAGGGGAGGGAATTATGGACGGACCTTCGGGCAGGAAAACATGGTGCCCCTCTAGGGTCTGTCCACCACCTTTTCTGGCTTCCCGTAGAGGAAGGCTCCTCATCTACTGAAAGGAGGTGGAGCCTCAGGCTGTCTTGAACTGCCCTGGGAGATGCAGCCCTCCCTGTGCAGGATGGGACAGGGTACTGAGTGTGGGGTGGGACAAGGCAGGGCTGCGGAGGGAGGGCCGACAGGGGTGGTGCTGGGGTGCTTGTCCACCTGGGGTGTAGAGGCTGTGAAGAGAGGCGGGGGTGGGAAAGCAGGTCCTGGGGAGGGCTGGCCTCTCAGTAGCATGAAGAAGTGAGGAAGGGCTGGGGGCAGCGGGCATGCACCGTGTGCCGGGCAGGAGCCCTGGGATGACCATTTCTCCATCTCCAGCTGAGAGGGCCCCAGGGACAGGAACCCCCTATACACGTCAGCCCCTTACATTGTAACCTCTTCTTCTGCCCCCTGTCCTTGCCATCGGGGACCCACCCCTTCCTCCACTCGGCTTCCATGGGTACCTACGAGGTCAGCTAAGGGGCAGATGGGAGGGCACTGCCTGTGCCCACAGAGGGACAGTGGGAGGACTGTTAGCCTGCTGGCCTCGGCTCAGCCTGCTCCAGGGAGGAACACTGTCAAACAGGAACAAGCACCCACTATGCTGGGGCTCCTCCCACTGCGGGGTTCAGATCCAGCCGGGACCCTCTTGGACTCCATGCCCTGCTGAGAGACAAGGCTCGAGGCCCTGGTGGCCCAGGTGGGCGTGAGTCCTTGAATCTGGGCTACTCCCAGATGTGCTGCCCCCTCCCTGCCAGTTCTTGAGAACTTCCCCCTGCCTCTGCATCTGAACCACCTTTGATCCCTCTGTGCCTGCCAAGCTGCGAGTTGGATGGGGGGGGGACCCGCCTCCTCTGCTCAGGCCAACGACGAGTCCCAGCTCTGCGCCACTGACTGCCTCAATTCCCCCTCGCCTTCTGGCCTACCTGCCACTCTCACCCTAAGCTAGACCAGCTCCCCCAACATCCCCAGTCACCCCCAGCCTCAGCTCACATCTTAATCAAGCAAGGATTCTGGAGCAAGACATATGCAAATGAAGGTAGGGCCCTGGCACTCTGGATAACCCCTCTGCACTGTGCTGGCCTCGGCACACGCTGATCTGTTGCACTTGGCCTTCATGTGAAAACCACAGAAACCAGATCTGGCTAACTTACTTAGGAAAAGATTTTAGTGGAAGAATATTGGGCTGCTCACACTGGGTTATCAGGAAGGCTGGAAAACAAGGGAGGTGAGCACCTTTGGACCGTGTCCCCCATGGGAACTGTGTGCTACCTTCCATCGGGTGGACCCTGGTGGATTCCCCAGTCCTGTCAGCCTCTCGTGGAAGCTTTGTATCACTCCCTCCAGACGCCAAGCCCCAGGGACAAGGGTTTGACTGCTCAAGCACATGTCCCAGCTACCGCTCTGGTGGAGGAGTGAGGAGGCGATAGGAGCCTCACATCATCTTCTGTGATGGGAGGAGGTGGGCTCCCCTTGCCTGGGAGTCGTCTAGCAGAGGAAGGCCGTGGCCATGACCCTTTCTGGTTAGTTCCCCTGTCTTGGCCATCGTGACACCCGGGGCCCAGCACTGCTAGTGAGCACCCGACCACGCAGGGTGCGGGCGGTGAGGTCCCTCTGCCCTGTCTCACGGTGGCTGGCAGACAGGTAACTCTGTGGACCCAGCCAGCACACTCTTCTGCTTATGGTGATGGCCAGCCGCTGTGCCTTGTTTCGTCCCAGAACTGGGCCCCCACCCACCTGCCCAGGAGTCCATTTCAGGTCAAAGGGTCTGCATTTCTTATTTGTATTCTATTACTTAGGGTTTCGGACTCACCATATTTGGTACCTGACTGACAGACTTAGGCTCAACTAGTGTTTTGTTCCCCTACCGAATGTCCAGCCTCAGAGTCATCAAATGGGGGGAGTTCTATGATTTTAAAAGATTGCCTATACAAATTGTTTGGTGGTCCTGCCCAAGGGCACAAAGAATCTTGGGCTGAGGCTGGGCCAGGCAGGGTGTGAGTGACCCTGGAGCTGTAGCCTCCCACCTGCAGATAGCCAGGGTCTTGCAGGACAGCTGGAAGGCCAGGAAGTGAGGACAGACTGCTTTCTCACTCTGGCATCTAGAAGCTTCTCTCCTCTCCCCTAGCTCAGGGGATGGACCTGGGGAGGGGTGGGGTGCCCATCCTGGGGTGCCCATCCCCCCATGGTTCTGCTTCCGGACTCCCGCCCTGGGACCTGGCCAGCTTGCTCCAGCAATGTGAACACTGGCCCTGAACATGGAATGGGGTCTCTGAGCATTGCCTTGACCTGGCAACCACCCCCAGAACACCATTTGGGTCTGGGGGCTGAAGGCTGCTACAGAGAGAGCCTGTTTCCTCAAAACTGGTCTAGACGGTACCCTCTAGGGCTTCTAGGTCCGGCCAGCTAGCTGCCCACCTTAGAATGAGGAATTTGCCCCCCAAGCAAGGGGATCAGATTGCACATTCCTGAGGACTGAGTCACTCCCAGTTCCTGCCTGTCTTCAGGAATGTGTTTGTGCTAAGGCTAGGAGGAGAGCTGAGGGCCTGAGAGGGATTGCACACACCACAGGCCATGCACTCTGTGTCGGGCTGCCTTGTGGGGAGGGATGAGGGGCCCACGCAAGGTCCAGCGGGACAAGGCTGTGACCTCTGGAGCTACTGAGATGCGGTTCAGCATGGCCCCCGAGGACCCAAGAAGGAAAGAGCCAGACTCGGGCAGTAACTGGAGCCTTTGCCTTGCCAGAGTTGACTTTAATTTGATCCCATGGGACAGAGTGGAGAGGGGCCAGTCCAAGCAGGGCTCCCTTGCAGCAACCCTGGGAAAGGGACTTGGTCCCTCACCACCTCCTTCCAGGAAGGATGACCTCCTGGAGGGCGCGGAGGGCTGGGTGAGGCTCTGGTGGCTCCTGGCTCCCCCTGAGTCCTAGCCCCTGGCCCCTATTCCATCCAGAGCCCTGTGCTGAAATGGTTCTGTCTCCAGCATGAGCCGCCCAGCTGTGAGAGAAGCCACATACTCCTCAGTAAATCGGCTGCTGTCACAGAGGGTGTTTTTGGCCAGGCTCTGGGCCAAGCCATTTATGCTGTGTAGCCATGTGCCCTGGTTTGCCTGGGACGTCCTGGGTTGCTAAACAATTATTAATAGCACCTCTTTTCCCTTTCAAAAGTGCCCTGGTTTGGAAGATAGGTATATATTCATCCTAATTTTATAGATATCTTTTTTAATCCCCACAATGCCCCACAAGAGGGGCCCTGCTGATAGTCCCATTTTATGATCCAGAAACTAAGGCTTACAGAAGAGTGGTGACTTGCCCAAGGTCATACAGTCTCGGAAAGGGTAGATCCGGAAACTGTTAGGAACTGAGCTCTTGACTTCAAAGCCCCTTGGTTTAGCCACAACACCAAATTTCCTCTCCTAAAATCCTTTGATGCTTTGAAGGACTGAGCATCTAGTATCTCCAAACAGTAGAGAAATAACAAAGAGTCCTGGAGTTCTCTCGGCTCCCTCCCCAGTCCCACACTTTGGCTCTCTTTGGCATGTTGTTCCCTTCTTGAGAGACAGTGGGCACAGATCTGGTTCGTTCACTGGCAGCCGAAGCATCGTCCTGAGATACGCAAGCAACACTGTGCCTCCTGCGTGCCTGGCGTTGCCTCTAATCCTCACGCCAGCCCTGCAAACTGGGTATTATGGTCCTTCTTGCACAGAAGGGAAACTCCTGGAGGTTGTACAGCTTTGAGGAGGCGGAGCTGGGGTCAGAACGTGGAGATTCCAGCTGTGAGCCAAGCGGACTCTCCACAGGGTGCCATTTGGGCTCCATGCACTGTGGAAGCTCAGCAGGAGATCACTGTCTGGATTGCAGGGAGTAAGAGACAAAAATGGTGGAACCACATTATGCATCCAAAGACTCTCAAGGCCCTCAGGCACTTTGGCTATCAAGGAGCCAGGGTTGTCTTGCCCAAGAGCACAGCCAATAAGCCCTTTGAATTGGTCTAAGGCCCATACACAAGAGCCTTCGCTTGCAGATACATCACATTTAAAAGGTGGAGAATAAACCAGTTCTGGGGCCCAGAGGCCCGGCTCCAGTTTCTACACCCGGAGATCAGTGCACTGTGAGAGCCTCTTCCCACTCCCATCCGCTGGCCCCAGGGGAGGGAGAAATAAAAGCAAGCACAGGCCAGATGGTCCAGGGAAAAGGGGATTTGGGAAAAGGATGTTTGTTCAAAATTTACCAAAAATAGAGAACCAAGGGGAGGAAGAGTCTACCTCTTGACCCATTTAAAAAACTATTTCCCAGGAAGGACTTTCTAAGTAATGGACAATGTCACAAGAGGAAAAGCCAGTGGCTTTGACAATATAAAAATATAAAACATTGGGGGTTAAAAACCAACGAAAACAAAAATAAAAGGAAACAACACACTAGTAAAACACATATGTCACAAATGTCACAGCGGTAATGTAGAGAGAGCATGTAGGATGATTTTTAAATAAGCCCATCAAAACTGTGTTAGAAAAGGGGCACCTGGGTGGCTCAGCCAGTTCAACATCTGCCATCAGATGATCCCAGGTCATGATCCCAGGGTTCTGGGTTCGAGCCTTGCATTGGGCTCCCTGCTTGGCAGGAAGCCTGCTTCTCCCTCTCCCATTCCTCCTGCTTGTGTTCCCTCTCTTACTGTGTCTCTCTCCGTCCAATAAATAAAATCTTAAAAAAAAAAAAAAAACCACCAAAACCTGTTAGAAAAGCTCGTGAAGAAAGCAGAGAATCAGCCCAAAAAATTAAAGATGGCTTAATTATTAGGAGCATTTTTGTGTCCTTGATCATCATGTAAGTTCTAATTTTGAGATAACATTATTTGCCTTTTGTAATAGAATTTGGTTTGCTGGTATTGCCATGAGCTGGTGCAGACCCACGACACTGGCTCTCTCTCAAGCCTCCCCTGGTGGGGGCATGCAAGTCGAGGACAACCCTTCTAGAGATACTTCGGCGGAATGTACCAAGGATATTTAACTAGAAAACATAAATGTCTTGGAATTTTCTCTGAGGAAATAATTAGAAATTCAAACAAAAAATTATGAACAAAGATGATCCATGAAGGGAATGTGTAGTAACAAAAAAATAGAAGCCCAGATACTCCAAAATAGATGAAAAATGAAAGAGTTTACAATGTAGCTATATGATTACACAGCCCTTTAAAATGGTATTTTTGAAGAATGCAAAGCAAGAAGAGCTATGAAATATTATTGAGCAAAGTAGACTGCAAAGCAATTGTATGTTCCCAATTTTAAAAAGCGTACATACATGTATGAATGACAGGGCTCTGTCAACACATGATGACCGTGGATCAGGCAGCATAAGTCGTGATGTTTCCCTTCAGGCACGATCTCTAAGGCATGGAAGCTGACACCATCCCCTGCCCTCCAAGGGTGGTAGGCATGTCACAAGACCACTCAGTGTTCCAGAGGGTGGAGGAGAGGCTGGGGATGGGGAAGGAGCCTGAGGGAAGGTCCAGGGCAAAAGGGCCTCGAGAGCAGGACGTCTAGGTGCCACCAGTAAGGGTAGATCAGAGAGTGTCAGCGCCAGCGACCAAGAATATACCCACAATCCAAGTCCGGATGACAGCATCAGGAACCAGTCCCCAAATCGGCTCCGCAGGCGCGGCTGTGCTCACGGGTTGGGTCGAGCTGCTGGGTGGGAAGCCGCTACTGCACTAGGAGTCAGGAGAACGGGGTCGGCCTCTGTCTCTGCCCTACGTCGCCACACAATCCTGGCGAGACTCTGAGCTTCTGAAGCCTCCGTTAGATCATCTTTGACACTGGATGTTCGTCCCCCCTTGACCTGCCTGTGGTGAGGACCGAAGCAGGTTGTGTGGACCGTGTAGGGATCTGTACACCCCTGCTGGCATCAGAGGGAAAGGGTTGAATCCAGGACTTAATAGCCATGGGCACCTCCAAAGCCAGCCTCTTCCTGGAAGCCTTCCCTTTCTGTAAGCCCCGGGCCGTTTTCTTCTGGACCCTTCCAGCGCTTTCTGCCTGACCACACAGATCCTTAGTCTTTCATGGGATCCCCGGCTGCTTCATGTGTGGAAAGCTTGTCTTTACAACTACACTGTCGAATGGTTGGCACCAGTGACCCCCCCAAGTTCTGTCTTCGAGAACAGTATCCCTTAGTGGGAGGTGAGAACCACTCCTCTCTCAGGTTGGTGGAACAGTGTCCACAGGATTGTATGCTGCTCTGCTCTGGCTCCCCCTGGAGGTGGGGGCGGGCACTGCCGCAGCTTACTCCAAGGACTGTCTGGAGACCAGACCATGCACATGTTACCCATGGAAACCCAGTGAGGGACAAAGCTCTTGCTGGGGGAAGGTAGGGTGAAGGAGCCACTAGCTGAGGCTGTTTAACTTCCAAGTGCCAGGGTGGGCTGTCTTACTTCAAAGCTCTCTTCCATATCCCAAAGCATTGAGTTCCGGGCCTGTAAGCTCCCAGGACCTTAAGATTCAGAGGACAGAAAATCCTAAGCAGTGTAAGTCCTAAGATTCTGAGACAGCAGAGACGGCATTCTCGGGAACACCATCCCCTGGCCGGCTGCCCTCCTCCCCAGAAAATGCACAGCCTGGTCAAGCCCAGGGGGCCCTGTCTCACCTTGACTTTAGGCCAGTCAGCTGCCCAAAAGCAGTGGACAGCAATCCTGTCACCGGAAAACCAGGACTGAGTTCTCCAAAGGGGAGGTGCTAATTAGTCACTAAAAACCCGGGGCTCTGGGGCTCCGGGGCACCTGGGTGGCTCAGTCGTTAAGCATCAGCCTTAGGCTTGGATCATGATCTCAGGGTCCTCGGATCAAGCCCCGCATGGGGCTCCCTGCTCAGCGGGAAGTCTGTGTCTCACTCTTCCACTCCCCTTGCTTATAATAAATAAATTTAAAAAATAAATAAATAAAATACTTAAAAAATAAATAAATAAAACCAGGATCCCTGGGTGATGGACATTGGGGAGGGGTTGTGCTATGATGAGTGCTGTGAATTGTGTGAGACTGATGAATCACATACCTGTACCCCTGAAACAAATAATACATTAAATGTTTATTTAAAAAAAAGAAGCCAAAAAAAAAAAATCCATAAATGTCCAATAAAATTTTTTTCTTAAAAAAATAAAAGGGAGGGAAGCCTGGGTAGCTCATTTGGTTGGACAACTGCCTTCGGCTCAGGTCATGATCCCGGGGTCCCGGGATCGAGTCCCACATCGGGCTCCCAGCTCCATGGGGAGTCTGCTTCTCCCTCTGACCTTCTCCTCGCTCGTGCTCTCTCTTACTGTCTCTCTCTCAAATAAATGAATAAAATCTTAAAAAAAAATGTTAGCTAAAAACAAATCCCTAATTAAAAAAAATAAATAAAAAAAATAAAATAAAAGGGAAAAGCAAAAAAAAAAAAAAAGATAAAAAGCAAAAACCAGGGCCTGTGCAAAAGAAATACAGGGGTGCGAGACCCTCAGTTTGTTCTGTCCTGATAGTGCCCTCTCAGGATGGGTCTTAGATGTTTGCCATCCCTGGCTCGGTCGTCGGGAAAGTCAGAAGCTAGAGTCCTTGCCCTGGGACCCAGCCCAGCTTTCCTGAAGAAGACGTTTGCACGGGTCTCAGAGTGTTCACTGTCCTCCACACCATGGTGAGAAGGGGTGGGGAAGGCCAGTGGGTGTGTCCCTGTGTCTCTGTAGCTGAGTGGCTCCGTGTTGCCGTCTCCGCAGGGAGATTTCGTTCACTGGGGTGGAGGGGCCTAGAGAGAGCAACAGCCAGGCCTCCCTGGCACGTGGGGCTGCCCACAGGACAGAAGCACAGCCTGCCATAGGCTCAGCCCAGCCCTGGGAACAGCAAGGGGTGGCTTCTCGCCCTGGCCGACCTGGTGAGCTTATCTGTCCCTCTAACGTGCAGGCCAGAATGTTCCCAGTGCTGCAGAACGCTCAGAACCGGTCCCTGTCCCCACCCCTGCCTGGTACAGCAGCGTAGAGATGCCTGCAGCGGGGCTCTATCGGCCGGGCACCGCAGGGAGGAAGCAGAACTGGGGAGTTGCCTTGACCGTGAGGTGAAGCGTGGGCGTGAACCTTTCTGAACTTGGCCCTGGAGAACTCACATCTGACTGGACTGCCTTCCTCAGGTTAATGTTCCACTACGGCCTTGGACCTCTGCTCTGCGAGGCCCGGATGTTTCTACTCGATGCCACAGTTTAGCTCAGCACTGAGCGGCGGCAGGAGCTGATTCCCCCAGTAGCCCGAGCGCAGATGGCAGCTGCCAGGCGGGGGCCTTGTAGGGTAAAATGCTGCTGCAGGTGGGAAGGCTCATCCCTGGGTCCAGGAGGAGTGACCTTGATCCCTGAAGGGCCAGGGGAAATGACTGCTTTCCTTTAAGCCAAGAGCCCACTGTGGATCGGATACAGTCATACACACCGACATACAATCA
Organism: Enhydra lutris kenyoni; assembly: GCF_002288905.1. NCBI lineage: Eukaryota > Metazoa > Chordata > Mammalia > Carnivora > Mustelidae > Enhydra > Enhydra lutris. Next base: position 7,467,308 of record NW_019154119.1, on the reverse strand, counting down.
GTCACCTCGGACTTTGTATGTATCCATCTATGTGGTTTTTGGTCACTAAATAAAAGCCGGTGTGTCCCAGTGACTCTCAGTTCATTACTGGGTCCCAGGTGCTTGGTACAGAATTGTCACCCACCCCTTTCCCACATACACCCTCATAACCTCTTAGCTGCTGGAGGCCAGGGGCCCAGAACTAAATGTTTGGGTCCCATTAGTGAAAGGGGTCCCATGAGAAGTCCCGAGGAGGACCTCTGTGAGGAGTGTTGTCCTTGCGCCCCAGCATTGCGTAGCCACAGAACTGACCACCAAGGCCTATGGCCTGTCCCCTGTCCCAGAGGGGAAGCACGGACTTGCCTGAGCAGGAAGGCTTTTCCTCTAGCCGTGTGGTCCGTGCGTGAGGGGATCGAAGGCGTGCTCAGTGAGAGTCCTCCCAGCAGATCACTCACTTCCCAGTAAAAGGCCATACAGGAGAAGCTGTGACACCAGGGAGTGGGGACCCCGGCCAGCTCTAGGATCCATCCCCCTCGCAGCTGGGGAGGGGAGTTATGGGGGCAGGGGTGGTGAAGGTCTCATGCTCCAGAAATGGAGAGAAAGGGGACAGAGCCTCCTGTGGGTGCTGGAGCCCCAGAACCTCCAGCTGGACCCGTGGGTCCCAGCAGCTCTCCGTTTACTGCTGTGTCCCTGGTGCCTGGTGCGGAGTTGGCACTTAGCCAACATCTGAACAAATGAATGATCGAGGCCAACGCATCGAGTCATCCAGGTCTCAGCAGCTCTGGTGCAGAGTTGGCACTTAGCCAACATCTGAACAAATGAATGATCGAGGCCAACGCATCGAGTCATGCAGGTCTCAGCAGCTCTCAGGCTGCCCTGCTGGATTCCCCACGCCCCTCCAGCAGGTCGGATGGGGGTGCTGAGGCAGAGCCCAGGCAGCCCACTGGCCCTGGCACTTCCGAGTGGCTTGGACCTCAGGTTCTGGGCTCTGTGCGTGCCCTTTGGCCCCGGGCTTGAGCCTAGTCCTCATTCCCGGTATCCTCCTCACATCCGGCTTGCCCGTGGCCTTCCCCTCCTCCCAGCTCTCCAGGGTCTGGGAGACGCCAGGGGCAGGTGAGTGGCAACCTCCGTTTCCTCTTCACGGAAGCCGGTGGAAGGGTGTGTTGACAGGCCTCTGGGGTGCTCTGAGGGTAACAGTGGGGTTGTGGGGCCTGCCTCCCACCCAGAAGCAGCTCCTTGGCCTCCCTGCTCCAAGGTCCCAGCTATGTCTGACTCATTGGCCCCTCATCCCACCCCTTCCCTGCCTGACAGAGCTCAACAGATGGCTGGGGCCCACTGGCTGACTGGATCCACCTGTATTTCTAGATTCAGAGTCAGTGCAGGTGTGGATGCCGACAGCCCTGGCACTGTCTCGGTGTTTCACCTCTTGGTGACTTGGGCGATCTTTGTCGGACTCTGTGAAGTGCAGCGTATTGTCTCCCCGTGGCATTCGAGGAAACTGAGGCGCGGAGGGTTGAAGGTACTGGCCCACGACGAAGAGCAGAGCTGGTATTTTTCCGCACAGCCACCCGGGGGTCCCCACCATGGCCCTCAGCACCCCCCCGTGCATTACGTGATACTCACCCTGGAATGCTGGCAAGCATGGCCTCTCCAAGCCTCGGTGAGCCCTCAGGAGGGAAGAGGGCTGCAGGCCAGGACAGGGGGCAGGGTGGTCTCGCCGGGGTGCTGGAGGCAGCCAGCCAGGCGCTGAGAGTTTACAGCTGTCCTCACAACGCCGGGGGCAGAATCAAAGGCTGTCCCAGCCGCCGAAGAGGGGCATCTCCATCTGTGCCCGTGTCCCTGTGATGCCACCGGCTCTGTCTTCGAGGGGAGCCGCCAAGGGAAGAGAAATCTTCTGTCATCTTCCTGGAGCAAGAAGCAGCCCTCCTGCGACCCTTCCTGCCTGGACACCCTTCTCCCACTTCACAGAAACAGGACCTGGTCTTGTTTGAGGCTACCCACCGCCAGGCCACAAACAGCCTGCAAGGTGACACGGCCACCAGGTGCCCGAAAGCCTCTGCTGCTTGGTGTCGGAAGCCGCTCGAGGACTTCCCGTCGGGGTGTTTGTTGTCAGACTTTGGTACCGGCCACACAGGTGGCCTGCTGCCCTCTGGCCCTTCGGAGCCCGTGGGATCTTGTGTCAGCTTTCTGAGCGGGCTGGGTAGGGGAGGTGATGGCATCTGACAGGCGCTGGCAGGGGTTACATCCCCCCCGCAACCCCGCACAGAAGAAGGACACCATTTGGAGGCTCCAGGCAGGATCCTTCCTGGCCTCTTCCAGCTTCTGGAATGCCTGGGGCTTTGTCCCTCCTTTGTCCGTCTCCATATTCACATGGCTTTCTCCTCCGCTCCATGTCCATCCTCTGAGTGACTCTTACAAGGACTCTTGTCACTGGATGAGCCCATCTCACAATCCTTAATTTAATTACATCTACAAAAACCACCTTTTCAAATAAAGTCACGGTCCCAGGTTCCAGGGGTCAGAATATAGACGTATCTTTTGGGGGGACCCCAATTCAACCCATGACAGGTCATTACATAACACATGGCAGGTCTACACGGGCTGGGGTCTACACTATCCAACCTCTGCTCCTCCTACCTCCTGGCCCTCAGACCTCAGCCCACTGCGGTCCACTCATGCCCCCCACTCCTGCCCCAGGGCCCCCACTGTTTCTCTCCAGCTCCGCGGGCACTGGTCCTGCTGCCTGGGCGAGGCGTGCCAAGGTCTTTCCCAGAACCGCACACCATTCCTTCTGTCAGAGAGCGTGTTCTGCAAGGGGTGGGTCTTCCGACTTGGAGGCCTCCCTGGCCACCTCGGCTCAACTTTCCACGCTCTCCCAAGCACTTCCTCTCTGTCTCCTGCTGTGTCTTTCCCCCAGTGCTTATCACATGCATTTTCCTCCTGTATCTTGTGTGCCGTCTGCCCTGCCCTGGGAGGCCTGGCTGTTTCTGCCGGCTCTGCTCGCTGTGGTGTCCCAGCAGCCAGATGCCTGGGGCCAGGCGGCCTTGGTTGAACGCATAAATGCATGAAGGAGTGAATGGACACATCTCTGGTCAGGCTGAGTTCTGAGTTCCCAGAAGCCTTCGTGGACATGCTAGCCCCACTTGCCTGAACTCCTGGACTCGGAGTGCCCCCAAGTCAGCCTGTGAGCATCCTTCTTATCAAGTGCAAGTCTAGAAAGGGATCATGGTTGGTTCTGCAGATGCTCCTGGAGCCCACAGCCAAGTCAGCCCCAGGCCCTGGGTCTTTCCTGGCCCTTCTTCCTCCCGCCTGGCCCATTCCTTCCCTGGTCACATTCAGCCACGTGTGCCCAGGGGCCAGTGTGGGAAGCACAGGCGGGTCCTGCTGCCCCTGGGCACCTCCAGAGCTGCCATGGGGGAGGAGTGGAAGATGGGAGTAGGCGCTTCTGATGCACCAAAGCCTGACATGAAGGCCTCCAGGGTGGGCATTAAAGGAACACACATGAGCAGGACTAACTGTGGGCAGACTTAACATAACAAAACATAACCCCTACATTTGGTGGAAAATCCCTAACCAGCCGTGTCTCCACTTCAGAAGAGAAGAGCCTTGGGCCTGGGGGTAGATGGGACGCTGGCTTTCCCCTCACAGCTGTGGCTGGCCTTTTGCTTCCTCCTCTCTCAAGAGTTCAATCACACTTGAACACACGAGGGATAGCCAAAGTAGGTTTCTTCTTCTGTACTGACTCTAAGAGCTCTGTGCTGGCTGCCTAGAGCACAGAGTTGAGAAGGATTCTGAGGTTCAGTCCAGGGATATGAGAAGCACAGTGGTCAGTTATGATGTCAGCCACAGGGACAGGGGAGGAGAGTGAGTGCCATGGTGTGGGAAGGCTCGGTGAGATGATATGAGGTGGTGCTTCGGGCTCCCTGTCTACACGGGTCTATGGATGCCTGCTGTCGCCCCAGAAGTCCTTCCTGAATTCTATTGGTGACTCTGAGGCTGCTTGTGGGAGCTGCTGGCCGGGAAATCCTCACTGACCCAGTGGAGACACGGCTCCCTTCCTAGGCTGCGGTGGAAGCCACAGGACAGTGAGCCGAGAGCCGGCACTGCCCTCTGACCAGTGTAGCGGTGACATCTGTCAGCAGAGGCTGGCTTCTGGCCTGGGGCTTGGATCAGCACAGCCGGGGCCCTGGCTGGGCCTGGCCAAGTGCCCCCCCACCCCCCGCCCCGCCTCTGCTGCCAGAGGTGAGGACTCCTCAGGACAGACATGGCGCCCAGCACACGGCTCCTGGGAATGCTGGGTCGACTTTCCACAGCCAGAGCAGCGGGATCAGCATCAATGCCTTGGCCCTCTAGGGAGGAGCTGCCACAACATGAATAGAGCTTCAGTTTCCCCTCCGTGAGGCCGGAATCCCACCAGCTGTTGACTTTTCAGGTAGGGCAGGTGTAGCTGTGCCTGCGAGAAAGGCAGTGGCACAGAGCTGTGCCCACCTAGAGGAGGGACCGCCTTTTCCTACTGTGCTCACAGGTGCCCTGTGGACTAGTGGTGGCTCTGGGCTTCCAGATCATGCTGAACCACAAGCTGCATCGTTACAGTTCCTCAGGCTCTAAATGAGGCGGGTAGACCCAGAAAGAGGGAGTCATTCCACGTGGCTTCAGGAAGGTGTCCTGGAGGAGAGAGGGTCTGAGTGGGGCCGTGCCGAGCCCATAGCCATGACGACGACCACAGCCCGAGTCTGGACCGCTGACTTCCCCCAGAGGGACTGCGGTCTGCTCGGTGCTGCTGCCTTTCCCAGCACAGCTGTTTTCTTTCCTAGTTCTGTATTTTGGTTCCTGCTGACTCTTCGGTGACATAAATGCAAATGAGACAACAAGCACAACAACTTCAAAGCCAAGGAAGCCCGCAGAGGGGGCTGTCCCCGCGGGACCCTGCTGGGCAGGGAAGCTGGGCCAACCTATCCCTCAGTGCCCCCCCCCCCCCCCCCAGGGCTCTGCCGGGTGAGGAGGCCTTTCCAGGGCCCTGAGGCCCCTGAGCGGCCAAGAAGAGAGGGCAGCCAGGACCCAGAGTTTGACGCGAATCAACAAGGGCTAGCACGGCTCATGGATGGATTTTTCACTTTTTGTTGTTGTTGTTGTTGTTGTTTTTAACCACTGGGAACTTAATTCAAAGGTTTTCCTGTGTGAAGCCCCAGAATATAAAATGGAGGAAGGAGGGACCCAGAGCTTACTCCTTACCCACTTTTGGGGGCCCTCCTGAAACACTTTTTGGGCCACCAGTACTTTGAAAACTACTGACCCTCAGGATGTGACCCAGATGTTTACATCTGTTACATCTATTCGTCACTTTCCCTTCTGTCTGCCCAATGCCTCTGCAGCCCACACCAGGTTCTCCCGTCCCTGTCCAGGCCCTCACAGGTTTGGACACCATCTGCTTTGTCATCCTGAATGCTAATCTCTGTCCCTTTCTTTCTCCATCCCTCGCATTTTTTCTCCTGGAAAACTCCTTCTCATCCTTCAAGACCCTCCATCTCCCTCCTCCAGCCCCTCCCATATAGAGACAAAGTGGCCTTTCTTCCTGCCTCTGTACTTCATCCCCCATGACATCAAAGTAGTCCTTCTACTGTGTTTGAAGTGCCCGTTTCCCTGTTTGTCCCCGCAAGTGTCTCATCTCCTATCTCCTCTGGAGTCTGCTGGCTCTTCACCTCCTGCATTCCCCGGGCTGGGAACCATCGTGTGGATCCGAGGTGCTCGGCTCACTGGCCTCTGGGTTGGATCTGGGCCCTGGACCATGTTTGGAGGTCCAGCTCAGGGCCACCCCTCATGGCCACACACATGCATCATCGCTAATTTCCACATGAATAGGGAGGCCTAGAGGAGGGAGGAGTCCTGGGTTCCCTCCATGTTTATGGTGTGGCATTGGAGCTGGGGGCGGGAGGGGAGGGATGGAGGGGTGTTATAGGCCTTATAAGGCCCTCCACCTTAGCTCTGGCCATCCTCCTCCGCCCCCAGCCCAGCAGGAAAGAGGCATCCATTCCAGGACTCTGGAGCAAAAGGTCACTTCCTGGGCCAGCGTAACCATGGCAGCATGACCCCCTCCCTTCCCCCTCCCCCGGCAGCGACACACTTGCCAAGTGTCCTCACAAGCTCTGATTTTGTTCAAATTTACAGTTTCAGGCTAAGGAAGTTCTTGTGCCAGGGTTTGAGCCCTGGCCAGATCTCCAGGTGTCCTGGGAGGTGTAAGATATGCCTTATTTTTGGGGGGGAGGGGAAGCTTCTGCAAGCCCCTGAGCCTTCTGCTTCAGTTTTCTCAGCCATAAGAGAAGGAAGCTGATTTTGGTGGGAGGTGATCAAAACTGGGCTGAAGAAACCTTAGGATTCTACAGACATAAGAGGGCTTCGGCCAAGCAAACCACTTTGCCTGGAGAAAATGCTTTGATTTTTCGTGTCAGACATGTTAAAGCTCTGGGTAAGATTTTTTGCTTGAGAAAAAAATAAAGATTTTAACTGATTAAAAAAAAACAAATCTTGAAAATTTTGATGCATTTAGAAATCCAACCAGTGTGTCCTGAAATTCTAGGAGGTTCTCAAAGATTGGGACTGAGAGAAATTCAAGAGAAAAAGAGCTGGTTGTTTCCCAGCAGCAAACCTCTGCTGTGTTACAACATTACAAGGTAGGGGGGCCCTAGAAAGCCTCTTTCCTCCCTGTCTCTTGCCTTCAATGTCAGCATTTCTCTCAGGTTGGGACTGACTAACTCGGATACATTGTTGTGCTCTTTAAATTTTCTGAAACCTTCTTCCTCCTTCTCCATGGGTTCCCGGAATGGTCGGCTGAGCTTCTCCCTGGCCTATGAGAAGGAGGGGACAGATGCTGGGGAGGTAGAGTGGGGGTGGGGAGCGACTGGAATGGGGTGAGGGGGTGTGGAAATGCAAGAGAGGCACAGGGACCTGAAGCTTGAGTGAGCACTGTCCCCTGGGGCCTGTGGCCTATTGGAGAGATTACTAAACTCTGCTGGAAAAATTTCCATTTTTCTGCTCAGGCTCCTGGCATCCAATCCGGGCCAGAAGCAGGGGCTGCTGGGAATCCAGGCCAGAAGCAGGGGCTGCTGGGATTCCAACACAGGATGCGGCGCAAGAAGATGGAGGAGCTGTCACAGCCCAGGGATGAGCGAGGACACAGCCGTGCTGGCATGTCCCGCACTCCCTGCCACCACAGGGGCCAGGGAGGTGCCTCTCCCCTGGGCAATGCTCCCAGCCACAGTGAGCTGCCTGGATTCATGCCAAGGTGGGGACATGAGCCTGCCTTACCCCCATCGTCCTGGTCATCCAGGTCAAGCCAATAGATGTGGGCACTTTAAAGTCAGATTCGGGCACATTCCAAATTGGGCGTCTGTCTCAGGGGAGAGAACTGGGATCGGAGACAGAGGCCAAAGGAACTTGGAAACTTCTCTGCCATGTTCTCCCCCTCCCCCAAGAAAAATGTATTCTTGGACTACTTGGGTAATAATAATAATTTAAAAAAATAAAGAACTTACTGTAAAAATATCAACTGTCTTACAACTGACTCCAGACATGTTCCTTTTTCGAGATGGGGGTCAGGACTGACTGGTTCAGATGGTTTCCCCTGACTCGTCAGGTGGTTTGGAATCAGATCTGGCTCCTTGTGCCTCAGATTCTCTATCTGTACAACAGGGAGGTGTACCCAATATCCTCCAAGGTCCTTCCAGCCCTGACATCAGGTAACAAGAAGCTTTGCTGTGTGAAGCAGCAAACGGCCTGGCTTCCCGCGGGCCTTCTCAAGGTGAGGAGGGCTCACTTCGGTTGCAACGTCCTCTGAGCCGCAAGCCTAAAGAGGCTTGGGGGTGCTCCCAGGGCCATGGGGGACAGAGCACCAGGTGAGCCGAGCTGCCCTTCCCGGACAGAGTATGCCAGGCCTCAGAAAGCCTTCAGGGGGCCCCAGCGTCAGGGCGGTCAGGACAAACACTAGCATAGCATCAGGGTTAGTCATGTCCCTCTCCGGGTTTGGGATTGAACAGGCATGACCTGTGTGTGTCATTAAGACAGAGATGGACTGGTTAGGGACGTTGGCCCAGTGACCCCGCCCCCGGCACCGATCGCTATGACAACAGCTCAATAGGGTCCCAAGGGCCTAAGAATCCAGCTTTCACTGAGAGCGAGGTTGGCTGAGGTCAGACAAAGAGGGATTAATAGAGCCCTGTTCTCATTAAGCCACAAAGCGTCATTATTACAAGTCGGAATGGCCCTACCAGGAGATGCACCATGTTTTCAAGTCAGAGAGAGCCCAGTCCGCCAAAAGAATGGTTCCAGCATCAGCCTCCAAGTCACCCTGAGACCAGAATCAGAGGAGGAGGAGAAAACACAAGAAACACCCAAGTGTCCCACAGACAGTTACATAAAGCGTAGTGTAGACAAACCACAGCCCGGCTCACACTCAGGCACACACAGACGTTCATGATATCATCACACTGAACTCCTCACGGCACACAGAAACATGTTACAACATCTGTCCGTGAGATCACACTTTTTTTAAAGAATCACATATATATGTACATTGTATATATATCTATATCCGTATCTATATCTATATGAATCATTTACATATATATGAATGCACAATACAAATACAGAAGAAGATATTTTAAAATGGTGTCAGTGATTATCTTTGGAAAGTGTCATTTTTTCCCTTTTGGTTTATCTGTGTTTTTCTTATAATGAACATATACTGATTTCTTTTGCATTTCTAAAAACTTATTTTCTTAAACATTGGTACAGAGAATTAGAGGGTGGTCATCCTTTCCCTCTGTAATCAAACTGCAGTTAGTAAAACTCATGAAAGGGCATTGATTTGGAGAGTCAAGTTTTCTTGAGTATTATATGCTAGTATTTATAATGCAATATTAATTCAAGAATATATATTTTTAAAATTTTGCATCCACCAGTATATAAGAAAATCATTCTAAACAATACTGCATATCCACATGCCTCCTGACAACAGTTCATTGAAAAGAATATATCATTAGCTTTATCTTTGTGAAGTGTCTGAATTCTACTGTATTAGGTCATAGTCTGATCATCAGGCTATTGGACGAGCCGAGTGTTTCTACCAGCCGTGAATGAATGGTCTCAGATTATCCAATTTACGGAATATCTAGACCTGCTTTTTGTAATTTTTCAACGTGTCCCATTGCTGAGAAACCGGCAATACGAGGACCCTTCCTGGAGAAGCTCTTTTCTGTTCTTTATAGTCTGATGCTTCAAATCTGCTATCATCTCGGACAAAGACACAGATAGTGGACTTGTTCAAAGTGTGAGTGAATTAAGAGAATGGAGGGCTGAGTGAGCTAAGATCCAGAGTCGGGGATGTGTTCAAAATGACCAGCTCCTATAGGCTGGGGTCAAATCACGTAGCCTCACATAAGTCAGGTTAAAGAGCTCAGACTTTATCCTGAGGGCAAGTGGGAGCTATTGAAGAATTTCAAGAAGGGAAGTGAGGTACTCCTATTGGTATTTTAAAAAGGTGACTACAAGGACAATTTCACAGGGGTCAAAACGGTTGGCAGGATGAGACGGTGTCTGGAAACACGCAGGGAAGGGGATTCGGCTGTGGATAGATAGGTTCTCGGGGAGCTTATGTGTACATGCTCTTCTAGCTGATGAGCCCAAATACATTCTCCCCTTAGGAGAAGCCATAGGAGAAATTTCTTTCTGGCCTCTGCACCAGGAAAAGGGAGGCTTCCCCTAAGCTGTAGATAAATCTTTATTCCATCGGCCTATGAATCTTATAACTAATTGCATTATGACTTCACCCTTAGTTCTCTGTCAGATGCTACTTTCGTTTTGGCTAGAATTCTTTACGTATAGTATCCTTCTTATTTGAATTTCCATAAGTTGCATCAGATTATGTTTGGATCAATGTGTAGTATCAATAAAAAAAATTCTTTAAAAGTCTCAGATTAAAAAAACAAAAAAGAGGATTTGCTATTTTGGTATGGGTGTATTTCTCTCTGCTAAATATTGCTTTAAAAGAACAGGGAAGTTGGGACATCTGGGTGACTCAGTTGGTTAAGCAGCTGCCTTCGACTCGGGTCATGATTCCAGGATCCTGGAATCAAGTCCCACATCAGGCTCCTTGCTCAGCGGGGAGCTGACTTCTCCCTCTGTCTGCCTCTCCCCCTGCTTGTGCTCTCTCTCTCTCTCTGTCTGCTAAATAAATAAATAAATAAATAAAAGTCTTTTAAAAAAATGTTTAAAAAAAAAAACCCAGGGAAGTCTGTGACACCAAAAGTATAAACTACCAAAGAAAAACAAAATACACTGGACGTCATGACAATTTAAAACTCCTGTGCTTCAAAGGACACTGCCAAGTAAGTGAAAAGGTAGCCCATAGGATGGGAAACAGTATTTGCAAATCATAGATCTGGTAGGGGACTTGTAGCTAGAGTCCATAAGGACCTCTAACAAGTCAATCATAAACAGTCAAACAATCCAGTTACAAAATGGGGAGAGAATCTGAATAGACCTTTCTCCAAAGAAGACGCAGGAATGGCTAATAAGCCCATGAAAAGATCCTCAGCATTATGAGTGGGAAATGCAGATCGAAAGCACCGTGAGATACCACTTCACACTCACAAGGATGGCTAACATGAAAAGACAGTAACAAGTGTTGGGAGGATGTAGAAAAGTCCAAGCCTTCACCCGGGACTGCTGGGAACATAAAGTGTTGCATCTACTTTGGAAAAGAGTCTGGCAGCTCCTCAAAAAAGTTAAACATAGAATTACCATACGATTCAGCAATTCTACTGCAGGTATACATCCAAGAGAAGTGAAAACGTGTGTCTGCACAAAAACTTGTGGGTGAATATTCAGAGCAAGGTTACTCGTCATAGTCAAAAGGTAGCAACAACCCCAATGTCCATCAGTTAGTCAATGGATAACCAAAGTGTGGTCTAGCCATACGAGGGAATATTATTTGGCCACAAGAAGAATGAAACGCTGACACATGCTAGAACATGGGGGAACCTTGAAAATATCGTGCCAGGTGGAAGAGGCAGCGAACAAAAAGCCCTAGATTTGATCATTTCAGTTGTATGAAATGGTCCAGAATGGGCAAATGTATAGAAGACAGAAAAATGGATCCAATGCTTAGGGCTGGGGGGTTGGGGAGATTGGCATACGGTAGCCAAAGAGTGTGGGGTTTCTTAGGTGATGAAAAATGTTCTGAAATTGATTGTGAGGGTGGTTGTGCGACTCTGTGAATGTAATAGAACTACTGACTTGTGCATTTTAAGTGGGAGAATTGTATAGTATGTGAACTGTGTCTCAACAAAGCTTGTTAAAAGAATCCTGGGATGTCGCCATGCTTGGCCCACTCAGACGGAGTGTTCTTGGCAACCCTGGTCTACACGGCAGCTGACATGGGTTTCCGCTCCAGCTCGGCCACTTCCCCGCTGGGCACCCTTCTCACACGAGTCCCTTCACCTCCCCAAGATGGAGACAGGGATATTAGATGTGCCGTGGGCTTGTGCTGGGCCTAAGAGGGCCAGAGGGCTGGCGCCCAGTAGGGACAGACCCTGCTGTTCTCTAGAGGGCCCTCCAAAGCCCCCACCCTCAAACTTCCTAAATGACCGGACTTTGCAATTTTTCTTTATGGGAATGGACTGCCATTGGCCTTGTTAATGTGTAAATATTTTAAATAACAGTACTTCAGACTTCACAGGCCTGAGAAACTCAGAGAAGGTGCTGGAAGGCAGGAGTGTAGCTGGGGCCACTTTTTTTTTTTCACCGCTGTTCCCCAGGGAGTCTGGCCCGGGTTGGCCCTGGGATGGTCTGAGGGGTGGCTGTCTCTCTGTCAATGGTCATCTCATCGCTTGAACCTCAGCTGAGGAATGAAAAGCTTCTCAGTCTATACCTTGTGTGTCTCTCAGGCCCTAGATAAGCTGTCCTACCTTTTTTTTTTTTTTTAAAGATTTATTTATTTATTTGAGAGAGAGTGAGCTCGAGGTGGGGAGGGGCAGAGGGAGAAGGAGACGCAGACTCCCCGCTGAGCAAGGAGCCTGATGCCATGTGGGGCTCCATCCCAGGACCCTGAGATCACAACCTGAGCCGAAGGCAGATGCTTAACTGACTGAGCCACCCAGGTGCCCCATAAGTTGCCCTCCTTTTAAAGAATCCCCAGGAACAGCCCGGGTCTGGAGTTCCTAGTCATAAAATAATGGAAAGTCAGTGTGAGGCCACTGCTGTTCCAGGTGTGGGGACAGAGGCACAGAGATGGGCAGGCCCGGCCATGGTGGTCCCCTCTGCCCAGTTCTCTGGAGAATTCCGATACATTTGTGGACCCCCACTAGGCTGCTCTGCTCTGTTCACGGTTCAAGTGCTTTCCCAGCAACAAATTAATGAGGTGGATGTTATTTCCCCTTCTACAGATGAGAGCACGGAGACTTGCCCAAGGTCACTGGGAGAGTAAACAAGCTGGGATTCAAACACGGCCCCTCTGATGCCAAGGCCCATGCTCTTTGTCCTGGACTGGTCCCCCAGTTTCTCCATTTCAGAAGTCAAGCAGGTCACGGGGAGAGGGCTCACCCCACCCCCACACCCCATGAGGGACTTGGCTCCAGACGCTGGATTTCCAGAGTTTGCTTGGGCCTGGCCTGGTTGTGCGGCTGCCCCCCCATCCCCCTCCCTTCCCCGCCTCACTCATTTCCTCCTCCCGGTGCTCCATTCCTGCCCCACCCCACCCCAGCCCGGGTCTAGCCCTCTCTCAACTCGAGCTTCGGAGCTGGGGTTTCAGCTTCCATGGGAGAGAAGGAGAAAGCGTTATGGATGTCCCCAATTCTAAGCCTTGAGTCTATCTCTTAGGAAGTCTTTTGTTGCCAAGGAAAATGAAACAGATGTCTGGCAATAACTTCACAGGTTTCCTGCCAAACCAGGGGAGAGCTTGTCTTTGGTTTAGAAGCAGCCAAGAAAGACAAGTCCCAGCCCATATCATTCCCAGGAAATGCGCAAACACACACGGCTTCTCAAACCTGGGAGGCCTGCACTCCTGTGGCCTCTCCCACCAGGATTCCAACATCATCTGTAGAAACATGCCACCCCCCTTTCTCCATCTGTCTCCGTCTTTCATCCTCCATGGCTCCCCCTACTCCCCACCAACCCCCTGCTCCCCATCATCTAGTGACTCCATGGCCTCTTGGCCTGGCAAGCAAACCCAACTTCCTTGCTGGGCTTGTTTCCCAGCATGCAATAGGCACACTTTTGTGTGTGTGGTAAAACACACATAACGTAAAATTTACCATTTTAGCCATTTTACAGTGTACAATCCTGTGGGTTGGTACATTCACGATGTTGTACACCCATCACAACTATATACTTCTGATCATTTCATCGCCCCAGAATGAGAGCCCATAGTCATTAGACAGACAGAAATGGGCGCTCCCCATTTCTCCAGCCCTCTGCCCCTGGCAAACATGGATCCACTTTCTGTCTCTATGGATTTTCCCATTCTGGACATTTCATATAAATGGTTCATACAATATGCGGTCTCCTGTGTTTGGTTTCTTCTGCTCTGCGTAATGTCTTCAAGGTTCTCCCATGTTGGAGCACACATCAGTACTTCATGGGCTGATGCCCTCTGGCTGAAAAATATTTCACTGTGTGGATCTACAACCTTTTGTTTATTCCTCCATCAGCTGATGGACATTTCAGCGGTTTCCATCCATGAGCGATTTTATGAATGGGGCTACCGTGAATACTCTTAATTTTTTAAATTTTTGTTTATTTTTAAGTAGGTTCCACGCCCAACATGGGGCTCAAACTCACAACCCTGAGATCAAGAGTCACGTGCTCTACCAACTGAGTCCCTCTACCATGAATATTCCTGTGCGAGTTTTGTCTGAACACCTGTTTTGAATTCTGTGGGGGCATATACTGTGAGTGGAATTGCTAGATCTTCTGATAATTTTTTGTTGAACTTTTTGAGGGAACCACCAATTTTTTTCCTCAGCAGCTGTACCATTTTAGATTCCCACCAGCAGATTCCAATATCTCCACAGCCTCACAAACTTATTATTTTTCCAATTTGTTTAAATTAAAGCCGTTCTAGTGAGTGTGAAATGGTATCTCATTGTGGTTCAGATTCTCATTTTCCTGATGACTACTGGTGTTGAGCATATTTTCGTGTGCCATTTGTGTATCTTCTTTGGAGAAATGCTTGTCAAAGTCCTCTGGGCATCTTTTAAATTATGTTTTATTTTATTGTTGAGTTATCAGAGCTCATTATGCATTCTGGATACCAGATTGTTATCACATATATGGTTTACAAGTACTTTCTCCCATTCTCTGAGTAGATGTTCTATTCCCTTGGTGATATCCTTTGAAACACAATCTCCTTTGATTTTGATGACATTAAATTTATTTTTTCTTTTGCTGCTTGTGTTTTTTGGGGGCATATCCAAGAATCCATTGCCAAATCCAAGGTCATGAAAATCTACCCCTATGTTTTTTTTTTTCTAAGGACTTTACAGATTTAGCTTCTATATTAATTTAGGTCTTTGATCCATTTTGAGACAATTTTTGTATATGATGTGAGGTACGATCCAAGTGCGTTCATTTGCATATAGATATCCTCTCTGGCACGATTTGTTGAAAAGACTATTCTTTCTGCATTCAATGCTTCTGGCACCTTTGTCGAAAATCAATTGACCATTTAGATGTACACATTTATTTTTGGACACTCAGTCCATTCCATCGATCTATATGTCTATCCTTGTACTAGTACCACACTGTTTTGTTTAAACTCTGGTATATATTTTTTCAATTTTTTAATTTGAATTCTAGGTACTTAACATCTGGTGTAATATTGGTTTCAGGAGTAGAATTTAGTGATTCATCACTTACATACAATACCCAGGGCTCATCACAAGTGCCCTCCTTAATACCCATCACCCAACTAGCCCATCCCCTTCCTATAACCCCTCCAGCAACCTCCATTTGTTGTCTATAGATAAGAGTCTCCCCCTCTTTTTTTAATCCTCTTTCCCTATGGTTTGTTTCTTAAATTCCATATGAGTGAGATCTTATGATAATTGTCTTTCTCTGATTGACTTATTTCACTTAGCATAATACACTCTAGCTCCATCCACATTGTTGCAAATGGCAAGATTTCATTCTTTTTGATGGCTGAGTAATGTTCCATTGTGCGTGTGTCCGCGTGTGTGCATCTCACATCTTTATCCGTTATTAGTCCATGGACATTTGGGCTCTTTCCATAATTTGGCTGTTGTTGATAATGCTGCCATACTTATCAGGGTGCATGTGCCCCTTCAAATTTTTGTATCCTTTGGGTAAATACCTAGTAGTGCAATTGCTGGGTTGTAGGATAGTTCTATTTTTTTTTAAATTTTTTTAAAATTTATTTGACAGACAGAGATCACAAGTAGGCAGAGAGGCAGGCAGAGAGAGAGGAAGGGAAGCAGGCTCCCTGCTGAGCAGAGAGCCTGACTCGGGGCTCGATCCCAGGACCCTGGGATCATGACCTGAGCCGAATGTAGAGGCTTTAACCCACTGAGCAACCCAGGCACCCCACAGAATATGTATTTTAAAATTTCCATTTAACATTTATAGAAGTTACTTATGTGCTAGGCTGTAAAGGAAGATTTTAAAATTATAGAAAGCAGAAATCATATGGATCCCCATTCCCAAACCATAATGCAATAAGACTAGAAATGAATCACAGAAGGATAATAATAATAATAGTGGTAAAACCTTGGAAGCAAAAGCACCAACATGTCAACACCACTAGTATTTAAAATAGCTCCTCACTATTAAACAGGAAATAAAAACTTCCGAGTTAGACTTCTAAAAAATTAATGAAAATGAGAAAGTTATGAAATCTGTGGGAGGTGACCCAAACTGTGCCAGAGAAAATTCTGTAGCCTTACATATTTTTATTAAAAGTAACGACAAAAAAGGGGAAGTAAATTAGAAATGTGCTTCTAAAAAAAGAACTAAAAAAAAAAAAAAAAAATCAAACCCTAAAAGAGAAACGGATCAAGTTAAAGTCGAAGTTAATGAATTAGATGGAAAAGGAGTAAAATAGATCCTTAAAAACAAAAATCAGTTTCTTGAAAAGATGAATTAAATACATTTCTGACAAATATAACCAGTTAAAAAAAGAGAATAAAGGGGTGCCCAGGTGGCTCAGTCGGATGAGTGTCTCCGTTTAGCTCAGGTCATGATCCCGGGGTCCTGGGATTGAGCCGCCCTCAGGCTCCCTGCTCAGTGGGGAGCCTGCTTCTCCCTCTGCCTGCCGCTCCCCTGCTCGTGCTCTCTTTCTCTCTCTCTGACAAATAAATAAATAAAATCTTTTAAAAAAGGAGAGAGACAATTTAAAAAAAAATCCTAGAAATGAAGATTACACATTAGCCAACAATACGAAGACAATGTTTAAAGTTATAAGAGAGTGTGACATGTATTTGACACCTGGACAACTTTCTAGAAAAATATAAATGATCAAAATTAGCTTGAAAAGACCTAGAAAAACATGAGGAAATGCGGAGCCAGCCCCACACCAGCATCCCTACTTGCCGCAGCGCCTTGTGGGTAGTCTTTGGCTCTCTGCCCCTTGAGAACCACACAACAGGACTTCCTTGAGCCCAGCGAGCAAAGGCCCAGGCGCCTTCCGACCCAAAGGGAGAGGTGGTGGAGGCCTTCGGCAGGACTGAGACTTCAGAGCCTGCTCCTCGGGTCCTGATGGACCACTGAGTTTCCTCCCAGGAAGGCTCATTCTCTCTCTCTTTTTATGGTATTATATATTTATTTGAGAGGGAGAGAGAGCACAAGCATGGGGAGGGGCAGAGAGAGACGCAGACGCCTCCCAACCGGAGCAGTGACCCCAGGATCATGACCTGAGCTGCAGGCCGATGCCCAACTGAGTCTCCCAGGTACCCCAAAGCTCATTCTCTTGAGGCCCATGTAGTCCAAGCCCCTGGAGCTCGATGAGGCCTTTGGGAGAGCCCCTAGCACGTTTTCCTAGCACTGAAGCCCCTCAGCTTCATTCCACGAGAAGACAGAAGAAGGAAAAGCTGGCCGTGGTGCTCCACGATTGGCTCAGGGGAGCTCGCCCACCTCCGAAAGGCACTGAGCCGTCTTGCAGTAAATCCTTTCCACCTGCTTGTCCAGGACAGCTACAGGGAGGAATGGAAATCATACAGAAGAGAGATAAGCTTTCAAGCAACCAAGGCCAGTTAACTCCTGAGGCTTCCAGGCTGATCGGGTTTTGAGCCCTCATTTCCCCCAGGGGACTCTGGGGCAGGTCCTCCCCTTCATGGGGTGGGGGGGCTCCAGCTCCTTCCTTCAGGTTTGCCCATCTGCTGGACCAGGAATCCCTGGAGGCTGTGGGGGGCGTCACTGGAGGTGGGGAGCAGGGCTGACCTCTCGGAGCAGCGGGCATCTTCGGGGCAAATGAGCCTCAACTCGTGGTTCCTTTTTTTAAAAATAGACTTTATACTTTAGAGCAATTTGTGGCTCATAGCAGAATTAAATAGGAAGTACAGAGAGTTCCTATGTCCCCTCTGCTCTCTCCCATTATCACCACCCCCATTATCACCACCCCTGGCAGAGTGGTACGTTTGTTGTAAACAATGAACCTGCATAGACACGTCATCTCACCAGAGCCCAGGGTTTTACATCAGGGGTCACTCTTGGTGGTGTATGTTCTATGCATTGGCACAAATGTGGAATGACATGTATCCATCATTACAGTTTTATAGCATAGTCTCACTGCCCTAAACCTCCCTCGTGCTCCCTCTGTTCATCCCTCCTCTTCCTCAGCCTGATCTTTCTACCGTCGCCATAGCTGTGCCTCTCGTAGAAGGTCCCATTGTTGGGATGAGAGGATGTGGAGCCTCTTTTAGACCGGCTTCTTTCGCAGGCTTTTCAGGCTCCTCTTTGGAAGGAAGGTCTTCTCATACCTCCATGATTCATTTCTTTTTTGCGCTGAGTAACGTTCCATTGTCTGGATAGATCACTGTTTGTTTATCTGTTCACCTACCGAAGGACGTCTCGGTTACTTGGATACTCCCACGTTTTGGAAATTGTGAATAAAGCTGCTATAAACATCGGTGTGCAGGTTTTTGTGTGGCTGAGTTTTCCATCCACTTGGGTAAATACCGAGGAGCAGGACTGCAGGACGGGAGGGCTGAGAGGACGTTTACTTCTGCACTGTGGTTCCTTTTTCAGCAGCTTTATGGGTGTGTGATTTACACACAATAAAATTCCCCTATTTTAAGCGTACAATTTAATGCATTTTGTTTATAGCCAAGCTCAAATTTTAGAGTGTTTCCATCACCTCAGAAAACTTCCTTAGGCACCCTTGCCCAGCCCCAGCCCCCCGCAACCACTGATCTGCTTTCTGTCACAATAGTTTTGCCTTTTCTAGAATTTCACATAAGAGGAATCACCCTGTTTGCAGTTTGGGGGTCTAGTTTTCTCACGTCGCCTGTTTCTGAGGACCACCTGCCGTCATCTCCGTTAGCATTTTCCTCTTCTTTGCTGAGCAGTATTGCACTGTTTATGGGTGTGCTTGCTGGTTATCTGCTGACCAGCTCAGGGAGACGTGGGCTCCTTCCTTCGGTTGGGTGTGTTCTGCATGATGGAGCCATGAACATGTGCATATGTCTTTGTGGGTATAGCTTCCTCCAAAGGGGAATGCAGGAACCCTGCCGCCCGTCCTGGGAGACGAGGAGGTTGGAGGAGGCCTGAGGCATAAAGAGGAAGGGGCATCATGTCCAGCCCTCTTCACAGTCTGGGCAGGTCACAAGCAGCCAGAAACTTCTCTCCACCCCGGCTTCCTTCCCCAGCCCCGCCTAGCCAGTGGCTCGGTACAAAAGGTCAAGGGCCAGGAGAGGGAAGCCATGTGTTTATTTCCTTGTCTCCATGGTGCTGGGAAAGCCGTACTTGGTTTGGGGTGCGGGGTGTGCTGGGACAAGCTCCCTGCTGCACGGCTTTGCAATTGTTACTAGTAATGCTCATCAGAATGACGTCTTCTCCAGAGCCTTGTTTCCAGCACGTTCCATCTGCCCTCCCTCTGGTCACCCTCCATGGCCCATCCAGGTCTAGGACGCTGGTCACATCCCAGAGCCCCCAGCCACCAGGCCCCCTTGTGGGTCTCAGAGGGCACATCTGCCCTCTGATGACACCGCCTCCCATGACCCCCACCCCACGTGCGGTGGCCGAGCAGGCTGCATAGCTCCGTGTGGCAGAGGGGCCAACAGCAGCCCAGAGAAGCCGAGATGCTGGCAGAGAACACCACAGCCTCTCACCACCGGCCACCCTCATACAGCAGGCCCCATTGGCTTCATCTTCCTGATGAAGAGAAGGAGCACGTGGACCCTAGAATGGCTGACAGTGCAGCCAACAATGGAGTCACGACGCGCTTCGGCTCTGCCCGCGGAGCGTGTACCAGGCATCAGGTCCCGATCACAGAAACGGTACAAACAGTAACTCATTTTCTCCTATAACTACCCTACTGAAGATTATCATCCCCATTTTACAGGGAAGAACACTGAGGCACAGAGAGAGTAGGCAATGGGCCTGGGGCCACACAGCGAGCCGCCGGAGAGCGGAGGGCTGACCCACCCTCCCAGCCGCTGCACGCTGCTGCCTGTGGGTCAGCCGGCCTATTTCATTCGGTCACTAATTTGTAAAACCGCTTTATTGAGGTATAATTGAACACTATAATTTAATTTAAAATTCACCCATTTTAAAGGTGCAGTAGAAGAATTTCAGTGGATTTACAGAATGGTGCAATTTTCGCAACAAAGCCCCCAGAACATCCTCTGCGTCCATCTGCAGTCCCTGCTGGTTCCGACCCCCAGCCGGAGGCGAGGACCATCTCCTTTCCGTCTCTGCAGGGCGGCCTCTTGTGGAAACGTCCTGGGAACAGAACGCTGTGCTCCGCCGTCTCTCCAGTCCTGTACCTCCACTCCGCATGACGTTTCTGAGATCGGTCCAAGTCGTGCGGGCGGCAGCACTTCCTCTTGTTTATTGCTGAGTAATACCGCGCGGCCATGGCGAGCCCACGTTTTCTTTCCCAACACCCACTCGTGGGCTTGGTGGTGGTTTCCACTTTTCGGCCGTGGCGAACCGAGCTGCTGTGCACATTTGTGTTCAACGCGTTGTGAGGACATGCGGTTCCCTCCCTCTTTGGCTGTGTTCGTAGAAACCGAATGGCTGGGTCATATGCTAAATTCATGTTCACCTTTGAAAAAACTGCCGGACTCTCACTGTGCTGCTGAAGCTTTTTCGTTCCCGTGTCCATGGATTTTATGGTCACGGGGACCTGGGTTCCCGTCCCAGGGCCACCCATAAAACCAGACGAGCCTGATGAGGATCCCAGACCATCAGAGAGTAAAGCGAGGCCCTCGGGCCCCTGGCAGGTCAAGCAGAGCCTCTCTGCTGCTCCTGATGGTCTGAGAAACAGGGAGACAAGAAGTCAGCTGTTCTGCGGTCTAATCTAGAAGGATCACTTTGTGGGACCAACAACACTTGCTGGGGGGAAATCAGCAAAGTGGCTATTAAACTGAAAGGAGAAGCAGAACCACACACGTGGAGAAGTCAAGAGAGATCTCATCAAGGAAGAGAAGCCACTGGAGACAACAGGGGAGGCCCCCTCGGGCGCCCGGAGAGTGGGCCAAGCGGCTGTCCCACTCTGGAGGCCGGTTCTCCCCACCAGCTCTGTCAGAGCCTTTTCCAGCTTCCTCAGATACCCAGTGAGATGACAGGTTGCTGGTGGGAGGGCAGCCCAAGCGGCCGGGAGCCTGGGAAAGCCATCGAGCCCCTCCTGAGCCAGGGTTCTGCAGCGGCCCCACTGGGAAAGGCCTCCTCCAGCACGGTGTGCCCCTCTAGGAAGGGAGACATGGCCCCCCCATTAGCCGGGACCGCTCCAACCGTGGCTGACCCTCCATGATGTACCACAGGTTGCTCCGAAGAGTCATTTCTTAAAAAATTTCTTTTCAGCATAACAGAATTCATCGTTTATGCACAATACCCAGTGCTCCATGCAATCCGTGCCCTCCATAATACCCACTACCTGGCTCCCCCAACCTCCCACCCCCCGCCCCTTCAAAACCCTCAGATTGTTTTTCAGAGTCCATAGTCTCTCATGGTTCACCTCCCCTTCCAATTTCCCTGAACTCCCTTCTCCTCTCCATCTCCCCTTGTCCTCCATGCTATTTGTTATGCTCCACAAGTAAGTGAAACCATATGATAATTGACTCTCTCTGCTTGCCTTATTTCACTCAGCATAATCTCTTCCAGTCCCGTCCATGTTGCTACAAAAGTTGGGTGTTCATCCTTTCTGATGGAGGCATCATACTCCATAGTGCTTATGGACCACATCTTCCTTATCCATTCGTCCGTTGAAGGGCATCTTGGTCAAAGAGTCATTTTTAAAGGAAGTGTTGAAGTTTCCCTATTCAATGAAGAGATGCAACTTCGGACGAAGAGGTTTTGACATTCCGGGTGGCAGCTGCCAACGAGAGAAGCTGACCTGGCACATGGTGGGAGGCCAACGAAGACACTTCTCTCCTGGCTCCCTCCCCAATGCAGATAGGGCACTGCTGCCACACTCACGGAGCCCCCACGGAGGCCACAGAGGCCACAGCTTGCATGGGACAGGACGGGACAGGACAGAATGGGACGCTGCCTGCCTCAGCAGACTCCTAAAAGCCCATGGCTCAGGACAGGAAGTAACTGAGACCCATTCTGGGCCTGCCATTGCCTAGGGAAGAGGAGGCATGACAGCCCAGGGGCAGGGGGGTGTCGGGCCACCCCTTGGCCATGTGGGTCAGGGCCTGGAGCTCCACAAATCACACACTAACCTTTGGTCACAAGTGATGACAAAGGCTGGGTCCACTCTCAGCGGCAGCTGGATGGCAAGTCCCAGATGGCACCTAATGGGCCCTCGGAGAAGGTCTTGCCAGGCCCTGGAGCAGATGCTCGAAGCGCAGAAATCATCACTTCTGCTATCAAGTCAGTCTTCTGGCAGGTCTCAGGCCCTTAGTGACTATACTGGGTGGAACAGCCTCCTCCTGACATTCGTGTCTACCCAGACCTGTGAATGGGAACTTGGAGGTCAGGTCTTTGCAGGTGGAATTAAGGTAAAATGAGCTCCTGCTGGGTCCTAATCCAATGACCGGTGTTCTTACAATCCAATGACTGGGTTCGTTGGACACGAACCCAGAGAAGACCCAGAAGCGATGGCCACAGGAAGACGAGATGGGAGTGATGCAGCTAAAAGAGGAGTCACCCACGACCACCAAAAGCCAGAAGACGCAGGGAAGGATTCTCCCCAGAGCCTCCAGAGAGCGTGTGGCTCTGCGAACACCTTGATTTCGGGATTTCTGGGCTCCAGATTGGGGAGACAATAAATTCCTGTTGTTTAACGTCACCCAGTCGTGCTACTTTGTTACAGCCGACGGGAGGCTGGGCTCAGGTCACGAGCAGCACTGTGTGGTGGTATCACAGCGGAGGCAAGACAGGTGAGAGGCTGCCCGGGAGGGGGTGCCTCCTTCAGCTGCGTCTGCTGTGTGGGCAGGAGCCCGAAGAATGGGACTGAAACTGGGGACTCCACACAGCCCACGGCGGATTCAGCTTTGACGGCTGGTGTTTCTCTATCGCTGTGGCCTCTGCCGCGCCCGGGAAAGGCGCTCAGGAAATGTTCACAGCCCCTTTCGCTGCCTGCGTGCCCCTAGTCCCAGGGTTGTGCCTCCCACCTGGTCCTGGCCTCCCTCTGTCTCGCCCCGGATCCAGAGAATGACTGGCCGGCCGGGCTGCCGGGCTGCGGGGAGCGAACTCAGCTGCACTAAAAAGCCCGTTTAGAGGCTGCTGCTATCTGCTGCGTTGGCAGAGAAGCATCGGTGCCTCTGAGAGTCGTCTGCGGGGATTCCCGCTTACCCAGGCCACGCGGTCAGCCCCCAGTCCCCGCTCCAGAAGCCGTGGTTTTATCCCGAGTGTGACTTAAGGAATGAAATCCCTCAGCTCTCACCTGTGGCCAGAGCCACGGAGGACCGGAGCCGAGGTCAGCCGGGAGAGGGGTCAGTACCGGCCCTCCAGGTTATGCTCCCCAAGTCGCTCCGTTCTCCACGGTGGACATAGCTCAGCACCTGGCAATCAGGGCTCAGGGCCCGGGCTGGACGCCAGGCCGAGCTGAGCCCGCTGGCACCTTCTGACCACCCACTGACAGCCGGCCGCTTCCCATCAGCGTTTAGCTCGTCCTGGGCCGGGATCCCCCCGTGATGCGCTGGTGACCAGCCCACGGAAATTCCTCCAGCATGAACAGGACGTCACAGTCCTGCTGGCCCCTTCACAAGAGCCCAGGGAAGTCTCTTCACTCGGCACTGTGAGCGGTGCAGGGAGGGGATGTCACACAGCCCAGCTGGACCCAAACCTTCCATGCCCAGAGCCCAGTGGCCAGTTTCTCCAAGGCTCCTTCAGTCAGCGATCCCTGCTGTGAGGCCTCAGGGTGCTGACAGGGAACGGTCTGGAGTGATCAGGGTTTATACTGAATTGTTCCCTCCAAAACTTGACACTGAAAGGGCAGCCACTCAAAAAGGCTCTGAGGGTTGACCAGGCCTGCTTTGGGCGGCCATCAGAGCCCCAGCAGCACCGGCATCCAGGGCATGGCAGCTGCACAGCTTCTGTCCTCCTGAGGATATGCTCAGCCGGATGGTCGGGGAGCTGGATGACTGGGCATGACTGCCCACACCAGGCCTCCCTGGAGATTCCAGGGGTGGAGGCAAACCAAAGCCTGATGCTGGGTGTTTGATCTCTGCACAGAGTACCAACGCCATGCCGGGGGGGGGGGGGGGGGGGGGGCGGGCAGCGGGCACCGAGGCCAGAGCGCCCTGGAAAGTGGCCGGATGTCTGCTGTCTTGTCTGCATCCAGTGTGAGGACTCGAGCTCGTGGAGGAGAGGGGATGTTCCTGCCCGTTGCACGGACGTGAACACGGTTGCGCCAGAGCTCGGAGGGGCAGGCACTGCCCAGCGAACCCCACTGCACAGACCAGCTGGACGGGTGCTAGGATGGGGACTTCCCAGCAGAACTGGAGTTCCTGGCTTCCTGAGAGAACCATGCTGGGGCGAGAGGGGGACCCCCGCCACGGAGGGTGCGTCCCGTCCACGGAGCTCATGGCGGCCTCAAAACAAAGGCTGCTGCTCCTGAATTCCACCTCTCAGTTTTCTTCATGTGGTAAGCAGTAGGCGGCAGGATCCTGGTTGCAGGGCCCTTCTCAGAAGAGTCCAGCTGTTTGTCCTTGGGAGCTTGTCCTTGGGAGCCAAGACCCCAAGTGAAGCCTGGCTATGAGAGCCAAAGCCAAGCAGGGGGAGGAGGCCGGTGCTGACCCACAGCCCACCCCAGCTTGGGGCCTCACTGGCTCCTGGGGACCCATTTCTAGTTCCCCAGGGGCTGTCAGTCTCCACAAACATCTGGCCAAGACCTCTGGGGTCCAGGCACAGAGCAGTGTCTCAGAATCTGAGCTCTGGCCAGGGGAAGCAGGCCAGGACAGGCGTGTGTAAGGATGTACTTGACGTCGGAGCTTAAAGAGCCGAAGACCAGTCCAAGCCTAGGCCAGTCCCCACCGTGAAGAGATGCTAAAGGTTCTCTTTCCAGACTATTTCCAAGGGTCCTGGCTGGCCAGTTACTGATGCAGTGACCCCTGCGGAGCTCTGGCCCCTCGGCCCCAGTTTGCATACACAGTGCAATCTTCCCTTTGGCCTCACCTCGCCCTGTGAGCAGCCGCCTGGGAGCCTGGGCAGAGCCATGGCGGACCCCAGGGTCCTTCCAGGGCAGCACCCCCTACTAAGCCTGCTGCCAGCAGGATGCTCCCCTGCCCTCCCCAGCGCTCCCCGCCAGACCGGGTGCAGAGAAACCACCATCAACAAATGCTGGAGTGGGTCACTGATGTGACCTTTATTGGATCACCGGGCGTCATCAATTCACCAGCAGGTCACAGACCCACGGAGGAGAACCAGCTGCAGCTCGAGCGCCACTATCGGGGGATGTGCCGGTCTTCACTCTGGTGTCTAGGCAGCACCAGGCCTCCAGGGAGGAGGCCGGCCTGCAGTGGGTGACCCCACCCCAGAACGGTAGGTTCCCTCCTCCACCCCTTCTGGGCACCTGCCGGCTGTGCCCTCCGCCCGTGTCATAGCTGCTGAGTAGGGGCAGCAGGTGGGGAGCTGGCACAGGAGGGAAAGCAGAGAGACAGCCCTCCCCTCAGCACGTGCTCCTTCTGAGGCCTTGCAGGGTGGGGGCATGAGGCCTGGCAGTGAAAGGGAAGTGGATGGCAGGCACGAGGAACCCTGCAGCTGGCAGCTGGCAGCCGGTGCCCCGGGGACAACGACCTGGGAGCCTGGGGAAGGCAGAGGAGAAGGTATGCAGCCCTCAGACCTCATGACTGCCTACCTCCCTCCTGTCCCTCTGGCCCAGGCTGGGGGAGGGCAGCCTCCTCAGACCTGACAGCTGCCGCAGGTGCCGGGGTGCATTAGACACAGGACAGAGCAGAGGGAGTGCCCCACAGGGTCACAGGTCTGGACATGGGGCAGGAGCAGGGCACTAGAGACTGATGGTGGCAAACAACCAGCCTGGTCTGGAGCCTCCCTCAGGGCTGGCTGGTGGTCCCGATCAGGAAAGCATCTGGGGTCCCACCTCCAAACCCCCTTCTGGGGTCTCATTAAGCAGGAGAAGCCAAGGGACAACAGGGGTTGCATTTCATTAAAAACTGTGTCTCAATAAAAACTAGTTCTGAACATGAAGAATATATTTAAAAAGATACTCTTTGCTCTATTAAACACCGTTCACTGAATTTCCTGAGCACTGCGCCATGCCCACCCCCTGTGCAGGGGTGTGGGGGCGGGCGGCAAGTCTAAGGCACTGGCCCTGCTCTGGCACAGGGCTCCTTCTCCCCGGAGAGGTGGTCCCCACTGCCGAGAGGCCGGTGACCACGTCCAGATCTGGGGGACATGGAAGGCCTGGCAGCACCCACCGCTGGACAAAGTGCTTGAAGCAGCAGCTAAGAGTATGATGCCTAAGCCCACCACGAGTAGAGGGACGCCCCAGCTGCGGGCCAGGCAGTGTTCTGGAGGGTGCCAGGACCACTCTGCTCAGAGCTGCAAAGGTGGACACTGGCCATGGCCAGAGGCCCACAGAGCCATGGTCTGGCCAGGCATTCCCTGGGGAAGGAGGGAGGAAGACCAGGGGCTTGTCAGGCTGTCCACACCCGAAAGAGACAGGCACTGGGCCTCATGTCTCCCTCGAGTTGGACACGTGGGAAAGCACCCTGCTTAGCCCTTGGGGACCAGAGGCTGCTCAGGAACATGCCACCCAACCAGGCTCTCCCAGGCACCCACTCCGTATCTGTCCCCCGGGGACCCTCTTGGAGCCTGCAGGTCCCCAGAAGCCACACTGCCCAGGGACTCCACTCCTCCTCCTGGGCTGGCAGACCCTCGCTACCTTGCAGCAGGCATGGATGGACACAAAGTTTCCCTGCCCTGAGTAAGGCACCCTGGGGCCCCTGCGGCCTCAGCTTCATCCAAGGGGCTGAGCTCCTGGTTAGCAAGGCACCCCACACGCTCTCCCCTCCACACCCACGTGGCTGAGACAATCTGACCCCAGTTCCTGTGGGGACTCCTCTTTCTGTGCCCTGCAGGGTTCTCTGACCCCACAGGCAAACAAAACAAAACAAAATACCAAGGTGGTACAGGGTCCTATGACCTGGGCGTCTACCCACTCCCCTGGGAGCAGAGGTCCTGGCCCCATGGCACACGGTGCCCCCCTCGGTGCACATCTCTTTGGGGAGAGGCTCTGCCAGCCCAGGGCCAGTCCAGGGGTGCGAGGGTCAGAAGAGGCTGGGGGTGGCCTGGCTGGGCGCATCGTGGTCCCGGATGTACTGGAGGATGTCCATTTCGTCCATGGCTTGAATCTGCTGCTGCTGCTTCCGCGGCCCCGCCACGGCCTCTGGCGGGCCCGCTGTGGGGGGCACGGCTGGCTTTCGGGGAAGCGCTGGCTTAGCTGCCACTGGCGGCTTGGGCTTAGGCTGGGGCTTGGCTGTGGGTTCAGCTCCCAGGTTCAGAATCTGGTCCAAGTCCTCTTCAATTCTAGGGAACCAGAGGGGAAGCTCTGAATGTGACCTCCCGCAGAGGGAGCAAGGCCCCGAGGCAAGGGCACCCTGCTCTGGGCAGGGTGACGGGCCCTGCCCCACCCGGCCTTTCCACAGGAGCTAGGGGACAGCCTCTGCCTTCCTTGCAGCCCCTCAGCGGCCTCTGCTTTTCAGGGGGTCCCTCACTAGATGATGGCGCTTTAGGGGACTTGTCCTTCAACCTCCCAAGAAGATTAACAGCAGCTAAATGCAGAGCTCCTGCTCTGTACAAAGCACTGCGGACACACACCATACCCTGGTCTACCCCAAACCCTCTGGGGGTACGGCGGAGCTCCACCCGCAGGTGGGACACTCTAGCCTCAGGAGGCCGAGCTACCTGTGAGACGACCACGTGTGATGGTGCCTGGGTCCGGACCAGGGTGTCTGACTTCAGGAGCCGAGCCCTCGTCTGCACCAAGTTCAGCCTGAGAAAGACTCGATGAGGGGATCTGACCATGGTGGGGTGGTGCCACCCATCCACGGTGCCCACTGTGGGCCTACTGAGAGCCGGGGCCACAGTCCTGGACCCAACAGCCCATCGCTGGGTGGGACTCCAGCCCGCGGCAGTGGGACGGTCACACAGAACCTGCCCCAGGCACCAGGTACCCCAGAGGCCACAACCTGCCTCTGCCCTCTTTGCCTGAGCGAGCTTCTGCGGCCGGTTCCTGGAACCGGCAGCGGAGGAACTCAATTTGTGGAAACCAGATGCACAATGCAAGACCCTTTCAATCCATCCCAGCACCCAGCCACCCAATCCACACCCTGCTGAATGCCTACCGAGGCCAGGCATTTCCATGTTCACTAATTCACTGAATGGTAACTAGACGCGGTCTGGGAGCAGGTCGTACTCTCATTTCACAGACAGAAGATTGAAAACTGAGGTACAAAGAGATAAAGGGCCTTGTCTGGGGCTCATGGCCAGCTTGTGAAGGAACAGGACTTGTCCTGGGGGTGCCTGGGTCTCTCAGGTGTGTATGCCTTCCTGGGGCACCAATGCAACGAAGCCCTTTCAGACTGGAATTTCTCCAGGGTTGAGGGTCTCTCTTTCTGCTGAGGCCACAGGCCCCCTGAGGCCTTTCAGGTGACACCTACTGGACCTGATGCCTCTGAGGACCTAATCCAGACCCCCTGATCCAGACTCCTTCCCTGAGGGAGGAGCTTCTCTTGGGATTCTGTGAAAACCTCCACACACCTGCATCCTCAGAAAATTCTCTCTGGGTCAGGCTTCAGGACACCTGCTGTCCACTCTTCTGTCCTTTGACAGATGGCAGTCCCATCTGGGACACAGTAATTGAAAAAACTGCAAAATAAGTGACCCCTGGCAGGTCCCTTCCCCTCCCTGGGCCTCAGTATCCCCATCAGCGAGGAGCTGGAATGAGATCATTTCAGGGATGCTCTAGCTTCTAGAAGATGATAAGGAAAATGGCCTGACCAGGGTTTTCATGCTCTCAGGCACAAGGCGGACAGCATGCGTTCCTGGCTTCACACTCTCAGGGGCACAGCAACCTCCATCCTGTCCTCTGGGAGAAGCTGCATGCCGGCCAGTCTAGTCTGGAACCGGGAGACAGCAGGAGACCTGGGGCTGGGGAACAGTGGGGAGTCTGGTAACACTATCCCAGGGGCCTTCACAGAGTCACACGGAAAACTCCCTTTGAAATCCAAGGGCCAATTTTTGAATTCCTAGAAGAGGATGCCTGCCCTTTACGTGCTTCCTAAACCAGCAACCAGCAGAGACATCTGGACCGGGGCTGCCTACACCTGGGCCAAGGTGTCTAAGGGTATCTCAGCAGGCTGCATCTGCCATGCTGGGGACAAGGGAGAGAGGGCTCAGGTGCTAGAGGCAGAAGACCCCAGAGTCCCCATCTGCGAGATGGGAATGCCCACATCACCCAGCAAGGCCTGAAGAGCCGCTGTGGGCCCGGAAGCACAGCACACGGCGCCTGGAACACGGCTCCATTTCCCTCCCGCTGTGCCTTCACCAGTCCGCTTTGTCATGTTCCTTCCCTGGTCCTCAGTCTCCCCATGTCAATGGGGTCCAGCTCAGACATCAACTGGGCTAGGAAGCAGTCTGTTGGAGCGTGGCGTGCCCAGCACCATCCTCCCCTGGAGGGGCGGCCTGCCAAGTACCAGCTGCCAGAGGAGCTCTGGGTCACCCCCCTGCGGTGGGGCAGAGACCCCAAAGGGAGGAGTCAGAGCCTCTGAGGATGGCAGAGCTGTCCCTCCAGCCCAGCCAGAGAGGGCCCAGCCCAAGCCAGGCCTTCGGAGAGGTAGCTGTCTTGGGTTTGAGGCAATCCCCGAAGTGTGACAAGACCAGCTGCTCCTGGCCACCTCAGCTCAGCTGTGGCCCGGCTCCCCGAGGCAGCGGCTCATCCCTGAGGCCCTGGGGCAGGTGCGGGCTCCTCCTGCAGCCTCCACCCGGGCTGGAGCCCCGGAACAGCTCAGGGGGACTGAATTATCCTCCCACAGGGGCCTTCGGGAAGCAGCAGCAGCTAAGAGCCCATGTCAGCAGCCCGGATTTATGCAGCTGGGGCAAACCCTGTTGGGAACTCAGCAGCAGCTGCTGTCGTGGCAGGTGGAACCGTCACGCTTGGGGTACAGGTGGTGGCAGGGGCACCCCTTTCCATGAACTCTATTTCTACCCAGGCTCCCCGAGTCAAGGCTGGAACTGGGTCTCATGAACGCCAAGGCCCGGCTCCCACAGAGAGGCAGCGCGGAGCTCTGAAGACCCCAGTCCCACTAGACCTCCCCAGGTTCTCACAGGGGACAGGCCCCGACCACTGGCCTGGCTGCACAGCAGGGGGATACTGAGGCTTGTGAGACCCCCACACCTGTGGGGCAGAGTGCTCTGGGGGGCTTCAGGCTCACTAATGGCCACAATGCCATGAACGGGTGGGTGACAGCACCAGCGAATGGAAGAGGATTAGGAAGCTTTTTATCGTCAGGAACCCCGATCGCTGCCTGGGTAGTCGTGGAGCCCCACAAAGGGTACGACGCGGCTCCTGCTCTCAGAACGTGAGTTCGTTCTCACCAGCTGTGTGGCAGAGTGAAGGCGGGGCCGCGGACACCCATTCCCCAGTAATTCTCAGAGGGCTGTGGGGGACTCCAAGAGGCGTGACAAAGAGAAAGGGCCCCAGAGACCAATGGAAACATGCAACGCTACACGCTGTTTCCTACTCATGCCCAGAGTTGTGCTGAACACTGGTACTGCGCCAGCCGTCTGGCCACAGAACCCTTTGAAGGGACACTGGAGCCCTGAAGAACGTGGGTCAGGAAGTGCTGGCATCACAGACTCAGGAAAGACTGTGCCAAGAAAGGCCCCACGGAATGGCCTCCCTGGGACACACCGAGTCCTGGAGATGGCAGAGCATCCCCGAGTAGGGCACACTCCACGGGGCCCTGACGCCCTCCCCGGGACTGACTCTACTGCCTCAGTTTCTCCTCTCAAGATATCGCCACCCCAGCTTCTCCCAGCCTGCTGGGGCGGTCAGGGGCAAGGACACAGATGACAGTGAACAGGTGCCAGGGGCCATGGGGAGATGTGAAGACAAGACGCATTCGCTGTGACTCAGGCACTGACAGGGCTAATAGCCCGAGGCTGCTAACGAGGGCGCAGAGGACAGCGTCTCAGCACCATGTTCCTGGAAAGACACAGCTCAGCCTCCTGTAAACCGCTGAGCACAGCCGCGTTCTGGGGGTGCGGGTGATGTAGCGGAGACACACAGTACCAAGCATGCAGAGAGCACAGCCAGCACACGCATTAGCGGCTGGCCCAGGGCAGGAGGCAGATCTCCAAGCCTCTCCTCCTCTAAGTGCTTCGAGGGTCCTGGAAGGTGCGGGGAGGACAGGACACAGACCAGGGGACTGGGTTCCAAGCCCAGCTCTGTCCTGGGGAAGCTCGCATCTAGGTGGGGGCCGCTGTGAGGATGAAATCAGGCCATGTGCAGGCTGTGGCACATGGACCATGGCCAGCACCCTGAAGCAGGAGCCCCCGTGCACACGTTCCGTCCACCCACCTCTGCGCAACAGACCATGCCTCGCCCTCTCCTCAATAGCCTGACCCTGGGACCCTCCTGGGACTGGCCGTGGTCCAGCATACCTGCGGTTTTCTCCCCGAGGAGGGCTGTGTGCTACCAAGAACCCATTTTAATGGTTGTTCCTAAATGTATTTATGCCAGTTATACTTGCTCTTGTGATTATATAATTTAATTATTCTCCACATAAATTATGAAAGCGTGAGTGTGGGAAGGCAAAGCCTCATATTCACGAAGTTCTTTCTGGAACTCGCAGAGCTACCCGGCCTGTGGCCCATCCCCACCCCTGCCCCAATCCCCGCCGCTGCCTCCTGGTCAGCGCCCACCCACAGGCTCCTGCCTCTGATGGGCCAAGATGCCCTCTCTTGGTGGCCGAAGCCGGTGAGACGCTCCCACACGGGACAGGTCCCCGGCTCTGCCCAGGCGGCTCTGAGGGCTGGCAGAGGAGCGCCTGAGGGACAGGTGGTACCTGAACAGCTCTGCGTGGGACACGGTCCCTCCACTCTCACGGGCGGCAGACAGCAGCAAGGGGTCACCCAGAGGGACAGCACCGCCGAGGTCAGGGTCTTCGAACAACTTCAGGGCTGTGCAGAAGGCAGGGGCAGAGTGGTCAAAGGATGTCCTGGCCTGTCCTCAGCAGCTGGGGGCACAGGTGGGGACAGCCTCACCCAGCCTCCTAGCCCAGCCAGGAGACAGTGAGCAAGGGACAAGGCAGAGCAGAGAACTGGAGGAAGAGGCCCGGGTGGGGACAGGAAGAGGGCAAGGGACAGCACTCAAAGGTGATGCTAAAATTGCCAAGACGTCCTCAGAGCTGTGAGGCCGGGACTGTCATTCTCATCAATGTGTTCTCGGGCTCGGCACAGAGCCTGGCCCTCCGTGGGTGGTCACCAAGTGCTGGGTTCACGGGGGACAGCGTTTGTCCATCCTGAATGAGGACCCGGGTGGGGTGACGAAAGGTCAGATCTCGGGACAAGTAGAGGAGTCCCAAGGCCGCTCGGCTCTCCTCTCTCCGACTCTGCCCAGGACCCTCCAGTGGGGTCTACTCAGGTCACACAGAATCTATCATAGAGTCACGGCACACCTGGGTAGTTGCATCTCCCTCCCAGACAGTGCCCACATCTGGCCACTGGAATGATAAAGATGCCACCCCCACTTCCCCAGGGTGATTAGAACAAACATATAGTCCTGGAAGGTTCCAGGCTATGGGGACACAAAGCGCATGACTAATCTCTCCAGCAGAAAATCTCCGTAAGCTGAGGGTGGACCACGTCGAAACAGGACAAGGGGAAGATCTCCACTGTGCTCACGTGTGGTGGGTCCAACCCACTTGTAAGAGTCTGGCTGGGTCATGGAGCAGACACCCAGAGTAGAGGGAAGGCCTGAAGGCTCTACTTACGGTCCTGGAGGGGCACGTCCTCTGCGGGGCGCTGGGTAGAGAGCTTCGAGCTTGGGCTGAAGAGCCCCTCATCAGGGTCCACCTCCTCATCAAAAATGGTGAGTCGGGGTGAGGGTTTGGGCTTCACAGCCACTTCAGGGCGTTTCTTGGACTTCTTAGAGCTACGGAATCACAGACACAGATCAGTTTTCACGAGAGCCCGGCCAGCGGGTGCAGATGGCCTGGTCAGAGCCATGCAGGGGAGGTGGGCTTGAACTTGGGTGAGGAAGGAACTTTCCAGTACCCTGAGGTGTAAGACCCTGCTATGGGAAGTGGCTGGGCCCTGTGCCCCAGGATGTATGGGAGGAGCAGGGGAATGTCGGCATGACCGAGATGACCGCAGACAGCTCCCCACCCTAACGGGCCAGCCAGGACTCAGGTCTGCCTGCCCGGGCACCAGGCAGAGCAGCTGCTCTCCTTCTGGAGGCTGCAGGAGCCAAGTGCCCCCAGCGTTCCCAGGGCCAGGCTCTTCAGAGCCACTTGGAAAGGGGGGTGGATGCAGCCTGAGGCTGGGAACAGGTGGTACCCAGGGACAAGCGGAAAGCAGCCTTGAGAAGGGAAACCTCTGTCACTCCAACAAATACTTCAGTCCCACTGAGTGAGCCCCACCTCCTTCAGGAAACCTCTCGGCTACTCAGAGCATACCCCACTGGCTCTGTCTCCCTCACCAAGGTCCCTTGATGTCTCATTCACCCACTGGCCAAGGTCCTGCCTTGGACGAGATGCTGCTTTGGGAAACTGGGAGAGGGCACGAGGGAGAGTTCTGGGCCATGGGCCTGCTTTGTTTCCTGCCCTGGGTGGTGGTAATGCAGAGCACACAGAAGCCTTTACAGACTTGGACCCTGCAGCTCTGCGTATGTAAGTCACACTGCAGATAAATAAACAAACAAACTTGGTTTTATTTTAACACGGCGATCCAATCCCTGCTGTGGATACCAAAATTAGCCATTATAAGGTTCCTGCAAATAGTGAAAAGACGCTGTTTGCTGGAAACAGAATTTCTGGGGTGCCTGTCTGCCTGGCGGGCAGTTCCACTAGACAGAGGTCACCGTCTTGAGCTCCTGCTGGCAACACTGTGTGGGAAACCTGTGGCAGAAGCCGGCCCTGCCATCCTCAATGGCACAGACCAACCAGCGGCAGATGGACAGAGCGCCAGTGGCCCTGGAGGCTGGAGGGCAGGCTGCTCAGAGGAGCCCATTCCCACGGTCCGGCTGCAGACCTGCGGTAGAATCGGAGGCTCAGCTGAGATGGGAGAAGCTGTGGGAGCTGGAAATGCCCCTGCCGCGGGGTCACACCTCCAGGACGGAGCCCACCTATGCACTCAGGGCCGAGGCCTACTCACAGTCCTGCGCTCTTGTCCCCTTGTGGTGTCCCCGCAGCAGGGAGATCCAGGGTGGGGAGAGAACAATAGGCTCAGGCCTGCACATTTTGAGGATGAAATGGAGAGCAGAGTCTCAGGGCAGGGGTGGGCCAGGAGGTCCCACGCGCCCCGACCCTGCTTCCTCCATCTTGGGCACAACCCAGACAGGCTCAGGTCACAGACCTCCTGCGCACACGCCTCTGCTTTGGTGCCACCCCCAAGCCCTGCTTGTGAAGGTGCCAGGCCTTCTCCATCCTCATAGCAAGTGCTTTCCAGAACCTTCAGCCATGCCACCTCACACACCCTGAAGGGCCAAGGTGGACTGCCCTGACAGGGACACCTGCTCTTTGTTTCTCGGATCAGGGTAAGCCAGTTTGCCTTCCTGACCCCTGGGACGTGGGTGCCAGAGGCAGGCCAGACGGAGACGGCTCCAGCCGAGAGCTACTGAGTCAGAGCCCCAGGGCCGGCCCAGGAAGCCGCACTGGAGTCTCCGAGGAATCTGATGCAGGCTGAGGCCTGTGGGCTCGGCCCCACTGCTGGCCTCCGTCACCCAACAGACAGCCCTCACCTGAAGCCCTGGAGCGTGGGGGCCAGAGGCTTCCCACGGACCAGAAATCAGAGGAGCCGTGGAAAGATGGGAGTGGTCTTGAGAACAAAGGAAGGGAGAGGATAAGCATGATGAATTCTGTATTCAGAGAGATCTGTGACTTCCCGTCTTACACCTACTTCTGGTTCTGAGAACACAAGTTTGGCCTGACTTTCCTTCTATGTGAATTTTCCTCCCAAATGGGATGAATGATCTTGTTTTTCTCCCCGGAGACATTTCTGATCTTTCATGGTCTTGAAATGACATAAAGCCAATCTGTGGCACGTGGGGGCGTCCGGTCAATCGAGCACCGTCTGTACCCCACCCCCCACCCCCGACTGGGCTATCCTCCGTCTCCCCAGCCCTCCCTGAGTGTTCCCAGGGGAGGCAGAGAACAGGCAGGAAATAGGGAGCACTGACCGCTCAAAGCCCCAGGGTCCTGCTCTGGTTGGCCCCGGAACTCGAGTCTCTGGGATACACCCATGTGCCTGGTTCAGAGAAGACGCTCCACAGATACTGGGTCAAAGAGGAGGACTGATGGATGGAAGGACAGATGGAAGGAAGGAAAGAAAGAAGAGAGAAAGGAAGGAAAGAGGGGAAAGGGAAGAACAGACACGTGAACAGAGAGATGGATACAGGGGACAGTACGTCTCTTATCCAGACTCATTTCCGCCTGCTCCCCAGGAATAGCAGAGAGGGGGTGCAGATGGGGTTCCAGCACCAGTCTGAGACAGAGACGGTATCTGGAAGGCTTCGCTCCTCCGAAGCTGGCGGTCACGTCAGCGGGTCTCCTCACCCACCCTCAGCTACTCTGTAAGCAGCTGGCGTTCACCCCGGATGCCCTCTGGGACCCAGCACTCACCCACGCGCACCTCCTGGGCTGGGCAGTGAGACCTGCCACTGCCCCAGAAGCTCACAGCGGACTCAGAGGCCCATAAACCCATCATGACCGCACAGGGCAAGAGTCCTGGAATGTGCGAAGCACAGGGCAAGGATCCAACCCAGCCCTAGGGGCTTCCTGGACGAGGCAAAGTGAAACAGACACGGACTCAGGCAGAGGAAGTGAGTCCCTCATCCATGAGGTCTGCCAGAGGCACGGCTCAGGCACGATCAGGAACCAGGTCCCCAGGGCAGCATGGCTTGTGGTCCACGGAGAAATGATCAGGGCCTGGCCTGGGGGAGCACTGCAGTATGATGGGGAAATGGATCGGGGGACATCAGAAGGCAAAGAGCTCCTAGAACACGTGGACGGTGAGGTGATCAGTGAGCAGAAGGGGTGAGTCTAGAAGGATGCCAGACCTCAGGCCTCAGGGCGAGGTTGCGCACGGCCTACGTGAGGTGAGTCTCTAAGCCCCTGTCTTCCCCTCATCCACAGACTGTGTGAGCACGGACTCGGGCTGCATACACAGGCTATGGCCCTGCGCTGTCCCCCACCCACCCCGGTCCCTGCTCTGCTCCTGCCCCCACAGTGTCCACACGGCTCTCTGCGGCATGCACCGCGCGACTCTGCTGTGCCCGTCTGTCACCCGCCATGCCTGTCTGCCACCCACCCTCTGTGCCACCGCAATATAGGGTGCCTCTCCTTTCTTCACCGAAGGGAGGCCAATAGGATTAGACTCTTGTCACCAGGGCTGGGGCAGCGGGGCACGGAACAGAGAAGTGTGTGATGGACAGACCTCCTGGAGAGAAGGCAGGAGGTCACCTGAACTTGGGCAGGCTCTGGCACAGGGGGCATGAGGTGGGGCGGTGTGGGGGAGGGCCTCCCCGGACGGGTGCAAGTCTGTGGAAGCAAGTCTCTGTAGCAGGCAGGTTTGTGCACGGACAGACACCAGCTCTTCTGCCTCGTGCGTCTGCCGGCAGACAGATGTCCCGAATGGGCCATGTGTCGCAGGCAGGGGAGGAGCGAACACAGGGAGGCGGCAGGTGCCCAGGCCGACAGCACCGACAGTCTGAGTCACAGCCCCGCTCATGGGGCTCAGGCACCTGTGGTGACAGTGATGGACACATGACAGCAGCCTCCCCTCCGGCCACCCAGGGGGCCTGTGCCCATGTTTCCAGGTGCACCTGTGCCCCGGCCGACCACCGAGAGCCACCAGCTGCCCAGGACCTGCATCACTGAGTTGTGGGAGCACCACCTAGACCCAAGATAAGGCAGTGGGTCCTTCTGACGCCCAGATTCACAGACAGCACGACGTACCCTCCAAGCTGGAGTGGTGCGTAACCAAGACAGAGATCATCTTTCTAATCGTACCACGTTCCTGTTTTCCAATAAAGTATTTTTCATTTTCGGATTTTAAATTCAGTTTCTCTTCCTTCGAGGGAAACTCGCAGAGTGCCCATGAATGAACTTCCACGACCCGTATTCCAGGACAATGTCATCTGTACCCGCACCAGGCTTTGGGGCCTCCACGATGACCCAGTCATCACCGTGGTTCATGGGGGACAGGCAGTCACCCCCGAGCCATGCCTACCTCCCCAGATGGGAGCTTCGGGGAAGCGCTGGACGGGGGCTGAGCAGAGTCGGGAAAGCAGCGCTCCAGGCAGAGAGGCTTGTGCAAATGCCAAGGCAGGAAGTGCGTGTGGTGTAGGCGCAGTGGCCACGAGCCGGGCAGCAGGCACACGGGGGAGGGGAGTCTGAGGGGAAGTCGGGGCCAGAGCCCACAAGGCCTGGGGGAGAGTCTGGCCTCCCTATTCCTGGGGAGCAGCCCTGGAGGGGGATGCAGGGAATCCACGTATGACCTCGGGTCAGTCCGTTCACTTTTCGGGGCCTGCTCCCTCAGCCGTTACATGGGAGTAAGGAATGATCTGGAAGCGGGAGCCTGTATGCAGGGCGGCACAGGGCACAGCAGGAGCCTGATACCAACTAGGTTCACATCAAGCTCCCGCCCCACGACTGTATCCTGTGCTCTGACAAATACACAAGGCCTGCCTGGTAAAGACCCATCATTTTTTGAAGCCCAGGGTCACATTCAAGGATCTTTCTCAACAGCCAGAGCCGGACTCCCCAGGCCACTGAACCCCACCTGAGGGCTCACTGATCAGCCCCCCCAGGACTCCCCTGCCTTTGCACCTCGTGCGAGCTGAAGTTTCTTCCCCTGCCTCTCACCCACCACGGTGCCCTGCACCACCACCGAACCAGGCCCGTCTGGCTGCAGGGGACCTGTCGCCCCCACCCCCAACTGCTGGGAAGCGAGGCCCCAGGTCTGGCCGCACCCCCGAGGGACTGAATATACAAACGGGCAATGGGCAGAGCAGACGTCAGACAGACCCGTGTCTCACACCCTGCAGCCGCCAGCCTAAGGAATCAAACCACAACACAAACCGGCAGCTACCCTAATCTTTACCCCGGCTTCCCTCCTCATCCAGCAGCCAAAGAAAGCCAACTACGCTCAACTACGCTCCCCGAACCGACCGCAGAGCATGCGGGACGCCACACAGGCAGCGGCCTCCCTCGCCAACAGCCTCCAGTCGGGCACAGCCCAGCCTCCTCCTTCCCACTAGGAACTGTTCCTACTCCAGCCTGCCTCGGGGTCTGCTAAGTGCAGGTCTGACCCCTCCCTCGCCGCGGCCGGCTGCAAATCAAGACCTTAGGCTGTTCTCACTCGGGCCATCTTGGTTTATTCCCACATCCCCGACGATAGTTCAAATGCTCACGTGACCCGTGGGGCCTGGCAGTCCCTGCGATTGTGAAAACCCATCACCCCCATTGCCCAAGCTGGAGAATGCATGGAGAAGTTCAACGACCTGCCCAGTGCCCTTGGGGATCTCAACCTGGGCCTGCTGGCCTCTAATTCTGCTCCGGGCTGACCGCACACCCAGCTATCCCAGTGGCTTTAAACCATGCTCTAAGGGGCCGGGCCTTCCACAGAGCCACGCAGGGCCATGGGAGAGGTGAGTGGAGGCCTAGGGGGCAGACGCCCAGTCCCTACTCCTGTCCCAACCGGGCCAATTCTCCCTCGGGCTGTTTGATACACACTGGGGCTCTGTATGAGATTTCTCCTGAACTGAAATTCTTGCTACTGAATTAAAAGAGTGAAAAGCAGATGCCTGGGTGGCTCAGTCGGGTAAGCGTCTGCCTGTGGCTCAGGCCATGACCCCGGCATCCTGGATTGAGTCCCACATCAGGCTCCTTGCTCAGGGAGGAGCCTGTCTTCCCTCTCTGCTTGTGTACATGCGCACTCTCTCTCTCTGACAGATAAATAAATCTTCAAAATGTCACCTTAAAAAAGAAAAAAAAAGTATACGGCAGTGTCACACCATTCATTCAGGCCAGACTTTCTGTGCTAACACGGATGGGGAGATCTGGTCAGTAGAGCACGTGTGGCTGCCCTAATGGGGGATGTGGCTATGAGCGGTAGGACAGCTGTCACCATGCCCCCTATAGTCCTCATTGATTTTGGTCCCAGGCCAGGCCAGGGCTGACTGCATGGCCCCACTGTGACTGGGAGAACCGCCCCGTAGCAGGTGGCAGGTGGGAGGGGAGCGAAGCCAGAGAGCCGGAGAGGGGCCCCCCGAGGGTGCCTGGGACCACCCTCCTGGAAGCCCCGTGGCCAGTGGACCTACTGCTCCTGTCTCAGTTCCCTCTGCCATACCCAAGGCCCTCATCAACTTTGGCTTCTGGGGCTCCTCAAGCGGGAATTTCCCCGTGGATCACCTAGAGCATTCCTTAAAGCCCCAGTCTGAGGGGCTTCTCGCGAGCTGCAGGGTGCTCACCTGAACTTGGGCAGGCTCTGGCCTGCTACCCATGTGAGTGGGGTGGGCGAGGAGCCGCCCGCGCAACTCCCTGCACACCCCGCCACGGCCTACCTGGGGGACACCGTGCTTCTGAATCTCAGAAACTGTACTTTTGTGTGGCTATCGATGGCGGCGGCCGCTAACCTCACCGCGGTCACTACTTCACCATGTATATGTGCATTAAATCACACGGTACACCTCAGACTCACACAATGCCATATGCCGACCAGTTCTCAATAAAGCTGGGGCAGAAATAAATCAATCTCCAATGGGAGCAAGTCTAGGGGTACCTGGCAGTGTGCTGGGTCATCCCAGATCAGTGATGTTACCCAAACATAGGGTAAGACATTTTTATACTAAGATGCATAGGATTCTTTTGTGAAGATAACGCAACATTTGTATAAACAATTGTGACAAAACGCATGATTTATGCTCCAAAAAAAGGTCCAGCTTCCCCGCTGGAGGCCACGCACAGGCCACTGGGCACTGGCCCCCCCTCCTGTGAGCAGAGAGCAGGAAGCCCAGCCTTGAGGGAAGGCATGTCCATGCAGGAACCAGCCTGTCCCTAAAGGTGCTGGTGTCCCTAAGGGTCCTCTGGGACTGGGGGCTAGAGGAGGGACTCCCTGGGCACTGGGGGAAGAGGTGGGAGGCAGCAGCCTCGCGAGTAGGCAGAGAGGCCTTCCCAAAAGAGAGGGACTGGGTCCCTAAAGAACGCTTCCCTGGAGGGGCACAACCAAGGCCCCTGGGCAGAAGAGCCCAGGACCTGGCTCTAAGGGCAGTTCACTGGGGGGAAAGCTCCACACAGGATAAAGTTCCTCACCGCCTGTAATAGCAAAAACTTACGGAAAACACCACAGTGCCCCCAGGCAGGCCTGGCAATGCCACTTACAGGCCATCGACCCAGCAGACTAGCACAGTTATGCATGTAGAAGTCGATTTACTGATCTGGAAAGACCCAATATATAAGCTGAAAACAAGCAAACTGTGGAATGGTGCGCACAACGCAATCCCATTTTGGGTTTGAGAAACGTACATCCAGAAGCATATACCTTCAGGGCAAAAGCCTTTTGCTGTGTTTTCAATTGTCTGTACCAGTCGTGTATCATTGGAGTTACGATTAAAAACGTTCCCAACAAGGTATTTCCAGCAGAAGGCAGAACTATCATGGTAGAACTCCGTCTTTCTCAGATGTGCGAAGTCTCTAACACAGAGAGCAAGACCTGACAACTCTGTGGGATGGGGAGGGGACCATGACAGGACATGGAGAGAAGAGCACAGTGTGCAAGGCTTGTGCGCTCGGCGTGCAGATCTGTGGGTCACTCCTGGACAAGGATGCTCAAACCCTCGCAAGCAGGGGAGCAGCATGGCCAGGACGGGCCCACGGAGAGTGCTTTCTGTCTTGGAGCACCCGATGCTGGTGCAGCAACTCTTTCCCCCTAATCAAAACCAGGTTTAAGAGACAAAGAAAAGCCAGGCCGTCTGGGCACGGGGCTTTGTGCTGGCAACCCGCACCCCGCACCCCCCCCCCCAAGCAGCCCTGCCGTGGAGCAACAGCGCCCCGCCAGGCCCACGGCAGGAAGGACAGATGCCTGTCGCCTGGAAATGAGGCGGCTCGGGAAAGCCAGGCCCACAGGAGTGCTGGGGTGGGGGTAGGGGGGCACATCTGGGAGTGTGGCCACAGGGGTGGGGAGGCACATCTGGGAGTGTGGCCATGGGGGAGCGGTGGGGGGGGCCACACGCAAGGCTCAGCCAAGTCCCTGCTCAACTGTCCTGGACTTTCCCATCTGTTAAAGGGGGTAATCCCAGGACCCTGCCCTCCTCACCCTTTGCAGAATGACTGGAATCAAGGGACAGTCAAGGGGGCGCCACTGAGTCATGACCTGCCAAATGGGGCTGCGTGAATTTGGAGGAGCTACTTGTTTGTCTCCACACTTCAAGACATCAGCTTCCACACACGCACGCGCGCGCGCGCGCACTTCCTGGAGCTCACGAACCCACACAGGTTCTGAGAGCAATGTGGTGTGTCATGACCTCTAAAAAAAACAAAAGCAGAAATAGAAGAGACATGTCCAGTCACAGGAATGGAAATCAGTTTCTGGCATTTAGTAAGCTCTCAAAAGACCTTAGGTGTTATTCTCCCTGATGAGAGTAACAGTACCGACCACTGTCACACCCGTCATTACAGGAAAAACCAGCAGAGGGTCTTAAGCCTCTGGGGCCCTGGGCAGGTGCTACGCTCCTCCGGCATTCGAGAATGAGGCCCCCAGAGCTGGTGACAGTGCCGGGGGCGGGTGGTCCCAGACATGTCCCTTGACTATCTGCTACTGGAATAAGTAGGAAATTCAAAGCGGCCCTTGCCACCCCCAAACAGCATTTTCCTACCCAAAAAAGGAGCCGCTTTGCTAAGCATGACCCTCAGCCAAAAGCTGGCACAAACCACTGAAATCCTGGTCTGGCTTTACGTGTGGTTCCTCTGAACAACAGGGAGCCTGAGTTCAAACAAAGCCTCATCCTGATCAAAATAAGCCCAAGAAGGGCCTGCAGGTCGTGTGAGGCTGCTAAGAAGTGGCTCCTACAGACTGCTCCCCACAGAACCTCGCTGCCTCTCCCCCAGGGCCGCTGACCCCCCGTCTGGGTCAGGGTGGCCGTGGAGGGCTAGGGGGACCAGATCCCAGGCCTGCACTTCTGGCTCTGGGCCCGGGTCTCCAGAGTGTGACTCCTCATCTCCTCTAGGCTGGTCACAGGGGGGCCGTGCAGCCACACCTCCACCTGCCTGTTCCCAGCCTCACATCCCCCCGACTCCCCCAGGACAGGAAGACTGGTGGGCGGTGGGCAGAGCCTTCTGGACTACAACTTTCACGTCCTTTACGTTGAACTTGCCCCTCCCTGATTTCTGGAATAGGACCTGTGAGGCGGGCATCCCTTGTAGGGTGACTGAACTTTGATCTCTCATCAGGACAGAGGGACAGTCACCCTGGGTCTACAGTCCGATTCGGGGGAGGGGTGGGGACGGCAAGCTGCTGCCATGAGAGGAGTGAGTGCTGGCACTCGCGTTAACTCAGCCTCCACCCGGGCCCTGTGGAGAGGGGCTACCATGACCCGATTCACCGCAGAAACTGAAGACAAGGGGTACACTGCCAGGGCCACACTGCTGGGAAACAGCAGAGCCAGGATCAAGGCCAAGCAGCGTCCAGAACCCTGACCTAGACTGGAATCCCAGTACCATTATTTACCAGCTGACTGACCTCGGGCCGGGCACTCGGCCTCTGCAGGCTCTTCTTTAACCTGTGAAGTGGGAGAACAGCACCTCCTCGCAGGCAGGGTGTCCGTGGCACACAGGACATGCAGTGCGGGTAGTACGCTCGGCGTGTGGGAGATGCTCAGAAACATCCTGGTTTCTCATTCGGGCCAAGAGGGGGTGAAGGCCTGGGGCGGCCAAGCCTGTCTTGTTTTGGGGGGGGGTCCCGCTCAGACACCTCGGCCTGTGCGCACTGGACCGGCCTCAGGAATAGACAGCTCTCCCGCCCGGACCCCTGCCCCCAGCACAGGGCGGCCCCGCAGTGGGGGCTCGGGAGCAGCGTACCGATTCGCGAAGGCATCAGGGGCTCAGGAAAGGAGGAGGCAGCGGATGACAGCCGAGGGACCACTGAGACCATACCTGGCTCAACCCTTCCTCCCCAGCCAGGGCACCTGTGTGCGCGCCCCTGTGTGCGTGTCCGCGCACGTAAAGGAACTCAGCGGACTGGCGGGGGGGCGGGGCTCGCGCCCCCTTCTCCACACACAACTGGCTCCTCAGAGGCTATCCGTCCCCTCCATCCATGTGATTCACGGGTCTTACAACTGCCTTGTGGGGAGGCAGGGCCCAGGTCAACACCCCTGCTTTAAGGACAGTGCAACAGGGCCCAGGGGGCTCCAATCACATGCCATAAGCCCCAGGCTGTCAGTGATGAGCCAGGTGGAGAGCCCAGGGCTCCTGGGCTGCTGAGCTGTCCGGGGGTACTCAGCCAGGGGCAGCCCTGCCGGGACTCAGTACAGAGCTGGGACCCAGGGCCTGCCCTCTGGCCAGGGAGGAGAAGGTAACATCTGAGCCCAGCCCGAGCACACCAGGCCACAGGGAGTGATGACCAGGGAGACAGGCGTTCTCAGACTCCAAGGATGGAGGGAGGAAGCCCTCACCAGAGAGCTTGGGGCAGGCCAGAAGGAGGCCCTATCCAGGATGTGGAGACCTACCGCATGATGCCCAGGGGATCCAGTGCCTCCTCCTCTTCTTCCTCGGAGGATTTTCCTGCATCCTCGCCCTTCCGGCCTGGGATGGGCAGAGCCTCAGGCTCTGCTCGGTCCTGCTGCTCAAAGAAGTCGAAAGCCTCCCCGTCTTCCTGGGCCTGGTTGTGTGTATCCAGGACAGAGACATCTCTGCTGGTAAGGTCTGTAGCCCCTGGGGATCTGGTGCCTGTGGAAGGAGAGGGAGGAAGGCACCTGACACCCACTGCCAGGGCACGAGGCGGCCTTGCCCCACCCAAGTTCCTGTGCCAGGACCTGAGCTGGGGGCTTCCCGCAACATGCTGGGACAGGCTGCTGGGTCTGGGTAGACGGGGGGCAGCCGGGGCTCCAAGCCCAGAGCCTGCAGCGAAGCCTACAGTGGAGTGGTTATAGGCACGAGCCTTGGAACAAGTTGACAACACGGCAACAGCCAAGCCTATGTCCACGGGCTAAGGGCAGAGAAAGCCAGCCCGCATGCATCTCTGGGGCTTATCAGGGAGCTCTGGCAATCCAACCATAAATGAAGACCTGCTCCAAGGGCCTGGGCACTTAGACTATGAACCCAATGGGGCGCACAGTGAGCTCATGGAAGATTCCAGAACAAACTGAAACAGCTTCATTACAAACTGGCTTACATCAGCACTTCTCAAAGCATGGTCCACAGATGGAAATCCATGATGTGGTAAGCACAGAAAGGGAGAGCAAGCATCTGGAAACTTCCATAGCAGCCTAGCATTGTCACGACACCCAGACATGTGATTCTGTATTTGCGAAAGTATCTGTCCGTGACAGATCGGGAATACAAATCTAGCCCTTCCCCAAGGACGGATTGAGAAACATAGGTTTAGACTACTTGTTCACCTCTATCCAGATAGTTACTGAGTAACAGACCCTTGAAAGCAGTTCCTTTAAAAAAAAATACCACCCTTAGATAAAGAACCTACAGCATGCCTGGGATACACCAAAGCAATATGTGCGACTGCATTATGTAGATCTAAGCAGTAATGATAGGGTGCCTGATGTTATGCTTGTTATTAGAACAAATGTGGAAATATCACTCAAAATTTCAATCCCGTGTGATAGGCATCATGTAAAAAGCAATTTTGTAGG
Organism: Enhydra lutris kenyoni; assembly: GCF_002288905.1. Classification (NCBI taxonomy): domain Eukaryota; kingdom Metazoa; phylum Chordata; class Mammalia; order Carnivora; family Mustelidae; genus Enhydra; species Enhydra lutris. The sequence goes on along the minus strand of NW_019154119.1, from coordinate 7,422,610 downwards.
TATGGACTCATTGAACTACTGTAAAAATCCGCAGGAGAGATCCTGTTCACGCCTCTGCTCTACAGATAAGGAAATGGAGGCACAGAAGGGCCGGGAGAGTCAGACCACTGTATCCCACCCACGTCTCTGTAACAGAGGGGCCAGGAGATCCGGAGTTTCTTCCAGTGACGGTATCAGCTGGGGCACCTGTATCACAGGCAACACAGCCCACTGGGAGGCAAGTAGGCTGTGATCTCACAGCGAACAACTCGGGGCCCACAGGTGCATATGGGGGGCTGGAAAAGGATGGAAGAAGCCAGGGCTCTGCAGCCTCACCCAACCCCAGCCTCTGTGCATTCACCAGCTTTGCTTTTTTTATTCCTCACCCCTTTTAAAAATTTTTTGGCTTATTTGCTGTTGTCTTCTGAAAAACTCCCACCTGCCTTGTAAAGCTTGGAGACCACAGCAAATAAGCCCTGTGTAACTTTTTTTATTCCTCACCCCTCTAAAAATTTAACCTCCCTGGGCGCCAGGTCTGAGGCCTGGCTGGCAGGAGGCAAAGTGGGGCATGTGTACGTATGGGCTGGGAGGCTCTGGGGACGGCCAGGATGGGCACTGGTGGGGTCAGACTACAGAGAAGGCCCCGTGGGGGCCCCGTCTGGCGGCTCCCGTGGGAGCCCTGGGTGGCAGTCTCCTCCCGCCAGCAGTGGCGGCCCCGCTCTGGCCCAGCCAGGGGAGTGAGGCCTAGTTCTGGGCCAACCGAGACCTCAGAGGTTTGGGACAGAGCCTCAGGTACCTAAGAACTCTAGCAGCTCTGGGCTTCCAGCCAAGTCGGCATCCTTCGAGACACAGCGCAGAATCTCATTGAACACGGCTCTTCTTTCCCGGATGTCGGACTCCCCAACGAACAGGACCTTCCTGGGGAGTGGGGGAAGGCTGGCCGTGGGGTAACGGTTGCTCAGTTTCTGGTAGAACTCCTCGATCTCACTATACTTTTTGGAGACCTGGAATGAGAGGAGCCATGTGCTTCCTGAATGTTCTCCCCCTAACCCCACCCAGACAGCCCGGGGGCCAGGCTATTGGGAGAGCCCATCCCCAGGACAGCTGCCAAAGGACAGGCAGGTGCCTGGGGCATGCCTCACTCCCTCTGACCCTCCCCCCACGCCCCTGCCTTAGGCTCTGTTCCCAACACCCCCTAATCCATGCTAGGCTACATTATGAAAGTCTTCGTAGCCAAAGGGGAGATGCAGTCAAGGGGGATTCCATGCGCTGTCACAGGTCCAGGTAGAGACATGTGACACAGGGACCCCGGCCTGGCCCACAGGTGACCGTGGGGGCTGCCGGCCTCCATTCTGGGCCTGCAGCATGTTAGTGGGGTGACCTCATGGTCTGGGCGGCAATGAGGTCGTCGTCTTACAACAACGTGATCTGCCTCTTCTAAGCATCATTTCTCGGTCATGCTCCTGTGTGGGAACAGCAGCCTTCTAGTGGGGACGGTCCTCAGTGCTCACGGGGAGAAGAACCAGATACGGCAAGGCTGTTTCTCAGCGCTGCTGTTGGCTAGGACCCCCAGCATCCTGGAACCTCAGGGAAGCAGGCCCCCTGAGTCACCCTGAGACAGCACCCCATCCCCAGCTGAGTTTGCTCTGTGTGAGGCCACCCCAGCGTGGTCTCTGCCCCACGTGGCCCGGGCCTCTTGTGGCGTGAGTGGCTGAAGCACGGTGGGAGGTAGGAATTGCTGTAGACCATGTCACCCATGGCGGGCTCTCCGGGCCCCCTGCACCCAGGCACACACCCCACTAGCCGCCCAGCGTCCCCGCTTGGCTTGGACTCTGTGCTCTCCCTGTGTGCGAGACCTGTCCCCCCAGCTCCTCTGAGGGAGCACAGAGTGTACAAATGGGGACAGTCCCACTTCTACTCCCAAGCCAAGGCTGGAAATGCTGGTGTGGCTGATGGACAAGACCTGGGAACCCCGGGGCACAGCAGTGTCACAGCACGCAGCCCTGGACACCTTGAACTCTCCCCAGAAGCCCCAGCCTATCAGGGATTCAGATGCCGGCAGGTGGCAGGGGCAGAATCTAGATCCCCAGCACCCCCAACCCCCACACACTGGGGAGTGGGACAGGTGACTGCAGCCTGCGCTGTCAACACAAGAGCCTGGCTCTGGAGCTTTCCTAAGAACAGCCCTCAAGGAAAGGTAAGAGGATCCTTTTCACCTAAGGGATACAGGCTCCAAGCAGGCCCCTGGGTCCTGAGAACTGGCGACTGCAGCCGGCAGAGACCGAACCCCGGCCAGGAAGCTCTGACCCTGAGGGTTGAGCGCCCTCTGCTGGCTGGACAGCTCCATGCGGGCAGAGTCCACGGACTCACAGGGACCCCGGTCCTGGAAGTTGTGAGTCTCCAGAGCACTAAGCCTATGGCAGGGGGCGGGCAGGAAGTTCTAAGTCACCCCATCCAGGACCCACATGCATCAGTGTTCCAAAGCCAGGGCTTTTCAAGTAGCTACCCGGACAGCAGCGTGAGGAGGCTCGGAGAGAGGTAGGGAGTGCAGAGGATTCTCTGCCTGGTGCGCCCACGCACCGGGTAGACAGCGCTGCTCCCCAGAGTCCCCGAGGGAAGCCTGTGGGCCTGTGCCACCAGCACACGGGGCATCCGCTCAGCAGCAAGCATACCCAGTGCCCCTCTCTGGGGATTGGTTTTACTTCCTGATTAGCAATTAAACTCATTTTTACATTAAAGCATGGGTATCCTTTTCAGGAATAGAAGGCAAATGCTTTTTTTCTTTTTGCAGCTAAATCATGGAACTTCAGAGATTTTCAGGCTTTGGATTGCATCCCCAGATTTCATGGCGGCTGACGGGTGTAAAGCACTCTCCTCTGCCCTCACAGGGGTTCAGACTGCCTGAGAAGCACCCACCGGAATGACCACCCAGGCCTGCACATGCCCCCTTCACAGGGCGTGGGTGTTACCGGTCAGAGGAAAGCGGCGCTGGTGTGATGCACGGAGGGGTCAAGCTGTCCTCGCGCACAGCGTCCCACATGAGGCTGGCTTTCGGCACAGCAGTGGACGCTGCTCCCCGCTCCCCACACGCTGCCTCTCTGTTACGCCCAGAGACTGGACCTCGGATTCGCTCTTCAGCTCCCATCCCAGAAAACGGGGCTGGGGGGGCGGGGCTGGGGCGTGTGTTGAGCTCCATGGGGGGTCAGACCAGACATCAGGAGCTGCAAACCCCCACCACTCAGAGCCAAGCAGAACCAGAACCACCACCTAATCTTAGACCTCGCCTCTCACCGGAAGTCCAAGCAGCACATGAAAGATACCGTCCTCTAGATGCTACCATGTGTTCCATCTCCCACAAAGACAGACCTGGGCCATGCATTTTTATCTCTGAGAAGGTGATGTCTCTGCTACTAGGGCACCACAGCCGAGTCACTCACTGTTTCCCTTTCTGTCTCGGCTGCCAGGACTTTCAGAATGAACCATGAGCAAACCTGTAGCTACTGATCCTGTCTACACCACAGGGCTCTCGTTCATTTTGCCTTTATTTTAAAGCTCTCTCTTCCCTTAGCTCCTGTGACTCCAGGATGCTGGGTCTCCAGCATCTCCAGTCTCCTGTGACTCCAGGCCCCAGAGCCTCCTCCCTCTCCGTGACCATCCCGGCACGGCTGGGTCTCTGGGGTTCCCTCATAAGCCCTTCCCTCTATCCTCCACGTCCATTCTCTGGGCAACCTCATCCACTACCAGACTTTCAACATCACTTCTAAGCTGACGCCTCCCAAACCTGCCTCCTGGGCCTGACTGGTCCCTGGCTCCAGCCCATGGATTGGTCCTCTTGTGTCCTTCTGACTGACCCGCCCCTCCACTCCTTACTTCTGCTGGTGCAGACGATATGCACATTACCTTGGAGATATTTCACAAATCTCCGCCTCCCCCTCACTGCTGGCCTGCCTCCAGTCCTCCCCTGGCCTCATCACTGGGCCCCCTGCCCCTGCTCGGTTCCTCCCAATCCATCAGCACTTCCCACCAGAGGGGCCAGTGAGTCACTCCCCTACTTACAACTCCAACCTGGCTGCAGGACAAGCCGGGCTCCCCGTACGCCCCCTGTGACTGTGACCGGGACCCTGTCCGCTGTCTCCACGTCCTCCAGACCGATACTCCACTGCACTCAAACCGCCCCCTCCCCAGCCCTGTGGCTAGTCTCCGCTTAGGCTGGGCCCTCTGCCTGGGAGACCCTCGCGCCCTCCCCACCTGGCACCTTCTGGCACTCTCTGGCCCAAGCAAGTGCTGGCTAGAGATGCACCCGCTCCCTGCTGCTGCTCATGCGGTGGTGGCAGGTGTGTCACCGGGCCCCTGCCCCCCCTGGAAACCCCCTCCCCAACCCCCCGCTCACCAAGAACTGGACGACATCCTCGGGCCTGTGCTTGGCTGACTTGAACGCGGCCAGCCGGGTGACCACCAGGATCTGGTACTCCACGTGGCCGGACAGCATTTTGCCCCGCACCTCCTGGTGCTGCGGCACCGTCAGGTCGAGGCCCGTGTGCACATTCTGAACTCGCCTGCCGGAGGGAGAGAAGGCAGAGGAAGCTCAGGTTCAAGTTGGCAGGCTTCTGGAGCGACACGCGGACAGGGCCTCAGGGTGCTCCCGCAGGCCTAGCGGGAGGCCACTCCGAGGGCTGTCCTCCATGGTCGCTGCTTCCGGCCACCTGCCCCACCACACACCGGCCCCTCATAAGGCCTGGCTTCCCAAGCTCCACGTGTGGTCGCGGCCTTCAGGCTGCGTGCAGATCAAGGGCCGTCCCCAGCGGGAAAAGCAAGCGGGAGCAGAAGAGACAGGGCTAGTGGAAAATCACCAGCGGGGAGGTGAGCTCTGCACACTCAGGGCACCAGCCCCTGCAGGATTTGGAGGGCTGGCATCTGGGGGCTGTCGGCGCACAGGGAAAGACGGACACGCCGCCGGGAACCAGGGCAGAGACCTGTTTCTTCAGCGAACCCGAGGGCAGGAGGGCTACAAAGGAATCTGCCCAGGGCAGGGAGGATGGAAAGGGCCCTGGGTGCAGGGTTCTCAGGAGCCGTGGTGCCCCGCGAGGCCCTGAGAAGGCTGTGGCGTGAGGCTTTGCGAGAGAGCCCAGCAAAACAGTGCAGCTGCTGGAGAACCGGTCATCACCACACAGATGTGTATGGGGGGGCAACAGGTCATGAGACGTTACGGCAACTGCACGCTCGCCATCTGAAAGGGGGTAATGCGGACGCACGCGTACACACATCACACACACCCAGGACAGGACCCCTCATCCTCGAGGCTGAGCAGGACTTCAAAGACACTCTGTCCCCCAGGACTCCTTCGGCATGGATTTCTCCCACCTCTACACAGGCATGCGACACGGTCACCACAGGGATGCCATCTGTCCCCCACCGAGGAGGACAAGTGCCACCCGCCTGCGTGTAAAGTGCACACACACGCAGGGAGCCTGCAGACCTCCGTACACACATGAGCGTTTTCGTGGGACACAGGGCTCGCTGTCATAAGCACTGACGACTGAGGGACGCCCAGGCGACACCAAAGGTACCTCTGTGAGATGGAAAAACACACCTCACGCATCAGCCCTCCTTTCCTTGGGCCAGGGACCGAATGAGCATTCTTGGCCTTCTGCGGAGCGAGCCGGTGCTGCTCCCGGCTTAGCACACGGTGTGCACGCGTGTTCCTGGGATAAGCATGGGAGCGCAGAGCCCATGACAAGTGAGCCTGGGAACAGCTGGCACTGCTGTGGGCTCTCAGGACCTCACCGAGGTCACTCCTGCTCTCGCAGCCCTACAGGGGACACAACTGCTGGGACCCATTTACAGAGCGGGAACAAGGCACAAGGGAGTCACCTACTTGGGTCTCTGCTGGTCAGAGCCAGAGCCAGCGTTCACACCCAGGCCGCTGCCCCAGAGCCTGTGCGCTGCCTCTTCTAGGCTGGAGGGAGGCAGGAACGAGGATCATTAAGGCAACGAAGCACAGGTGGGCGGAAGTGCAGAGGAGGGGGGCCTCTCGGCCGAGAAAAGCAGGTGCGCAGAAGCCCCTGACCTCCCACCGGCAGGCACCTCCTAACACCGAGTTCACGCTCTCCCTCTCAGTACCCCGCATCGGACCACACCAGGACCTTCAGCCCATGATCCCACTGCTCCCACTGTACCTCCTGCTCCTGTCACGCCTCCTTGGCTGGGAGGCCCCGGGGTAGGATGGCTGGAATCACTGCTGCAGGCCCAGCTCTCCAGCCCCCACTCCTGAATTCTCCAGTTCTCTGCCTCCTTTGTACCGGTGCCCAGCAGCTGCCCGGGACAGGGACAAACACTCGGACATGCCACCTGGTCCCACAGGAGTTCACAGCCACAACCTACAAGCCGCAGCCTGGGCCTGGCACCCCTCCCGTGGTCTAGACTGGGCTTCTCCAACCGTGGTCCCCGCCACATTGGTGTCACCTGGGAAGTTCAGGCCACTGCATCAGAAGCCCCAGGGAGGGGGACCCACCAGCTTCATGTTGACAACTTCTCCAGGTAACTGATGCACCTGAGCCTGACTCACTCACTCTCCCACGCCCCTGGACCCCAGGCAAACTTTGGCCATAAAAGGCCAGACAATAAACATTTTAGGCTTTGTAGGATCTATGACCTCTGTCACAACTACTCAACTCGGCCACGTGGCATGACAGCAGCCAGGACGATACACCAACTTTATGTACAAAAGCAAGAGGTGGGTGTGATTTGCCTCACGGGTGTAGTTCAGTCGGCTGTGCTCTAACACCAAGCTTCTGGAACCTCAGGTGCACCCGCGGAAGCTGTCAATGCACAGGTCTGGACTCAGCAGTTCGGGAATGTGACCTGAGAGTCTGCTTTCCAGCCAGCTCCCCGGTGATGCTGACGTTACTCTGCTGCTCCTGGGACCATCCACTGAGCAGCAAGACGTGGGGTCTAAGCCGCGTCGCTCCACAAACCCCCGATGGACCCCCGATGCCATTCTCCCCCGACAGCCCTGTTTATTTCACCGAGAACGGCAGCAATCAGAGAGATCCCCGAGCTTCCGCCTCACAACGGGCCTGCACCCGCCTCCCCCACCTCTGGGGACACACTGGTTGGCTCCTACTTGAGGCCATCGCCTACTGAAGGCACACTTCTGCAAGTCTTCCTTGTCCCTTCTCTCTCCCTCCACCCCTGCACTGCTCCCCCACCCACCCACTCCCAAACCCACAGCTCTTCACTGCCTCACCCACCACTCCCCCAGGCCCACGCCACTCCTGCCACGCTGGTCTCCTCGCTGGTGCCCTGCCCCAGGACATTGACTCTGCTGTCCTCTCTGCTCGGTACTGTCTTGTACAAGATATCCTCATGGCTCCCTCCCTCAGGGAACCTGTCTGGATCTGCCCAACTGCCACTCTATCAGAACGACACTCCTGGATGAAACAGCACTCACTCCTATCTCCTCTTTTTCCCTCCTGTTTAATTTTCCTTCATACCATTTATCGTCCCTAACACACCATCTATTTACCTACTGTCCAGCTGTCCCCACTAAAGCTCCACAAGACGGGCTTCATTTGGTTCACTGCTGTACCCTAGAACCTGAACCAGTCCTTGGCACAGAGCAGGCACCGGGCCAGGAGCTGCTGGACAAACACAGGTGTGAATGCCAGTGGCGATGAGCAGTGGGGGGCTGCGCTGGAAAGCTGAACTGGGGTCTGACTGGGAGGAGCCTGCCTGGTGGCCGGTCTCAAGCATTTGGACCCCCCTGCGGGCAGCGGCTCAGGTCTGTGGGTGCCTGCCAGGGGGAAAGAGTGAGCACCACCTGCTGGGCACCCGTGACTGTGAGCAGGCCCTGCCGGCCGGGTGCAGGAAGGAAAGCCACCAACCCCCTTCCCAAGCACTGGGCGCCGAAGTTGCACCCCATCTGCATGGGCTAAGAGGGGAGTATGCCGCCGGCACAATTCATACCTGCCAATCTCAAAACTTCTTTTTGCAGAGAATAAAACAGGCTCAGGGAGAGGTGACTTAGGGAACCCCAGGTACACTTGTGCCAATGAAGACACAGCCTGTGACCTCACTGGGTCATGCAGGGGACACCAAGCAGGTTCTGGCATCAGAGTTCACATACAGAATCACATTTTTCTAGACCTGAAGTCACAGGGGAGTTCAGATTACAGCGGGAAAAAGAACCGTTGGGCTGGGAAACAAATACATCCATTTCTGCAAGAAACTGGCATCTTAGACCAAGATCCTGGGTAGGGGAAAGGAGAGTGGCGTCTGCGGAAATACCTTAAGTGAGTCACTCTATAACAGAGTCAAAGCACATGCCTCCTTCCCAGGATCCACCTTGCACAGGTCCTCCAGGTCTGGGTCAGGCTGGGCCACCGCGGCACCTTCTGCCTCCCAGGCATCTGCTGTAACTTGCACTTTTCTCCGGAGCTACCTCCTGGAGCAGCTGCCACCGCTTCTCTCCCCCTCAACCGGTTAACTCCTACTCTTCCTTGGGACGCGGCTCCTTCGCCCCCTCCTAGAAGCCTGGGTTCCGCCCTTGCACTGTGCTCCCATGGCAACCTGAACCTACTGCCCCCTCCCCCTTAGCTTCTGGCCCCCGCAGGCCTGGGTTCATTCCGTGTCCCCTAAGGGGCCGGGCCTTTTAGGATTCACCCCCATCCCCAGTGCCGCGCACGGGGTCTGGGACACAGTGAGCGCTGACAGGAGGCATAAACTATATTTTCGGGCTAAAAAGAGGTGAACGCACGTCGGCAAAGGGGAGAGGAAACCCCCTCTCCGCCCGCCTACGGGACCAGCCAATCCCAGCCTTCCACTGGGTCTGGGGCGAGTTCGTTACCCTCTTAAGGGCCTCAGTTTTCCCCATCTGTAAAACGGAGACACTCAATGCGCCCACTTCTCCCGCGGGGCGGCTGGGGGGCCGACTCTAGACCACCCGCCAGGGCGCTGGCGAGGCCCGGCCGCGGGCCCACGGGGAGGAACGCCTCCGCCTGCTCCGCGGACTGGGGCGCATCCGGCTCGTTCGCGCGCACCCGGAGTCGACGCGGCTCGAGATGCGGCGCCGAGCACCGGGGGTCTGGCTCACCTGGAGGTGACGAGCACTGCCGGGGACTGCATGACCGCGGCGGCTCCGGGCGGGGCGCACGGTCACGGGACCCGCGGGCGACGGCGACGCCGCGTCCCCGCCCCGCGCGCTCGGCCCGCCCCGGCTCCGGCCCCCGCCCGCCCCCTGGTGGCCACCGGGCTCCGCCAGCGGCCGCCGTGAATTTGCGGCCTTCCTGGTGCTTGGGAACTACTGCCCTGCGCGGGGTGGGCGCTGTAGGAGGCCCGGGTCCAGCCTGGCCACGCCCCCTGCCCCCCACGACGCCCCCTATCCCCGGACCAGGGTCCTGAGCCAACCCCGTGGCCAGGAGGCACCGAAGGATAAACGGAGGCTTGTTGGGAACGGCAAGACCTGGTCTGCGCCAGTTGTCCTGGCAGCGACAGCGCCTGGTTCGCTCCTAGCAGAGTGCCCAGAGTCAGACGGCAAATTACTTGGCTCCCCTGCCTTGGGGAGAGTGTTGGGAAACAGGGCAGCCAGTGGTCATGGCCCTGGGGATGCTCAGAGGAGGGTCGAAGGAGGTAACCTATACCCCAGCCAACAAGATCAGTTAGACCCGTTTGCGGGGCGCTGTCCGAAGAAGCAGCAGCTGACGATTCTGGAGGCCTCCCAGCGGCCCTCCTGAAAGTAGCCAACAGGGCCTTCTCAACAAAAGCTTCCCAAAGCTTCTTTCCTCTCCCCTGCTAAAGAGATACCGTATATCATTCAGACTCTCGTTAAAGCCCCACGGAAGATTTCCGGAGACCACTGCAATGGGCTCTGGACTGTCACAGCAGTGGGGTCAGGCCTAGCTCTGTCCAGCCAGGGCACGTGGTGTTAGATGGCCAGGGGTCTGGAGGAGACAGCAAGGGGAGGTGGTTCTTGCTCAACCAACCTAGCAGGATTCTTGCTGAAGGCAGGCTAGGGCTTAGACATCAAAGGTGGAGATGGAGAACTTGATCAGATGTGGAGGGGGATCAGATTCCCCTGAGGGTGGGTGTGGGGGTGGACAATCATCTCTCAGCTTGCTTAAGAGGATTCTTGCTAAGACTGGGCCATCCATACAGGTTACAGGGCGAGAGTGGAGTCAAGGTCAAGGCTGACTGAAGATGAGGGATCAGAGGAGCCTAAGGTTTGGTCAAGGAGACAATCTTTGTCACCCCAAAGTCTCCCTCTCACAGAACTGCTAACACTCTCCCTCCTTCTCCATGTGCAGACCCGTCTCTCCAGGTGCCCTTCCTTCCTAATGACACACACACACACACACACACACACACACACACTGAGCCCTTGATTTCAGGGTCCTGGGTCAGAAGCTGCTGAAGCCACTTGGGGCTGAGCCCTCATTGAGCCTGTGGAGACCGCTGGGGAGGATCTAGGGAAGCACTTATACACCAAGCACAGGTGCAAGGTTGCGGAGAAGGGGACTCCCCCTTGTTGCCGCAGCTGGTAGCTTGCCTGTCACCCAGGCCTTGCAGGGAAGTGAAACTCACCCCTGGCCCCAGGGGCTCCCAAGTGCACAGCGCTGGGGACTTTGGGGCTCCTGGAGGCTGCCAAGAACACGAGCGCTCCCCATGATAGAGCGACCTGGTCCCTGAGAGCAATCCCACTTGCTGTCTCCGTGGGTCCTGCTTGCCCCTATGTGGCTCTAGTGGATAATTGTATACAATGCACGGAATGTGGGATCTAAATCTGATATTTTCTGCTTCCTGCCAGACTCAGGGAACCCCTGCCATGGCTGAAGCTACAGTAATGCAAACCACATTGCCGAGGATCTTACAGTTTCCCTTTGCACCGCCCTGGAGGAATGCTCCAGGCATCGGTTTCCCTCCACCCCAGGGAAGTCGCTGGGCCCCAGGGGCAGCGCAGTCCGCAGCCTTTAGGGAGTCTGCTCTGAGCTCTGGCCACATGGTGCACTAACGTTGCCCTTGTTTCTGCTGGGATGGTTCTCCTGGGGATCTGCTGATTTGTCTCTGTCCTCCAATGTGATGTCTAGCACTCTAGCGGTGTAGGCATCCCAAGTGGAGCAGGGCCACCACCTCCCCGCTTACTCAGCAAACGCTCCCAGCCACAGTTCTGGGCCTGCCACCCGGCCAGGCTTTGAGGATGCAGAAGACACAGCTTTCCTTGGTGGGGCTCACACATTGCTCAGGAGTAGTTGGAGATGTCAACACGGATGCAGGCCCCGGATGCACAGGGAAGGGCATCCAGCTAACTCTGCCTGCGTCTGGGGCCTTCAAGGAACTCTTCTGGGAGGAGGTGGGGCCAGACCTGGGTCATGAAAAACATGAATGTCATCTCTGAGCTTTGGGTTTTCTTATTGGTGAAGTGAATGTAATGGCAACCTTTAATTCACACACTGCTGGAGATTCAGTATGACCGGGATGAGAGGAAATGTCTGGTAAGCACTGTGGATTAGGTATCCCGAAGCCATTCACAGTCCCCTTCCTTGTTAACCTTTACTGCCCTGGAGGCAGGGAGGAGAGACACTCATACTCCCAGCCTCCTTTCCAGTTAGGAGGGCACATGGGACAATTTCTGGTCACATATCCTGAAGTTCCTGAAGTTGATTTACCTTGCTAGGAGAAAACTCTTTGTTTTTTCCCTGTCTTCCGCCTGGAAAGGAGATGAGATGCTGGAGAGGCAGCAGCCATCTTGGGGCGGTGAAGCACAAGCAAGAATTTGGGGCCTACCCATTAGGGATGGAAGAGGCGGGGACCTGATGGCTCATGAACTATCGTACAAGCCCTAGATTCTTTCTTGAGAGGTGTCGAGACTTCTCACACAAGTGCTTAGACCGCTCTAAGTGGGGTTTTCGGCAATGGCTTCCTAGTTGGTACAGCTGTAAAGCACTTACAGAAGGCTGGAACTAAAAACTGTTCAGTAGGGCTTAGGGGTGCTTAAGGAGGAGGAGGAGGAGGAGGGAGAGATGATGTAAAGTGTGTCATAGCCAGCACTGCAAAGCCAGCATGCTTCCGGAGAGCTCAGTGTCCTGGGGACTGGGGGGTGGGGGAGCATGCGGGGGTGGGGGTAGGGGGGTGTGGTGGGGGGTGGGATCAGGAGGCTGCAGGCACCACAGGGCATCTACCCTTGGGGGGCCTTGAGTGCGTGTCCAAGAGTTGACATTTATCCTGAAGAAGAAGCGAGTGGACTCACAGAAGGAACAAAGGGAAAGAGTACTTCAGGATGGGGTCTGGGGTGTGAGGGACAATATTCTTGTAGGAAGTTGAGGCCTGAGTCAGGGTGGGCCTCAGGATGGACATGACTGTAGGGCGGTGAGTGAGGCATCCTTCTCCAGAAGCATGATTCTAGAAGATCCCCTGCTTCTAGAACTGTCGTATAGCTCTAATTCATCCTCATTACAGAACAAATACAGAAAATACGGATAGTGCAAAAATGACATAAAATTCACCGCTCATTTCATACCAGACATAACAACTGTGCACATTTTGTTGTTCCTGCTCTCTTGGCATTTTATTCTATACACACACACACACACACACACACACACATCTTTAAACAATACAAAATCTTTTGGGATGTATTGTTTTATAACTTGCTTTTTCATTTATCACCCCGTAAGCATTTTTCACTGTTACCTCCCAAACCATCATCTTAAATCTTTACCTAGGATGCTTTGTGCTGATATACGAAACTTACTTTTCCAGTCCGTAAGCTACGGACATTTGATGGGAAGGTGGGGTCCGTGGTGGGAGATGGATGGGTGATCGTTTGAATGCTAGCTAGCTGTTTGAGCCAGATCCACCAGGAGGCTGCTTGGGAGAAAAGGGGTAATGTGTCAAAAAACACTTTGGTGGGTCTCCGTGTCTTTTGTTGAGTGAAGGAGGATCTCAGGAGATGGGGAGAAGAGCAGAAAGACCAAGAGCTTAATCCTTTTGCATTAAAAAGTAATAGACGTTTGTGAGGAGTTGCCTGTGGGCAACTTGCGAGCTCTGGGAGAGACAGGTGGGCCCCCCCCATCGGTAGAGGAGGACCCCGCCGGGATGGTAGTGTTCTGTGGCTGCCTTGATTCTGTTCTTCTCTGTGATGCTCCTCTAGGACATCCCCCCACTCCCTGGGGCCCAGCAAAGCCAGGCTTCCTGTTTGGATGCTAAAGGAATGGGACTGCAGAAGTCCGGAGAACTTGAGCGCAGGCACAGGGACACAAAACTTTCAGTGGCTTTGAGAACCGCCACCAAGCATTCCCCCAGGAGGCTTGGCGTAGAGCTCCTCCCCAAACCTGTGCCAGCCCTGGATTCATTTCCTTAAATCCTCTCAAATATGGTAAGGGAAAAGTGACAGTTCTTGATTTGAAAGACACGTATTTGACTCCTAGTGAGCTTAAGCATGTTTCCACCAGTTTGTTGGTCTCAGAATTTTCTTTCTAGTGATCCTGTTTATTTCCTTTGAGCATGTTAAAAGTTGGGCTGTTTGTCTTTTTCTTACTGATTTGTAAGAATGCTTTATAAATGAAAGAGCCTACCCTTTTCTGATACGTATTATCCCATTTGTCTTTAACTTATTTTTTCCCCTAAGTTTTTATTTTGAGAAAGTTTCAAACTCACAGAGAAGTGGACAGGTTCATACCCCACGAGTGCACCTTCACCTGGGCTCACACTGGGTTTTGGAGAGGGAACCCGCAGATGGCCAGGGGAGGATGCTGGGCTGGACGGAGGGGGCTGAGTGCCACGGTCACAGCAGAGGCCCAGCCTGGGGCCAAGGGAGCTCCAATGACCCTCCCAAGCCCTTCTGACTTGAGAGGAGGAGGCAGGAGTTGATACCCCCACACTGACCAGACCAGCTGTCCATTGTGGGCCACCCCAGGAGGGGTCTAGTGGTGAGGCAGCTAGCTCTCTTCAGTCACCACAAGTCCCAGGGAGGACTAAGCAGAGACTCAGTCCTCCAAGCAGTGGGTGGGTGAGTCCTTCAGTCCCGGAGAGGGAGCGTGGGGTGAGGGTGCCCCAGCTGAGGAGATGCACAGTTGTTCACACGGCCGTTTGCCTTCTCCTTTCTCTGTCTTTTTCTTCGCAGACGCCATGACATTTCACCCTAAACCCTTTAGCAACTGCTTTCTTAGATGCACAGTGTGGAGCCTTGTCCTGACTAACCACGATGCAGTGCTCATACTCGGGAAATGGGACACGGACACATTACTCTTATCTAACTTTCGCTCATATTCCAGTGTGCCCACTTGTCCCAGTAATGGCTTTTCTTCACAACAGCTCCCCTCTCCTCCCAATCAAGACTCGAGCTGACGGTCATGCATCGTATTTAACTGTCATGTGCATTTAGTCTCCTTCATTCTATAGTTCCCAGGCTTTTCTGTCTTCCGTGATGCTGACGTCTTTAGGGGGTCCACACCAATCCTGCAGGCTGCTCCTCGACTGGTATTTTCCTAGTGATTTCTCATGGTTCAACGCAGGTGACCAGCCAGAGGGCACGTGATGCCACTGTCTCCCATGACTGGTGATGTTGAGTTGGATCGTTTTCCTAGGGTCAGCTCTGTTGTTTTGAATATTTTTACTTGCAGATTTAAGATTTTTATGTAGTTCCAACCCTGGACATTCCTGTTGGTGGTTTTTACCATGGAATGATACTTAAAGAAGCATCCCTTACCCCACACTATATGAATAGTCACGAATTTTCTCCAAATATATTTTCCACAACCAATTCTTTGATTCACTGAGAATTCATTTTGGTTTATGTCTGAAGATAAGGGTCATTTTTTCCCCCTAAATACTCAGTCAAGTATCCAGTATGATTCATTGGCAGGTTTTTTGGAACACTTTGTCCTTTCTTCCACCGGAATTGTGACTATGTTGTTCCCTAAATACTCACAAACACTATTATTCGCAAACATTGTGATCTGGACTCCCTATTCTGTTGTCTCGATCTGTCAATCTTTAAGTACTACGCAGGAATCCCTTTATACTGACATGTAATAATGAAGCTCTCCAAGGCAGATTTATTGTTTTATGATGTAAACAATGTGCACCTGTTTTTAGATGGAGGCAAAAGAAGTGAGAGAGACCCCCGAGGAGGGGAGAGGGCTGGGGTACAGAAAGTGGATGGGACAGTGACTGACACATGACAGCTGGGTAGACACACATTCATCAACACAGCCTGAACTTTGTGTGGATGGAGGCTCCCTCCTCTTCCTCTACTCTGTCCACTGGGCATTTCAGTATGATATACTGCAGGCACCTTTCCATGCCACACACCAACATCCACCTCAGTCTTGTAACAGGAGAAGAGCAGTCCGCGTGAGGGTGTGTCATAATTTATTTTATTATGACCCTATTAAAAGCCATTTTGGTAATTTCCAGTTTTCACAATTTCCTCGATTTTAAAAATTCTTCTATATTTATCTTTACTTATGTGGGTAAACAACTTAAATTCATATATTGAATTTAAGCATAACAACTTAAATTCCTACAAGAGTGCTGAGTCAAAGCATTTCCTTCTTTCAAATGTTGATGCTCTCACATTGCTCTTGGAAAACTCTATGAATTTACATTCCTGCCAAGGATCTGCAGAATGCCCCCTTGTCCACTGCTTACCAATAGCGGGTTTTATCTTCTCTGGTTTTACTAACCGGAGAAGTAAAGAAGAAATGGCATCTCCCTGTTCTTTTAATTTGCCATGATTTGCTGGTGGCTTTTGGGATTTTGACTCTGACACCCAGTGTTTTCCTAACTCTTAGATTTGTGTCCCCAGCAGTCAGGATAAGCAATTTAATTAGGGTCCTCCAACTCTTTATCTAACCCAGGAAGGAAGTCTGGGAGGACAGAACCAACTGGGGTGTTGCCTTAAATTAAGGTATTACTTTGAGGTGGAGCAGCTGTCTAGGAAAGTGGGGAGCATATGGGAGTGGCCATGGCCTCAGGCCAAGTTCCCAATGTTGTAGCCAGCACTTCACGGCAGCCTCCGAGACTCTCTCTTGCAGACAGATCTCACAGATGCCTTTGCCACGTGGGGCCAGAAGACCTGAGAGGCCACCCAACCTGATGACACTGGGTCCCCAGGTCAACCCCCCTGGACACTCTGCTGTGGGAATCAGGACACTTTTTGGTCCCAATGTCCTCATCCTCCGGGGCAGTGGCAAGGTCTCACATCCCAGATTGGGGGACACAACTGGCTCCTCCACCTCTGCTCCTGACCCATGCCAGCCCCCATCTTCCCAGACGAAGACAGTATGGTCCTTAATTCATAGTATGACTGGAACAGAAACTCCAGGCTCCTATTTGACCAAGATTAAAGGACTGGGCATTCTAAATCATTGAATATTCTAAGAGTACCTGTTTTTTATTCCAAAAGGAGTTTTATTATTTTTTGATCTTAGGTGTCTACAAAGGTCTCCAAGAAAATCTCCAGAACATTCAGACTACTGATATTCACAAGACAGCAAGCTGACAGAAGGGAAATGTCTCAAAGACACTGACTTTACCTACTAAATTTATGCCCTTCACACTTTGGCACACCCTGACAAGTGGGAACCCCATCTCTGTTTAAAGGTGAGAAGATGGAGGACTACAGGTTCAGTAACTTAACCAAGGTCATAAAGCTAGTGCATTGCAAAGGTGATTTGGAAGGCAGGTCTTTATCATGACCCCATACGTACTTCCTTTCCTGACCTCAGTGGAGGCCCACAGTGCTTGTCCTCTCATCTCCCAGGACACCTTACAGCTCCAGGTAACCTGGTTTAACTGCAGGTGCAGAACCACTCACCTGGTTAAACCCGGTGCCAGGGCTCCCAAATCTTTCCCCAGACTGTCTGGTTGGTCCCGGTCTTTTTAAGTCTGCGTCGGAGGGTGTTCAGCCACACAGTGATGCTGTTATAACCAGTGGCCAGCAGATGGCAGTGTCCACCAGCCCTTCACTATTTGTCCCAAGGGGAAGGAAGGGCTCTGAGAGGGCTTGTAGGAACTTCCAGGAAAGAAGCCACCCGCCCCTTTCTTCTCTGTCGCCTCCCCTCCCCCACTCAGTAGCCTGGGGCCCAGGGGGCAGGTCGAGCAGGTGGTCCCAGGGCCAGGCTGCAGCCGACCTGGTGTGGATGCCAGAGCTGTTGCCCGGTAACCTGGGGAGAGGCAGCCCTGGGTTGAGCATGGGAAATTCCTGGGAGCCTGAGGAAGCCCAGGCGGGGGCATCAGGCAGCTGGCTGAGCCAGGGCCCTGCTGGAATCTTCCCACACCTGCAGCTCAGGCAGCCCCAGCCTGGGTCTTCCTGGAGGACAGGACTGCTGCGGAGACCAGAAGCCCGGATGCAATGGTAGGTGGCTCCCTCCGTGGGCCGTGGACACCATCTTCCCTTCACACCCTCCCAGGGAGACTGTCCTCAGGGGCAGAAACCCAGGTTCACCCCGGGCCCTGCCTCCTCACCATGAACCCTCTCTCCAGCTCTGAGTTGCAAAGGCCAGAGGCCATGGTGGGTCCAGACCAAGGAAGGCTCCTAGCTGGGTCCCTGGCATGGCGCCACACCCTCACATGCTCTCCGCCTCTTGCAGCTGGATCCACAGTGGCCATTTGATCGTCACCCTCACTGTGCATTTGCCAGGAGGGGCTGAGGAGCAGGCAGCCGGAGGTTAGGCGCTGGGTTTGGATTCTCTAGAATCTCGGGAACATCAACCAGTCATGGCCAGGGGGTATCTGTTTCATCTTGCAGAATAGGCTTGGCTAGAGGGACCCAGAACCCTTCCAGAACACTGCTTGGCTGCCGTGGGCAGGGTGGAGGCTGAGCTCTCATCAGCCTCATCTACGGGGTGCCTGAGGCACACCAGCTGAGCTGCACAAACAGCAAAGGCACAGGATCACAGAAGGGACCGGCCACCAGGGATGGTTCAAGGACACAGAACCAAGCACTGACGGCTTCCCTTCCCAGAGACTTGGCCTCTTTGTGGACAGCGGAAGCCATGGAGCAGGCCGTCTTTGGACCTACCGTGCTCCTGTCATCAGACAGGGAGGCCCGGTGTCTGGTGCGGCAGGAGACACTTGTTCGAGGCTGAGAGGGCTGCCACTGGGGCCGGGGCAATTCCTGGTACTTGATGGTCGCCACGAGGTGGCTCTAGCTGGCAGAATCCAGGACAGCCGCTGACCCTTGAGCCACAAGGGTTTGAACTGCATGGGTCCACTTTTACATGGATTTATCTCTATAAACACAGGACAGTACTGTAAATGTGTTTTCTCTCCCTTAAGATTTTCTCAGTAACATTTGCTTTTTTCTAGCTTACTCTGAGAATACAGTACATGATACGTGTAATATACCAAAGGTATGATAACAAAAATCGGCCGTTCATGTTATCAGCAAGGCTCCTGGTCGGTAGTATGCTATTAGTAGTTCAGTTGTGAGGGAGTCAGAAGCTATATTCAGATTTTTGACTGTACAGGGTTCGGGGGGGCAGTGGGGGGTGCCAACCCTTGCTTCGTTCAAGAGTCAAATGTAACTTCCTCCGGGGCGTCAACACAGTGCGCCCGGGCCGGTGCTGCAGATGTCATGTGACCTCCCGTCAGTAAAGGTGCCTTTGAGAGAGGCTGTGGCCGTCCCAGGTGCAGTGTGGAGCACTTGCTCACACTCAAGAGCTCTCAGAAGGCTGCGTGTGCTGGTGGGCTTCCCATCTCTGCAGGTACACAAGCTCAGCCTGGGGGCAAACTGTCATGATTCAGGTATGGTGTGGAACGTTGGCCCAAATAACTCAAAATGTTCCTTTGGGTTCTGGGATTCTGTGACCTGAACCCGAGCCCCGGTGCTCTGGGAAAGCAGACAGCTCTGCTCTCCACGGGAAGGGCCTGGAAGTGAGAAGGTGGGGACCCTTCCTGCCCACCCCAGTCGGTGAACACCCACCCCCGCACCGGGCTGCATTTACCCCTCTTCCCTCTTTGCAGCCAGTCTGTCAGTAAACTGATGAAGAGGGGAAGTGAGAAGTGTCCCTAGTTTTCGGCAGCCCTCTTGCAACTTCCGCACTGGCCTCAGGGCCTCATCCCTGGCTTCCCAGTGACTTTTGGGGCAACACAGAGGATGGAGGAAACTCCCTTCCAAAGCGTCAGGAAGAACACGACTTCCGGGTCTCCAGGCAGGGAGTGCTAGCTCCCTCTGCCCAGCCCACCTCCCAAAGGCTCCCCGCATCCCCTGGGAGGAGACGCCAAGCACAGCCTGGGCCAGCCTGCCCACCCAGGGCTGCCTGCTCCCCAGAGGCCTCAGCCTCACAGGGACGGAGAGTCAGGGCTGGAGGACTAGGAACTCCTGGCCCCACATTTCTCTCTCCTGTGGGAGGGCAGTCCTGGGTCCCAGCACATCCAGAGACAAGGATCTCGTCAGGCCCCGGGTGTGTGGGCCTAACCCACGAGGCCATCAGGTCACAGACGCTCCTGGGAATCTGCTGCTCTGAGCTCTGTGGCTTCTGGGACCGGGGGCAGGCCCTGAAGTCAGGGACGACAGGCTGTGTTCCCCGGCGGATGTTGTGAGATCCTAGCTGGCAGCAGGGGCAGAGAGCAGTCCCCAGGGTGATACTGCCGTGGTCTTCACCTGGACCAGACCAGAGAGTTCATTCTCTGCCGAGAATTTCCCAGAGAGCTAGAGAGGCAAGGCAGGGCACTCTGCCTGGCCCTCGGGGTTGGGGAGGGTATTAGGGACCAAGCCCTTCACATGCATGCCTCCTGAGGGCAGCCAAGGATAGAGCAAAAACAGCTGGAGACTCCAGGCTCTGCCACCTGCACAAGGTGTTGAATAGACAAAGTTTTGTCTAGGAAATGGGACAAACCATCCCTCCCTCACAGGACATAGCAGTGGTGGGAATGACGTGAGGTACACTGAGCGGCTGACACAGTGCCCAGCAGTCCGAGAGCAAAGCATTACTGTCACGATTTCAGGGGAAGGACAGGGTCCCAGGCATCCCTGTGCCCCCATCCCCTCTGGCCTCAGCTTTAGGGTGTCCTCTGCTGCTGGTCGAACACCACCCCCCCCCAGCCCTGGTTTCCTGTGCATCTGTCCTGGGCATTACTGGACCAGCAACACACAGAAAGCTACTGGCAGTAAGTATTTACTGGAAAGAAGAATGAATTGGGGGATGGATAAATGACCAAGGAATGAATGATGATGTCACTTTACAGACAAGAAACACAGGTGAGAATGGTTAAGCCCCGGCTCAAGCAAAAACAGCTGCTGGGCCGTCTTTTCCAGAGCCTTTCTGGTGCCTACGAGCAGCTCCTCTCTCGGCCATCATCACCCTTGGGCCCCAGAACAGACCCGCTGCAGGGGGCGGAAGGCGGGCAAGGCTACTGAGCCTCATCCGTGCCAGCCTGTTATCCTGGCCACACACCAACGCCCTGATGTGAGAATCGGCCCATTTTACAGACGAGGAAATTTGGTCTCAAAGGAGCTAAGTGGCCTGCTCCCGCCGGGGCAGCAAGAATGCAGGGGTTTCACCCCAAAACTAATTCCTAAGCCCAAAGACAGCCGCAGGGCAGGGGAATCATAGGCACAGGCTGTGCCTTATCTGCGCAGGCACCTTTCTCCATTCTGTCCTTGCTGTTAAGAGGTCAAAGGGCCAGTGTCTCTGGGGGCACCCTCTGGAGACAGCCTGATTAGATTTCTGTGGGGCCCTTTGTACCAGTACCACCCAGAAAAGGAGACCTGGGGCCAAGGCCTTGTGGCTGGCACCCCATCCTCAGTCCTCAAAGCAGGGTGGGTTAATGCAGCCCTTGTCGTTCCAGCCCCCCCCCCCACCGCTGCCCTTCCCAACCACAACTCCCCACAGAGAAGAAACTCCGCTCTTTCTTCTCTGCTCACCCGAGGGGCCTGCGGTCCAGGAAGGGTAGCCCCCCGCCAGACCTCTCTTCCTGCCCCCACACGTCCCTGTCCCCGGTGGTGGTGAGTGGACCAAAGTGCCCGGATGAGCAGCCACCGCGTCTGTGCGGCGGCCCGCACTGCGATGACTGGAGTCGGCCCGGGAGCTCCCTGCGCGGAGCTTCTTCCCCCGGCCAGTGTGGCGCAACGCGGAGAGACTCGGGACTCCCTCGACTTTGGGTCCTGTGGCATCGTGTTGACGCTGGTCACCCAAAGTGACCATGACGCACCGACCCCGTCTAGATTTCAAGTTCGGTAGCAAATAAAAAATTTAAAGGACAAAGAACGCATCTGCGCTGCTTCGAGGGTCCGCCTGGCTCAGGCCCTCCATCTACCTACCAGGACCTCGTGCATCCGCTGCACGTTCCCGCACTGACGTGTGCCGGGCTGCCTCGGAGCTGAAACGATCAGTACCGGTCAGCCACCTCCCTAACCGATCCGAGTGCGCTCCGGGGGGCCGCCGCCGTGGCCGCTGGGCGTGGCCTCCACCCATCACCCATAACCTCGGCCAGAGAGGTCCCGAGGCACCGCCCTGGGGATCTCGGCCGCCCGCCCTCCAGGCTTCTGGCCGCGCCCCAACATACCAGGTAGCCCGTTTTCGTTGGCCGGTACCCACCCCCCCCCGCCCAGAATGCGGGCGGAAGGTCATCACTTTCGACGCACGAATGAACTCGGGGCGCTGCTCCCGCGCAGGGGTCCCTTCCTCATCCCGGCTCTGCCTCCGTAGTTTCTGCGCTCCTTTGAGATCGCGCTCCTTTGAGATCTTGCTCCAGCTTAAGCGCAAGTTCTCCGTCCAAACCCTGGCTTTCCGACTGTCGGTCCACGTCTATCTGTCTTTCCGGCCTGCCCTTCCAGCCACTAGCCCTCTTTTCCCTCCGGGTCCCCTTCCCTGCTCCGGTCGCGCGCTCCGGTATTCGGAGGCTGTGGCAGGCTGGGCAACCTTCGAACCGGAGACGAAAAACGCGCCTTTGTGGCAGCCCTGAGCGCCCTTGTGGCCTCCGTACGCCCCGTGGCCTCTCCGTGCGTCCTGGCCCGGAGGTCCCGGCAGTGACCGGCGGGGCCGCGCCCTTCCGCGACCCCACCTCTGGCGTCTCGGGCACTCAGAGAACCGGAGCGGGCTAGGGGCGGGTGCAGTTGCTTCGCAGGGGAGTGGGCACGGAGCTGGGCTGGTGCGCGCGATGCCTCGGAGCCCCTAGCTCGGGAGGGCGCGTTTGGCTGGGGCGCGGGCGGCGGGGGGTCGCACCGCCGAGGGGAGGGGAGGCGGAGCCCCGGATCGTGGCGGAAGCCTCGGGCGGGTAACACTCGCTAGACGGGAGTGGGGCGAAGCGCCGCGGCGCGGGGAGGAGGCTCCTGTCCCGGGCTACGCGTTAGGCCGGAGCGGGGGGCGCGGCGCTGCCACTCCAGTGTTCAGCAGGGGGCGCTGCTCCGGGCGTTGGGCGGGGGTGGGGTGGGAGAAGAGGGGGGGCCGCGACTTGCTGCGCACACTTCCCCCATTATTAAACACTATGTTCAAAAGGCGCCGGGGGACTTCCCGGAGCCACGGAGCCCGCGCCGCCCGCCCGCCTGGCCCACGGAGCCCATGGACCTGAGCGCGGCCGCCGCGCTGTGCCTCTGGTTGCTGAGCGCCTGCCGCCCCCGCGACGGGCTTGAAGCGGCCGCAGTGCTGCGAGCGGCGGGGGCAGGGCCGGTCAGGAGTTCGGGGGGCGGCGGCGGCGGCGGCGGCGGCGGCGGCGGGCGGACCCTCGCCCCGGCTGCGGGTGTCTCCGCTGCCCCGGCCGCCGCAGCTCCCGGAGCCCGCGCCGGGCGCCGGGCCGCCGGCTCCGGCTTCAGGAACGGCTCGGTGGTGCCGCACCAGTTCATGATGTCGCTTTACCGGAACCTGGCCGGGAGGGCTCCGGCCGGGGCAGCCGCCGCCTCCACCTCGGGCTCCGGCCGCCACGGCCGCGCGGACACCATCACCGGCTTCGCAGACCAGGCGAACCAAGGTACTGACGCCTCTACTGCGCCCGTCCGTCCTGCCCGCTCCTAGGCGGAGGCCACCGCCGGAGCCGAGCCCCAGCTCCAGACCCTTCGGGACGCGACCCCCTCACGTCCCAGCCTCAGGTGGTGGAAACTCCGCCGAGGCCCACGCACCCGAACCCGCTGGACTGTGGCGAGAGGCACGGCAAGCTCTCAGGGTTCGGCCCCAGAGGGCTGAGCTAGTCCCTCCGCAGGATTGTCCTGGCCCTGCCGGCCGGCAGGTCCCCTCGAGGAGGCAGGATCCGAAGAAAGAAGGGGCTCGGGCCGAGAGGGACGGTGCCGTGATGGTGGTGGCGGCGTCAGCGGCTTTCAGTGCAGCCAGTTCTGCAGCTTCTAGTCTCCTGGGGGCCACACAAATTGGGGGGAACTCAGGGGAATAAGGGAAGGAGGCAGGCTAAAGTACATGGCCCCAGGAGAGACTGGTGGCATCACCAGGTACAAGGAGGTCCCCTCTGGGCAGGCTCTTTCAAGGGGGAGGTGCATGGCTATGGTGGCCTGTGCCCTGTGCTGGGCTGCTGGGACAGCCGGAGGTGGAGGACGCCAGCCCGGTGAGGTGGAGAGGCCGGAGCCCCTGCCAGAAGGCAGGCCTGGCCGGGAGCAAGCACCCCACCTTACTCTGCCCTGGGTCCTTCAAAGGTAGGACATGGGTATGACTGTCGTGGTTGCTGTGTGTCATCTGGATTTTATTAATCTCTATTGAAGTCATTAAAGCAGACAGATAGGGAAAATTTAACTAATTTAAGGCGGAAATGCAAGTAATGTTGGCCTTAATTCTATCCAGCGAGAGACCCAGCATGGAAGGCAGGAGGGGAAGAAAGGGGACTAGGGCTGGAAAGGAAGTAACAGGCCCACACCGCACACTCCAACCTGGGAAGGCAGGTGAAGGTGATGCAGTAACCAGATCACACACCTCCTCCTCCTCTTCCACACACACACACACACACACACACACACACACACACACGAGTCTACACACAGAGCCCGCTTTATTTTGGGTCCCGGATATCCTGGGCCCAGACGGCTCTATAGTGCAGTGCGAACTCTCAGGCATTCTCTGAAGGCCTGGTGTGCCCCCAGGACTGGATGCCGCAGTACCCCTACAAAGCCGGAGCCCTGGTGTACAGGGCCAGGGAAGGCCCTAGCCCTGAGGCTGCCTTGTGAGCCCCCAGGGATAGAGGATGTGTGCGTGTGCAGGACACTGAGTAGGCAGAGGCACCAGTTGCTTTCTTAGATACAGTTAGGCCGACCCTTAGCCTCAGCCTGAGCTCAGTCTTTTCTTGGCTGGCAAGGCTCTGAGGGCATCCTTTCTTCCTCCCTCTGGAAGGAGGGGATGCAGTAGCTGCACCTTGTAAAGGGGCGGGGGGGGGGGGGATGCTGCAGGGGAGGCTCAGGAAAAGTGTTCCAGGGAGCTCTGGGGGAAAGCAGTGGCAGGGAGGCCTATGCACTTGCCCAGGACTTTGAGCCTCCCTCCCTCTCCACTCTGAGGTTCAACTTGGAGCAGGGCTACTTGAGGTCCCCGGAAGCCCCTGGCAGAGCCCAGACTTCAGAGCTCCGGAGGCAAGGGCCCCGCAGCAGTGGTTGGTGAGCAGATCTCCAGTGGTGGGGGCAGTCTGCACAGTCTCTCCGAGTTTGGGGCAAAATGAAACCATATGACCTTCTTCAAAGGGAGCTCCTTATCTGCTGCTCCGTGGAATTTCAACTTTTTTTTTCCCCCTGAGCCCAAAAAAGAAAAAAAGTGCCCAAGACCGAAATAAAACCCCCAAACTCAGAGATAAGTCATAACGGAGGGAAAGAATATGTTTGCGAAGGCATCGGTGGGTCCTGGAGGCAAGACCTCGTGGAGCCCTGCCCTCACTGCAGCGAGGAAGGCAGTCCCGGGCTGCCCCAGACCCTTGGGAGAAGGATCCTAGACTCCTTTGCAGCCTTGCCTCCTCCATCGGAGGTCGTGGAAAGCCGGGAGAAGCCAAGCCAGGGCTGCTCCCATGTCGAGCAGCCGCGCTCCCTGCTGGGAGCCCTTGGGCCAAGCCCGCCGCTCCCAATGTGGGCCTTAGTTCCCCTTCAGCATA
This sequence comes from Enhydra lutris kenyoni, assembly GCF_002288905.1. NCBI lineage: Eukaryota > Metazoa > Chordata > Mammalia > Carnivora > Mustelidae > Enhydra > Enhydra lutris. The sequence continues at coordinate 7,397,623 of NW_019154119.1, read as the reverse complement.
GCCAGGACGCTGGATGCGCTAGAGGGTCCGCAGCTCCGCTGTGTCCTTCCCCTCCAGACGACTCCCACGCAAGGCCCAGCCTGCACGGGAGATCGTGACAGGCAGGAGTGTCCAGGCTGGGCTGGGGAAGAGAGGTAGCGGAAGGAGCAGAGCTGTCAGGGGACACGAATTTTCCGTTTTCGCACAGCCGGGACTTCCCGGACTTCCGGGCTGTCCTGGGGCATCAGCAGGGCAATAAACAGCAGTCCCAGAACAGCGCGGGGCCTCGGCCTGGCCTCCGGGCCTTGGAAGGGGCGCAGGGCTTCTGATGCGCCCACCCGGCCTTCTGTCGGCTACCCGCCCGAAAAGTCTGGCTTCTGATCTAGGCCCCGTAACCTGAGGCTCTGGGTCAGGCAGCGGAACTGTAGTGGCAACGGGTGTAGGGGTGTGGTTCCCTCCCTGGGCTCGGCGATAGGCGATAAGTGAAGGCTTCTGGGTTGTCGCGGTGGCAGAACTTTGGCTCGATGAACCGAAGCCCCGGTCCCGATAATCGATAGTCAGGGCGAAGGCTCCCTTTACTCTGGGCCAGGCTGGCAGTTTTCTGGCTGGGCCGAGACTGGGCGGCCGGCGCCGTCTCCAGCGGGCTCGCTCCCGCATCCCGGACAGTGGGCTATTTGCACTTCGGAGGCCCGGCGGCCCGGAGTGCGGGCTTCGCTCTCGCCTCTCACCGCGCTCTTTCTGTCTCTGCCCGACTCCTGCAGACGAATCGCCCGCCGAGACCGGCCAAAGCTTCCTGTTCGACGTATCCAGCCTTCCCGACACCGACGAGGTGGTGGGAGCCGAGCTGCGCGTCCTGCGCCATGAATCCCCGGAGCTGGGCCCAGGCGGCGCCACTCCCCCGCCGCTGCTGCTGCTGCTGTCTACCTGCCCCGGGGCCGCGCGAGCGCCCCGCCTGCTGCACTCGCGGGCCGCCGAGCCCTTGGCTGTAGCGCGCTGGGAGGTGTTCGACGTGGCAGACGCCGTGCGGCGCCACCGCCAGGAGCCGCGTGCCACCCGTGCGTTCTGTCTCTTGCTGCGCTCAGTGGCCGGTCCCTCGCAGGGCCCGCTGGCACTGCGGCTGCTGGGTTTCGGTTCACCGGACAGGGGCCGCGTAGCGGCGGAAGATCGCGCTCTGCTTGTCGTCTCCTCCCGCACGCAGAGGAAGGGGAGCCTATTCCGGGAGATCCGCGCCCAGGCCCGCGCGTTCGGGGCCGCGCTGGCAGCGAAGCCGCCTCTTGACCCGGGACCCGGCACTGGGTCGCCCACGGCGGTCATCGGCGGTCGCAGGCGGCGGCGGACCGCGCTGGCCGGGGCGCGAGCGGCGCAGGGCAGCGGCGGGGGCGCGGGCCGGGGCCACGGGCGAAGGGGTCGGAGCCGCTGTAGCCGCAGGCCGCTGCACGTGGACTTCAAGGAGCTGGGCTGGGACGACTGGATCATCGCGCCGCTGGACTACGAGGCGTACCACTGCGAGGGCGTTTGCGACTTCCCGCTGCGCTCGCACCTTGAGCCCACCAACCACGCCATCATTCAGACGCTGCTCAACTCCATGGCTCCCGACGCGGCGCCGGCCTCCTGCTGCGTGCCCGCGCGCCTCAGCCCTATCAGCATCCTCTACATCGACGCGGCCAACAACGTGGTCTACAAGCAGTACGAGGACATGGTGGTGGAGGCGTGCGGCTGCAGGTAGCCTGCGGGCCAGGCCGGGCCAGGGAGGGGGCAGCCGCGCCACCGAGGACCCCCTGCTGCGGCCGGGGTCTGTCGCTGAGCGTGGGTGCGCATCAGACTCTGGCCCCGCACCCGCACGAGGGAGGGGGAGCGCACGTTCACACTCACACCCACACACTCGTTCACTCACGCACACATTTATCTTGGGCACCAAAGCCCTGGGAAGAGACTACCTGACGCTACCAAGCCGAATGCGTACTCAGCCAAGGCACCATCGCATCCGCTATCCCCTTTCGGAGGGAGGATGGTGTTTGTGTTAACGTTACAGTAACAGGCCCTAAATGGGGGTAGAAATGAGTTAGGGAATTGGGGGTTCTAGAATGGGTGAATTAATGGGAGTACGGGAGTAGGTTTAATCTCACCCCTTTTTGTTTGAGGCTGAGTGTGGGGGAACTCCGGACTGGGTGGCTGGGTGCTTGGTGTTGCACCTGGGACAGTCAGAACGGCTGTCATGCCCTTTCTGAAGGTTTTGCGTTGCAGGGAGGTCATTTACCCTGGGAAGGAACCGGTGCAAAAGGCATGTTTATTCTTTAATTGAAAAAATCTAACAGGCGCCTTGAGTTTTGAAAGGGAACATTTGTCCAAAAGAATTCATGGTGGAACTACCCAGATCCCTGCAAAGGTCAGCACTACCCTTTTTAAAAAATCAGTTCCAATTGGGAATGATCTAGAATGTGGAAAGAAATGTTTTTCTTTTAGGGGAAAGTGAAGTGGAGGGGAGGTTATAAACGGCCAGTCTGAACTGATACGAACTTGGGGGTGGGATGGTATGTGCCGGGTTCTGAAGCTCCTAGGTTGGGCAGCTCAGTGTGTAGGGGTGCCTTGGGGGGTGCTGAGGAGGAGGCTTAGTGCAGTGGCTGTGAATGGGGAAAGGCAGGCAGCCGTGCTTTTCCTAGAGACCTGCCAGGAGGTTTTGCTGAAGAGCTGGGAAAGAGGCTCTTAGGGCTTGGAAAGAGGTGGGGGAGGCGTCCTGGGGCGGGCTTCTGCGGAAGACTCAGGCTTTTCTGCCAGGTAGGCACAACCCTCTCCAAATGGTGTGCTCAGAATGGGCCAACATGTGCTTGCGTTTAGCTATCAAGTCTGTGTTGGCTTTTACACGCTTTCGCTGTGTTGTTGCTGTAGGTTTTGGCAGTGTGATAGTAACGGGAAGTGAAGCTACACAAAAGTGCTTTTGTGAGATTTCAGCTCCGCACAACCCAGTGGTTCAGAGCAGGAGGAAGCCCCCCCCCCCCCCGCAACTTCTGCAGCAGTAGAGGGGCATTAGGGCTTGGCTGTGGCCCCTTGAGAAGGGTGGGGCCTTTGCGCAGTGGGGAGGACAGAGGTGGAAGCGTCTCCCCCAGTCCTGTCTTTGTCTCATTGATGGTGCCACTACCTGTACTTGCACAGGGAAGCTAGAACACGCCAGGCTACATTGTTTTATTTGGTTCATTTCTACTTGGGAGTCCTTTGTGGCTTTGTGTGAGTGGTTGACAGAGGGAGAAGAAACAATTTGGATTCCACCTGTCTGGGACTCTGAGGGCTTCTTTGAAAACCCCTGCACGCCCCCACCCCGTCCTCCTCTTGAAGGTTGTGTGGGCTGTTGCCTTTGGGGTCCATTCTACCCTTGTCTTGGATGCTAAGGTCCAGATGAGTCATACGAATTTTAATTCTCAGTGATCAAACATTCAAGAGAGAGGAAAACTAAACATTTAGATATAGCTAATTTATTTAAGGGCCCCACCCGAGTCCATGCTATCCCGTAAAATTCCCCCAGAGAAAAAGAAAATACATTTACAATGTGAATTTATGTGCTGTAGTTATCTGAGTCGCTCTAAATAATGAGAAAAGGAAAGTCTCTTTAGGTCAAAACACACACAATTTCTGAGGTGGCCGCTATGGTACGCTTCCTCCCAATTTCAGTGACCGGTGGTCCCTTTACATTTATGGATTTTGCCAGAGAAGCTTCACATTCCTAAACTGTTTTTAGTAATTGCATGGCGATTGCTCTGTCATAGCGAAGAACAAAAAAGAATGACACTAAAATACTAAAGGTTGTAGTATTTGAAGTTTTAGAAAGGGAGTTAATGAAAAAACTAGCTATACTTTGAAGAAATTCTAGGTTATTTAATATCTTGGACAAAAGGAAACATTCTGATTCTTTTTTAGCAACTAGGAAAAACAAGGTTTTTGAGAGGACCTGTTTTGATTTAGCCTGAGCTTTTTGTGGCAGGAAAAATATGTCCATTTTCTCTGTTTTGTTTTGTTTTTTTTCTTCTTCCCCTGATGACCTCTTTCTACCAAGATGTGTTGTAAGTGGTGTAGAAGTAGGGGTCTTCCTGCATCTGGAGTCCCGCCTGCATGTTAGGGGGGGGATGTCCTTGGGCAGTGACAGTTCCTCTAATGGTCTCAAACTCCCTCAGTGTGTCCTTGGTGACTGACTAGAAGTGATGTCTCCAGGAATTGCTCTGGAGCTGCCTGTCATCCCCCAGGGACCACCTGTGCCTGCCACCACTCTGCTCCGGCCTCTGGCGTCTCAGAGTTAAAAGTAGGTGAATGGAGAAGATGTGTCACACTTTGTAGAAATGACAGAAGGGCCACCACATGTAGAGGCAGACGTGTTTTTGCTGCTATGATGTGGTCTGAGCTGCTTTGCCAGGATTCGGAGAAGGATTCTGCTGGCACGGTCGGCCCTACACTGGCTGTATCTTCTAGGCAAGGGGGTGCGGGGCTGAGTTCCTCAGCTAGAAGCCCTGGTCCCCACCCATGGGAGAGCTCTCTGCTCGCAAGCGGGGATTCAGGGTGTCAGCACTGTGGGTGAAAGCAGTGCCCCCTTCCCAATTCAGGTTCCCCTGGGTCTGGGGCCACCACAATATTCTTCCTCAATTCCCGCGAATTTTCCATTCTGTTGGGGGAGACCCGGGCGCTTCTAGTTGAGACCATATGAACCGCTCCTTCCTAATAGAGAATAGGGTGGGCGTCCCTGCTTGGGGAGCACAGGGAAGGCCAGCTGGGGCCCACACGGGTTGGTGCTGGGTCTGCTAAACATGAAGACAGTCCGGTCACTGCTGCCGGAACCAGGCTTCTGTATCAGGGGAGACATTTCCAGTGGCGGACACTGCACTCACTGATGCCCAAAGGCTCGCCTTGAATTCTGGCTTTCCAAGCAGCAGGGTCGGGTCCGCCAGAGAGGGTGGCAGGCTCTGCTGTCTCAGCTGGAGCTCTGCCTATTCCTCATGCACAGACTCCCCTTCAGCCTAGTGTGCCGCCATTTTGGTACCACAGTGGCGTGGGGGAAGAGACGAGCTGTGGATTGTGTGATGTCCAGTCAAATCCGGCAAGCCCAGAGCAGTGACTGCTCCCTGACAGTCTCCTGGAAGTGTCAGCAGGAGTGGGGACCTCACTGTCAGTGCTAAAGGGAGTACGGACCACCCTGTGGCTGTAATCAGAGTGTAACTCAAATCCTACAAGTCATTTATCCTGTTTGTAATTTTATTGAAACTCGTAGCAGAAAATAACCTGGGACTGTAGACCGATTCTCTTCTTAAAGCGGGGAGGAAAATTGAATTCTTTCCAGGAGGAGCTTGTGCACAGAAAAAGGCAGACTCTTGCTTTGCTCGAATCTGGTCTCCAGCAAATGGGGCGAGAGGAAGAAGCAGAGCTACAGCCGACTGTGGGACACAAACATCATGGGGGGCCTCGCCGATCACCTGAGAACATGTCGATGGGGATGGGGAAACCTCCCCAGGCTCAGAAAGCAGGGTCCTCTCAGCGGTCCTGGGCCAGGAAGCCTCAAGCGGGTGCCCAGTGGGCTGGGAGGACCGAGGGTCTGGAAAGCAGCCTTCTGTCATTGGCAGGGAAAGACCTGCGTGGTCCCCTCCGGTGTCTGGATTGGGAAGGGAGGAGAGACAGCTGACAAGTGAGCCTGGCAGCGCAAGATGTTGGGAGTGAGAAGGGAGGGAACTAGCCCCCTCTGAGGGAGGTCTGAGCAGCACTGGTGTGTCTGGGGACGTCTGCGTACCCAGGAGGGGACCACTCCACGCTGTCGTCTGCTGCTCACCTGCTGCAGGGTCACTTGGGGGCTAGAGCTCCGCCTCCTGAGAGGTCTGGGACAGTGGTGGGCGGCCACCTCTGTACCCAGAGCTTCTATTTCTGTTCCTGTAAAATGAGAAGCTCTCCAGTCCCATAGTTCTAGGGTTCCAGTTGGTCCAAAAGCGCACTAACATAGTTTAAAGGCAGAGCAGATGTGGCTCTTCCTGAAAAGTGTCCCTTCCCCACCCTAGAGCCACTTCTCACAAGTATCACAGCTCCTGCCTAGTGTACGGGTGTGTGTCGATTACATTCCTGGCCTCTTTTGGTGCCTCAAAGATGTGGCTTTGATTTCCACCTGGGTCACAGCAGGTGCAGGGGAAGGCAAGATCTCAGGGGTAGGGCTCAGCTCACCAAAGCCACGATCTTTCCTGTGTTCCAAGTGAAGAGCCCCACCAACCCGGCTGGAGCTCCCCCAGGCTCACACGGCGGGGGTGGGGGTGGGGTAGAATGTTCTGGACCAAATCCTGGGACAGCTGCCACCTGCTGCTGGTGCCTCTGTGCGAGCAGCGGGAGCAAGCAAGCCCCGGTCCTGCTGGGAGCCCGGCAGAGATCTGGGACTGTCCCAGAGTCCCCGCACCAGGCAAGCAGGGCTGCATAAGGGGGACAGGCCCCAGCAGGTCGCCGCAGTTCCCCAAACCCCCTTCACTGCCATGCCCGTGTCTGGTCCTTCTTGCTGGAGGAGCGACCCTCCTTAACATTAAGCAACAGGGAAGCATCGAAAAGAGGTTATTTCTAATTTTCAGGCGCTCTGTCCTTTGCACTTAGAGCCCTCTGGCCGTTTAGGCTGGAGCAAGCTTCTTCCTCTTTTTGTGTCATTTCTGGACTTTCGTCTGTTAAATAGTTAAATCCCAATGGGGCTGAAGGTGAGAAAAAGCCTGTTCTTGTCAGGAAGGCCACACGTCTCCACCCTGGACAGGTGGAGTCACCTGTCCAGATGGCAGCTCTAGGAAGAGGGCAGGAAGTTGGTTTAATAAATCAGTGGGGGCAACTGAGGGCTTGATGCGTGCCGTGTGGGCTCTGATTATTGTTCAGGGGTACTCTCTGCTCATGAGGTGCACACACCTGGCGTCACCGGAGCTGGGCTTCTTCTCCCCCGACCCCAGAGCTGCCAGCGCAGGGGCCATGCCTGAAACCGTCCTGGGACTTGGCCATAGGCCTTCTGACTGGGCCGAGTTGGGGGGCACTTCACGGTGGCCCCCGCCCGTTCTGCCGCCGAACAACCCAGGGAAGGGTGGAGTCAGAGCGTGAGGTCACAGAAAAGCTGGTCTGTGTTTCCAGTTGTGCTTAGAGTTGTTGGAAAGTGCAAGCGCGCCCTCCGAGCGGCACGACTGGTGGGCGATGGTCTTCTTGCTTCTGCCTGTGCCTACCTCTGGGGAGCAGTCCTCAGGCCCCTCCGGCAGGGGTGGGTGTGTGTGTGTGCAGAGGAAGGGGCTGGTGTCTCCCGCTTCACATGCCCCGACATTGGCGAGAGGGCTGCCGTGTGCACGGAGACTTCTGCAAAGGGGTGTTTCTGTAGTCAGGTGAGTCTGTGGGCAGGACCGCTTTGCACACTGGCCTGGAAGACACTTCCTCCCCCTAGGTTAGAAGCTCTTCATTCCAGACAGGCCCACGAGGTAAGGGCAATAGTGCAGACACTCTTTCTCTTTTTTCGAAGCAATAGGAAGCTGAAACGAGTTGTTTAGAAAAACAAGGACAGGCTTCTGATGGTCGTGTCCCAGGCACCTTGCGGCTGGGTAGCACAGCCCTTCCAGGAGGTGGCCAGCTGCTTGGTTTCTCCATTTCTATTCTATTCCACCATCTTTCGAGCTGTTGGTGAGCAGGAGCGTGGTGCGGGGGCAGCTGGACTGGGCGGTGCAGGAGGGGAGCTGGACTTCTTTGCAAAATCCTCCCGGCGCTGCTCTGTCTGACCCACCGGTCATGGCAGTGACCACACCTAGCTCCTGCGACGAGAGCCGAGGGCCGGGGCGAGGTACCTGTGCTGAGCCCACATCCTGCTCAGACACTTGGTGGCAGAACCTAGAACCTTGTCTGAAGCTTCCGGGGCTGAGGTGTGCTTGTGTGGTTGACAGAAACCAGAGACCCTGTAAGGCTTATTCATCGGAGTGTTGCTGAACGCGTGGGGACCCCAATCCCATCTGGGGCACCCAGGCTAACCGGCCCCTGAGGCCCCCCCACCCCGAGCTGCAGCACGGGAGGGGGCTTGGTGGCCCGGTGCCTGGGCACACAACCCACAGCCCTCTTACCCGACAAGCCCGGCCTGTCGCAGACCGCACCTGTGGGCAGCCCTCACCTGCACTTGTCAGCCGAGCGAGTCTGAAAGGCAAGTCTGACAATGTGCCGGGGGAGTCTTCCCCGGTCTGCGTGTTTCTGTCCGAGTGGCCGGAGGCTGCCGGGGGCAGAAGACGACACGTGCATCCCAGGAGTCCTGAGGCTTCCCCGGGGGTTCCGGACAGCAGCAGCGTGCCTTGGGATGAGTAGGCTGGCTGGAGGGCTCGGTGCACCCGCAAGGAGGGCTTCTTTTTCTCTGCAATTTATATTTCCAGGTCAGGGCCTATCAGAGTCCGAGGAAAGCCAGCCATGCAGCATGCTGTTTAGAAAATGATGATACATGTTCAGGGAGAAAGCAAGAATGTATTTCCTGGCTGGGAAATCCTGGAGGGTTCCAAGCCAGGCACAGAGACTCTGGAAAGCAGAGCTTTCAGAGAGCTCCTCTGGCTGTCTCCACCTCGGATAAGTCACCGTCTGAACATAAGCTTCCTTACAGTAACTGCTGTTCTGTTGTCATGGTGGTTGTTTGGGGTGTTTTGTTTTGTTATTTTTTTTGTAGTCCACTGTTTATGGTAGTGTAAACAGCTTCTGTGTTTTCTGTGACAAAGAATCATAACTGAGTCACTTTAGGTCTTTCATCTGGAAGTATTTTGCCCCCAAAAAGTTAATGCATTTTTTTTTTAAAACAAGGATTAGCATGCTGACTGCAGTTTGCCGTTCAGCGGATGAGAATAGAGGATTCTGAACAGTTTGGAAAACTTTAAAAAAAATATATATATATATATGTATGTATATATCAAGAGGTTGCTGCTGAACCCCGGCACCTGGCTCGTGGCGTGCCTCCGTCTGCGTGGGCAGCAGCGTCTGACACAACGGGTGCCCTGCCTCTTAGCCAGCACCTGGACTCTGCCGCCAGTACTGTGGTTCGGAGGAAACGGGCAAAACTCGAAGTGACAGTAGTGCCATCACAGCTCCATACGCACACTCCCTCTGCAGCTGAAGACAGGAGGTATTTTGGGGGGGGGGGGGAAGTCCTTTTCATTTTGCAAGGATACCCACTATTTCTCGGCTCGCCTCGGGAGAAAGATGGGGAAAGCGGTGAGAATTGTAAACTCATTGAATGCAAGCTGGAATGTCTTCCTGCTCTGGTTTGGCCAGAGCAGAGCTCCGAGGCTGGGAGGCTCTGAGACCCGGCCATCTCCCCGCTGCTCCGCCGGGCGGCTGCGGCAGCAGGAGCTCATGTTGTGAACGCTGCGCACGCCCAGGCCGGCTGACAGGGAGCTCAAGGTCAGGCACAAACCCACTGTGTATACGTATTCTCAAGTTTAAATAGATTGTACATATCGGAATGTAAATGAACTGTAAAACAGCAATCTCTATTTTTCTTGACAGTTATACAGCAGTATATATATTTCTTAAACATGCTCTTGTACGCTCTTCCTTAACCATTTTAATATTTTGTACAGACAAGTTGATTAAATATTTTATCGATGGAGCTGCTGGTGGTTGGTCTTCAGAGAACTGTGTTTTGCCTTGTTATTCCGCCGTTCTCGGGGGCTCTGCTTCCACTGCTCTGTACTTCAGGCTTTAGGACAACTGCCCAGAAACGGGGCTCCCTGGTAGCTCTGGGCCTGTCGGACGTCGTGCCCACTGTTCTCCCTTAAAACAGAGCAGGCTCTCACGTGCCTCGGTTCTTTGTCACTGGTGTGGCTCCATGGGACTCGGCACGGCCCGCACCGCGTGAAGCCACTGCACGGGAAGGTACCCAAGCTTGGGCTGGGGGATGAAGAGGTAGACACGCAGCGGGAAGCATTTTCTCTTTGGAGGTCGGGCGCTGCCATGTGTCGCAGGTGAGCGTTGACATTGCAAGCACAGTCCCAGTGGAAAGGTTTTGCTCCATAGCAGCAGGCCCCTGTAGGATCTGTCTCACTGCAGGAAGCCTGAGCGCCCCCATTCTGAGGCTGCACAGGGAGGCCTCCACAACCCACAGCCATAGTAACGCCCAGCTGTGGCAGCTTCCTCTGCAAGGCCAGGTATGTATTTTAGGGAAACCAACAAATTCTGACAGCACATCCGGCCGCTTTTTCTCAGTGCTGTTCAGACGAGTACGAAGACCCGTGCTCTGTGGCACCAGCCAGCATCCTGCAGTACATCTCCCAGACTGGGTGGGAGAGGACCAGTCAGTCACTCATGACATTGCCCTACAACACAGGAAGGAGAAAGCTATTTTATCTGTTCCTTATATACTTCTGGGAGAGGATTAGTGATAGAGCAGCTATATGGGGAAGGTGACAGGGCCTTGCTTTCAGGAATGGCTTGTTACCAGAATTACCTCCTCTGGGACAGAGACGTGGCCAGGGGGAGCCCCCTCTTCCTGCAGGGCACACGTCCACTGGAATAGGGCTGTTCCTACCCCGGGTTAATGCCAGTCCCCGTGGTCATGATGGTCTCTCTCTGGTGAAAGGAAGATCTAGAAAGTCTGCTCCCTTTTGCTTCTTAATTTCATTCCTACTAAATAAGGGAGTCTTTTTCTTTGGAAGAAAATCACGTTCACCTTTCAACTAACTCACTTGGTAGGTGCATTCAAGTATAAGATTTGAGACTCTGCCGTTGAAAAGTGTGAAGTCTTATCGTGATCGTTTATCCGGACCCTGAGTCAGTTCTTTGTTTTCCTATTTCTTGGTCTCCACGTGGCCTACCCCGGCATTCCCTGGTGAGGGGATACCGAGTTAGCAGACAAGGGGGAGTTATGGGGAGAGTGGAAAGTTGGGGGTAGCATTTAGACTTTTATCCTGTTCCCGAAACACTGATGAGAACCGAGTGTCAAGTTCCCCAGTGACGGGGGTGCTGCCTGCTGGCTGCTCTCCCTCCTGTGGGTCCTGGCGTGCCCGATCCACACTGCGTGTCCAGTGCCTGCTCGGTGCTCAGCAGCCAAGCCGGACGCGTGCCACCTGCTGCCCTGCGGAGGGCGGCGTCCCCACCCCTCCCGCCACCGCCCCCCGCATGGTGGTTGTACTCCTCCAATGCTGGGGATCCCACACTCTGCGGTGCGGAAGGAGGAGGGATCTGGGGAGGAACTCGTCCGTTGCAACGTGTCACCAGCGTGCAGCCCCGGACTGCGAGGCCATGGGCGTCTGCCAGTCCTAATCGCATGCAGGTGCGCGCCCTTCGGCAGTGGCCAGCAGGAGGAAGCCCAGCTGTGGTGTGGAGCCGGAGCAGGGTGGATTTGCAGAGATGGGATTCTAGTCCCTCTCTGAGGAGGGAGGCCCTGCAGGTGCACCCGCACCCCTGGCTTTAATGGACGCCCAGTCACGGGGTCACATTCCCCTCCCAGGGAAGAGGAATTTTCCCATAGACTTACCCAGCAAGGAAGTCTGTCCCAACGTAGGGAGGTCAGCACAGGCCCCATTGCCAGAATGTCTGAGGAATGCGATCCAAAATGAAAACGCTCTGCTTTCCCCGGGCCCGGTCTCGTGTATTGTTGCTGTAATTCCCACTTGGGGTGCTGCGCTGGGCTAGCGCTCAACAAATAACCACCACAGATTTGGTAGTTGCTAAGACTCAAACTCCAGAGGCTTTCTGACCATGGAAGAATGGCACTAACAGTTGCATTTGGAGGGGACAGGAATGGCCACCAAGTGTGGGGACTTTGCTTTCTGTAGTCCCCAGTGCCAGAAAGCCAACGTCCCGGAGTCTAGCTGGCCCTGCTGTGCTGGCTCAGCTGCAGAAAGGCTTAAGGGATAAAAGAGCTAGTCCACCTCCCATTTCCATTTACGCACTCAGTCGAGAGGGACAGAGGAACACAGAATCCCTGATATGTGATTCCCTGAGAGTCTGAGCAACTGAGAGAATTGTTTCTTGAGAGGTTGACTCTCAGGTATGGTAGAAACTTGTATTCATTTAGGTAAAACTTCCTGAATATTCTGTGTGGCAGGCCCTATTCTATAAGCCCTGAGAGCACAGAGATGACAAGACACAAGTTCCATGTCCTAGGACTCTCCTTTTAAGGGCAGGAAAGAGTTTGGTGGTGGGGGTGGGAGGAGCAGAATGGAAAAATATAATTCCAGCAGTAACTGGTAAGTACTCCAATAGAGACATGGCCAGGGCCCCCCAAGGGCTAAGAGGGAGGGAGGGCGGGGGAGGAGAGGGGCTATACTAGGTGGCAGGAGCAGTTGGCCTTTGGGGCCAAGTCTGGGGGTAGGGGAGGGGAGGGGTGTGGGCACTCTCGGAGCTGGAGCAGGTGACTCCAGAGGTTTCAGAGCGCAGGTGCGGTCAGGGAAGTCAGCACCTGGAGGGCCCAGGCGGCTGCCGCAGAGAGCAGAGGGGCAGAATGAGGCACTGCAGCCTCGTTTTGACTCAGCAGGCAGGGCTTCCTCCTTGCAGTCGGCTGTCTGATGCACCGCCCTCCCCGCCCCCGTCCCTGGCCGGCAGGTCTGTTCTCTCTTTCATTCTTCTAAAACTATTCTTGTGTTACAAACTACCTACTCTTCCACGGGCCTGCTCAACTGGCGGTTGTTTGCCCTTCCGTTGACTTGTTGACTCGCTCGTCCAGCCTTCTACTCTGGCTGGGCTGCCCACTCCTGCCTCCAGGAGGCAGCACGGTGCCGTGGAAAGGGGAGGAAGCCTTGGCTCGGAGTAGAGGCTGCCTTTGAATTCCGGAGGCCTCTCAGTAGCTGTGAGATCTTGAGCCAGTCACTTACCTCTCCCCTCTGTGGTGACCTGTGGTGAGTATGGCCACAGCCCGTGGGACTGAAAGGCTTAACTGAGACCCTGTGAAAGTGCAGGGGGAGCGGCAGCCTCTTTCTGTGGGCTCTCTCCTCTCTCCCACACTGCCCAAGCTCTCCCTGTCTTTTCTGGCATTTGGAGCAGGTGCCTCCCCTCTCCCTTTGGGGGTTTCCGCTTCCCGGGACTACAGCAATCCAGAACCTTCAGTCTGGCAGAAGAGGCCAGACATGTGTCCCATAATGGCTTCCCCCGTGGACCAGAGCCATCACTCACCCATCTATGGAGCAGAGGCAGGAATCTCTGCACTATGGAAAAGGACTCCTGCAGGACAGCTTCTGTCTTAAGGCCTCAGAGAGAGATCTGTTCACAGGGCACACTTAGTTCCAGCCACTGACCCCTCTTTAAACCCCACCTCCCATGCGACGGAGCAGCCCAAGTATGTATTCTCTCCTGCAAGAGGCCAGAAACAAAGACGGTGTCTCCGGTTACTTAAGAAATGTTTGGTTCCCTGCATCTTTTCTAAATCCACCATCAGGTCCTCAACAAGGTGATGTTCCAGCATCCTGTGCTGTCTGTGGGAGGCCTTCATGGCCCTCAGCCCAAAAGCTGAGCTGGGTGAGCAACTGCCCCCTCCCCCCAGTAGGAACCAGAAATGCCAAGACCACAAGAATCAAGTTGCAGGCTGGGTGAGACCATGTAGAAACTGAGACATCACCGGGTCCTCTGCTGCACGGAATATGAGAGACTGTGGAAGTTTGCTAACCTTTTCCTTCAGGTACCATTTTACAGAGCGTCCTCCATAAGCCAGACAGGGTGTTACGCATGACCTCAATTAGCCCCTTTAACGGAAAACAAAAGCCCTCCCCAAATCTAACATTCTCACATCTCCAAATGAAAGCAAGTATTTTCATGGATGACAAGATGCGGGGTGGGGAGCCTCAGGGAGGCTAAGCCAAGGTAGCCTCAAAAACCCAGTAAATGACAGATCCGGGATTTGAACTCAGATCTCCACTTACTGCTTAGAAGAAGAAATTTACTTTCCAGGAAAGAAGAAGAGACAGATGCGGAAGACGGCACAGTGATTTCAAACTCATCTCAAACGTATAAAAAAATTGCAAGTACAAAGAACATTTTCTTTCCTCTCTGAACCATTAGTAAGATGACTTGGTGCCTGATCACCACCAGAAACTTCAATGTGTCTTCAGGACAAATAAGGACATTCTCTTCACAATCCAACCACTGAAGTCGGACAATAAACGTTGATCTCTTACTCCCAGGTCATCTGTAGACCCTGATCGAGTTGTGCAAACTGTCCCAACAATGTTTTCTTTTGTAAGAATCAATTGTTACATTAAGCTGTCATGTCTTTTTAGTCTCCTTTAATGGAATTAATTTTGGGCGCCTGGGTGGCTCAGTTAGTCGGTTAAGCATCTGACTCCTGGTTTTAGCTTAGGTCATGATCCCAGGGCTGTGGGACTGAGGCTTCTTTTGGATTTTGCCCTCTGTGGGGAGTCTGAAGATTCTCTTCCTCTGTGCCCTCCCCTGACTTGCATGAGCTCTCTCTCTCAAATAAATAAATCTTTTAAAAGATAGTATGGAATTAACTTTAATATAATGTAGGGTAAAGAGAAATCAAGCCTTTGGTGGTCCTTGGCTCTCCAAGGGTTGGGTGGTGAAGTGGATGGTGAGAGGTCCCTAGCCACCTCGGACATGAGCCCAGAGGACCACGGGAGGTGCCTCTGGACATTCTCTCTGTCCTCTGGCCCAGTGCAGCCTGAGGACCACCTGGGGGCACCGGTTCTGACTCTAGCTTAGACCCCTCACTCGGCGCTAGATAAACCCATATGAAGACAGACCTTTGACAAGGACCATCTGTGTGGCTGACTGGTACATACAGGAAGAAATGCTTCTGGAAAGTGAATTTCATCCACTGCTTACCAATTTTAATCTTTGCTTTTTTACGATGATGATGCTTAATAATGAAAATAACTATTAGAGCCAATCTGTATTGAGAAGATACTCTCAGCCAAGAATTGCACTAAATGTTTTAATTTTATCACCCCATTTAATTCTTCCAACAATATGAGGCATGCTTTTTTTTTTTTTTAAAGATTTTATTTATTTATTTGACAGACAGAGATCACAAGTAGGCAGAGAGGCAGGCAGAGAGAGAGGGGGAAGCAGGCTCCCTGCTGAGCAGAGAGCCCGATGTGGGGCTCGATCCCAGGACCCTGAGATCATGACCTGAGCTGAAGGCAGAGGCTTAACCTACTGAGCTACCCAGGTGCCCCTGAGGCATGCTTTATTATTAATCCTATCTTATAAGTGAGGACATCGAGGCATGGAAAATTAGAGAAAGTCACCTAAAAATAACATTGAGTCTTTTGTTTAATTCCTAACGAAATAAAATGAACTTTAATCTCCTAAAATCGTATTCTTCCTTCCCTAGAAGAAGTACTGAGAATTTAACAGAAAGACTTTGGCCCGAGTCTAACTCAGGGGGACTGCTGAGCTTACACCCTCCTCCCTCAACACAGAGATCAGGCCGGACAGTCGTAAGTGCTGGTAAAACATTTATTTTGAAAATTCATTTGGTGATCAGATGATAAACAGAAAATGAGCCCATATCATTTACTTTGTCATTTTACTTTTTACCATTTTTTAGGCTCGGACAAACCAAAATAAGACACAATGTCATACACGTGGACTTGTGAAATAGGGAGTAATATAAATTATGCTGAAAGGAAAGCTGGGGGTGTTCTTCTCTGAGTAGGTGTGATTCACCCACGACTTGCTTGAGGGCTTCAAGTCAGTACGACTGAGCATCTCCTATACACAAGGCACTTTGGAGACAGGAATCCTAAGCTTCTAACATCAGATTTCCAGAAGGCCTTCCCACACAGAGGCCGATCGGGACTCTATGTGCAGGCCTGTGCCAATGCGTGTCTCCTGGCTTCTCTCCTGGGCCAAGAGCACTCCTTGCCTGGGGCTTGGCTCTTCCCCTCCGAGAAGTCATTTGCTCGGATGCAGAAGCCATGCCAAGGGACAGTAACTCGCTCAACACTCACCACTGGGCTGGCAGCATATCAGAGCGGAATCTTTCACTGGGGCTTTAGGCTTTGGAAGGAAGGACAACAACCTATTGTTCTTAAGGAATGATAACACCATGAGGGGTCTCCTCTAGGGGAAAACTGAATGTTTCTGATCAACTGTCAACTATCACTGCTGTCAGTGGGAATTATTGGCTCCTAGGGTCCCAGGATTGAGTGATTTTAGGGAAGGCAGAAATATTGTGGGCCTACTCTAGGCTGGAGAACAAGCTTCTTCTCTACTGGACCTCAAGGCATCTGGAGAAGGTGAATTCACATAATCCATCATGGTCTGTTTTGGTTCAACAGTCAAACAATTTCTTTCCCACTAACAAAGCCGGGGCGGAAATGCAGAACTCATTTATGGTAATTCTCTCTTCACCGATTGAAAGATGCCCTCTCAAAAATTACTTACTGGAAGATTTTTCAGAAGAAAAGGATCATGACATAGCCAAGAACTCGCTCCTTGATGCCTAGCAAAGTATTTGGCTCCTAGTTGGTCCTCAATGTAGTTTGACTGGAAAAATCACAGCAGAAGCAACTCCATGAGGCAGGTACAGGCTGGCCTTGGGACACCCCAGGCCTCTGCATCCTGGCCCCGCAGGAGAGGAGCCTGCCGAGAGCTCACAGCCTGGCAGGCTGGTGCTCAGCACAGAGCTCGGGGCTGTCTCGTGGCAGGAGGCGCAGTCAACAACTCTTACTGAGTTCCTTGGCCCAAGGAATGTCTGGTGAACTTTATTCTCTGTGTCTGATGAAGAGCGATCAGGAAATCTCACTCCTCGGGGAAGCTTCTCAGAGATGCAGACAAGCAGTGCCTCCCCTGATGTTGGCTCTGCTTGTGGTTCATGACATGCTGCAAGGTAGTATTGGGGTGCGGGGGGCACGCAGGCTGTGCTGGTAGCCAGCTGGATTCTGATGACCTCAAAGTTAGTCCAGGCTCATCTTCAGCTTCTGTCTTTAAGGGAGACCCAGGTCCACGTCCGAGATCCACTACTCATCACTTCCTGCTACTGGAATGTGTGTCCTCGTGATCTCATACACTTACGTATCTGACTCTACACTTTATATTCACTGCTCTCTTTCACATTCCCTAGTGCGTTTTTCAAAATGTCCTCTAGGAGAGCCTATTCCACATGGTAATTGGATTAAAATCAACTAAATTTAGACTTCCTTTGGTCTGCAAGGATCCTGCCTACTAAAATCAACTGCAGGGTACCACTGGGGTATCTCGTGCAAACATAAGGGGTCTTGTTTAGGTCACTGATCACTGTGTTCCCTGAGTCTTGGAAAATGTGCTGTTAAACCTGTGGTGTATTTCATTGTGTTTACTTCAGCCGATGGTATGGGGAGCTAGCTGGGAGCAGATAACAAGCCAAGAGGTTCTTTTGGTTTTTGTTGTCTAATATCAAACATTAACAATGAACACTTATCTACTAAGGGTGTTACTAAGAGAAGGCACAGCCACTGCTGCTATGTACTAGCTCTCAGTCATGTTTCTGCAGGTCAGGACTTAGATTTTGGACAGATCATCCTTTAGCCAGTCAGCTACCATGTCAGCCATTTCCTGCGGAAAACGGAGGATAAAAGCATGAGGGATTTTTTTCTCACAGAGTCGAATATCTCCTTCTGGAAATTCTTTCTTTATGTCTTCATAGTATGCCGTTGGACACCAAGCATCTATAGTTCCATAGTAAAATGTAAGCTAAAAGACAAGACAAAAACATTGTCTTAGAAAATATTTTCCTCTTCCAACACAAACATGACACCAGCGACCTGCAATGCTTTGGAAACAGCTCCCGTCTCTGGCCCTGCAATCTAGTCCCAAGGCCCCCTCCAGAGCATGGCTCTCTTGAGGCAGTGACCTTCATGGTGTATGGGAGTGAATTAAGAGGCATCTGATGGAAAGAAATCCATTCCCGTATAGGGAGGGAGAGTCCTGAGTGAGAGATCACCCGTGATCCACTTAAAGGACGTGTACATTGAGGCTGGGATGGGCACTGGAGAGATGACTGGTGAGGACGAGGACGAGTTACTGAGATGTAATCATTGAGAGCCTAGTGACCATTCATTACACACCTCACCGTTTCCACGCAGCCACATGGTAGGCGGATGCGATAGGTTTGTTGAATGCATCCAAAGATGAATCAGATAGACTCAGGCTTCTCAAGGTAGCAGATGAAAAGTGACCAGAACCCTGAGAGTGTCTGTAACATTTCTAAGAACAGGCTCCACGTAGCAGGAGAATGTGCTGACTCAGTGGGCGGGTGACCCAGCCCTACTTCGGGTGAGGGCAAAGCAGCTGCAGGGAGACACAGCCTCTGTGAGGACATTACTAAGAGCCTTACTGGAAACTGATCTAGACCTGTCCGTGACACACACACACACACACACACACACACACACACATATCCCCTGCTTTTCTAAAGTCTGTGTCCTGCTGCTTTGCGTCTCTGAAATACTTATGTTAGCACCTGTTTTTGCCAACTGAAAGAAATCCAAAGAGATTTTTTGCTTTTACGAATAAAGGCGAAAAGTGGAAGTAGTGCTCAGCGTTCGTTCAGCAGTGGGCAGGCAGAGAGGCTGCGTGCTGCGTGTGTGTGCACGGCTCCCCTGAGCGCCTTCCCCTGGAACCCCATTCCACATCAAGCCGCCAGAACTCTGAACTGTGTCTGCAAGCATCTGTGCTTTACCTCGATTCACTCTGTGCACCCACTAGCAAGATGTGTCCTAAGATATCAGAAAAGCCTACGAGAGCTTATTTTCGGGGTCTGGGACCACTCAAAAAAAAATTTTCCATATAGATTAAAGATAACTGCTTCTTTGCTTTATGCCGTTTCAACTTAAAAAAGGTTTCACAGGAATGCTCGACTTTGCGATAGTGGGGGAAACCGGAAGTCCCCAGGACTTCACACAATGAAGTGACATGATAAGGTCTGCATGGTAGGATATGTACTCTGGCTACAATGGTGACGAGAAACTGGAGGAGTCAAGGTGTGGTGGAGGACAGGATGGGCACGTGTGTTACTGTCCACTGACTCTGCTCTACAGCCATTAAATCCACTAGCTGAATATGGACAAGAGAGACTGCATTTACAAAAACACTGGTCTTTATTACAATCACCTTATGACTTAACCAATATTTAAAAGGATAGTTAATACTTTATATATTTTTAAAGATTGTATTTATTTATTTGACAGAGAGAGAGAGAGAGATCACAAGTAGGCAGAGAGGCAGGCAGAGAGAGAGGGAGAAGCAGGCTCCCTGCTGAGCAGAGAGCCCGATGTGGGGCTGGATCCCAGGACCCTGAGATCATGACCTGAGCTGAAGGCAGAGGCTTAACCCACTGAGCCACCCAGGTGCCCCTAAAAGCATAGTTAATACTTTAAAGAGGAAAATATGTGATGCAGTAGTCCAGAGAGTCAATTACTAATAGTAAACCTTGAGGTGCAGACTTCCTCTGAATTACGTCATCGAGATTTTTCTGGATGTCACCTGGGTTTTTAGTTTTGAATGCTGTAAAGGCTTTGTGGCTCATAGGCTGCTCACTTATTTGTTCCATCCTCCTAGTTTTTGCTCACTACAACCATTTCTGGGCACTCCAAAGGCCCTAAAGCCGAAATTCATTTTGCCATGGCTCTTAGCAGAATGGGAAGTTCTTCCTGTTGTTGGAGACCAGAGGGCCTGGCAGTGGCCTGGTTCCTTGCTTCAGGGGTCAGTCTCTCCACAGCTCAGGCATGCTATAACCCCATGGGCAGTGGGCCACTATTTTGGCCAGCAACACCCTGCCACAGTTTCCCTTGAGGTACTGCTGGGAGGACCGGCTGCCTGCAGGCATTAATTACCTACCAACAGGCCTAATAACTTTAGATTCTCTCTACACTATGCCCTACCTTTACCCACAAGAATCTTTTAAATTATATCTGGGAAACAGCATATGGAGCAGTCATCGTGCCCAGTGGCTCTGCACTTCCTCAGAGCATGAAACAGTGCTGAGAAATCTGGAAATGCTGACTTGGACTTGTGTCCATCAGGGGTGTTCCTCTGCTCCAGCGCACTCTCTTGCTGGAAGATTCCTGAACACCGAGAAAGGCTCTCTGGGAGCCCTTGCACCAGCCCAAGCTGATGGTGAGGTCTTGTGAAAAGGCTTACTATGAAAGGGTCACCCAGAAGGAGGGCCAGGCAGAAAGACCTCCCCAGGAGTCTCTCTGATGAGGAGGACGATCACCACCGTATGCGCCTGCTGCCACTTCTGCCTCATTCTCTTTCTGAGGAGAACTCGGCATTTCCTTTTCAGTGGGGCAATCACCACTTGAAATGCCTCCACTGAAAAGTCCAGCTTGGCGAGGCTCAGCACTAGGGAAACACCATTCCTTCCCTCATGCGTGAAAGTGTCAGACAGCTGAGCAGG
Organism: Enhydra lutris kenyoni; assembly: GCF_002288905.1. Taxonomy (NCBI): domain Eukaryota; kingdom Metazoa; phylum Chordata; class Mammalia; order Carnivora; family Mustelidae; genus Enhydra; species Enhydra lutris. Next base: position 7,377,321 of record NW_019154119.1, on the reverse strand, counting down.
AACAATAAGCATGGATCCCAGGGATCCACCTACCTACACCAAGAGACCAGTCGTATCCAAGCAGTTACGTGCATGCGCTGCCCAAGGCATGTACTAGGAACCTTAACACTAAGTGTTCAAGACCGTGTAGTAGTAAGGATTCCAGATTTCCCATATGTTCATCAAATTTTGTTGTTTAATTCTCCATGGCTAGTAACCATTTAGAGTGGGCTAGATTTTGTTAAATCTCTAAGTGATGGTGGGGTAAGGTCTTTTTTTTTTTCCCCCCTGTAATTCTTCTTTGGACTATATTCACGAAGGGCCCTCTATAAAAATCTTGGCTTACATATAAAACACATGGCTATTCTAATGCCTTTACATACACTGGCTCAAGATACTTCCCGTCCCTATAGATTACAAGTCACAGGCAATAGATCTGAACAGAAAACTCTGCATCTGTAATCCTAAACAGGAAACTGAAAAAGGATGGGGTGTGTAGAGGTCCTAGTGGGGGGTGGAGGCAGACAGGTGAAGTAGAAAGAAAGAAAGAACTGGACACCGAAGCCTGGTCGTTAAGAGTGTACACTGCTCTATGTCGCTCTGTCAAAGCAAATTTCCATCATGACACATAATAATGAACCGATAAAAACTGAGAATAACATGCTAAGCTCTGGACTCAAGGAGTCCTCACAACAACACTCTGAGGGAGGCATTTCATCCCTATTTGACAGAAAAGGAAACTGAGGCTTAGTGGGAGTACCTTGCTTAAGTTCAAACAAGTGGTGGGTTATAAATCCAGGGAAAACATTCCTGATCAGTTCTTTTTACTACCCTCTACAATTAACAATGAATTGACCCATGTTATGAAAACATATAAACCTAAAGACTGGGGGTGGGGGGAGGGTCTTAAACTGGCTTTGAAAACTGAGAGTGGCCAGCAAGGGTAGGAGCACACCCAACATCTGTACTTTTTTGGGGGGGGTGGGGTAAAGATTTATTTATTTATTTATTTGAGAGAGAATGACAGAGAGAGACAGAGAGCACAAGCAGGGAGGAGAGGGAGAAGCAGGCTCTCCACCAAGCAGGGAGCCTGACACAGGGTCGATCCCAGGACCCTGGGACTGTGACCTGAGCCAAAGGCAGCCGCTTAACTGACTGCACCCCCCAGCACCCCCCAATGCCTCTACTTACAGGCTTCCTCACCGTCTATGCGGTTCCAGGGTGCTGAGTGTCATGGGCGGGATAACTGCCAGGAAATTACCAGAATTGTTACCTGAGAATCTGAGGCTATCAGCGGCACTTTTAAATCTAAAGGGTTGTTAGAAGATAAATTATTTCCTGTAGTTTCTTTCTCCTTGGCACTTGTTTTGATACGCATGAGAGTTGATAAAAAGTACACATTATTGAATGGAAATTATTCTGTGTTTCCAAATTGCTGTCATGTTAAGTAATTCACTTCTCTATTAAACACAAAATTTAATTTTCCCAGTTGTTGTACATTTTGACTTCTCAGGACTGCTTTTTGCTTTTCCTCACGTGTTTTCTGTGGTAAGGTGGAATTACGGTTACGAAAGTCTCTGCGCTCACAGATGTATTTTCCTTTAGCTTTCAGTGCACCCCTAAGGAGATCCGTCCCTGCAGAAATGTCTCTACCAATTGTTGTAGTTTGCCACCATACAAAAATCACATTTGTCTTTTCTCATGTGGGTGTTTTTTTCTCTCACTTTTTGCTGCTGAAACTCACGGACTCAAAGCAGTCCCATCAAAAATGACTCTAACCCTATTGGCAAAGTGGTTGAAATCCACAAGTGAGTAAAACAGCTCTGGCCTGGAGAAGCTGCCAGACTAGGGAAAAACACAGGCGTGTACAAACTGGCCCTTCAATACAACAGGCAGAAAGAGAGGAACTGTTACAGGAGCCCAACACAGGAAAACCAGAATTCTGCCCCAAAGGGGTCAACAAAGCTTGGTTTTAGTACACATTTTGAGTTGAGTTGAAAGTTGGCTTTCATGCATTATGAACAGAGGATTTATTTTAAGAGCAAAAGAAATGCTAGAAATCATCTTATGACCTAAGTTTGTATTTTTGATTTAGCTAATCACTAACAAAAAATCGTATCTTAAAATACATTTTTTAGAGCCCTTGGTTTTTTTTTTTTTTTTAAAGAAAAATTCATTTATTCCTTGATTTGAAAGACAGAGAGTGAGAGAGAGAGAGCACAAGATGGGGGAGAGCCAGAGGGAGAAGCAGACTACCTGCTGAGCAGGGTGCCCAATGTGGGGCTCGATCCTGGGACTCCGGGATCATGACCTGAGCTGAAATCAGGAGTCAGTTGCTTCAACTGACTGAGCCACCCAGGCACCCCTATATACTTTCTTTAAGCCTAAAACAAAGCATTTTATTATATATATTATCATATAGCGCACACACATTCTCCACACACACACACACACACGTGTGTGCACACACACGCTGTATTCCCTTGAGAAGATCACGGGGAACATACCGGAAAGACATTGGTTGGAAGATCCAAGATTAGTCGCCAACCAAATACACCGTGAGGCACAGGCCCTGTCGTCAAGCCACCACTCACGCTTGGCTCGCTGAGGTGACTCTCGCCACTTTTACTTATTAATGAGACCTGCAGCCCACACTGCAGTGCCATCTGCATGTTCCTGGTCGAGTGTCTTCCAAAATAAAGGACGGCACCAGTATTCGGAGGCTGCCACTTCCCCTCCTGGTCGGGTTCCCGGGGGGAGCCCCTGGGCTCCAGCAGCAGCAGAGGTAGGGCCTCCTGCTCTCCTGGGCCGCACAGGGACCCCCGTGCCAGCATTCCACAAAGGGCTGCAGCTCCCTGTGTGCCCAGCGCGTGTACAAGCCCACCTCTTTAGAGAGAGTCCTGAGCTGTCACGCTTGTGGCAGGGAAAGCCGCGGCATCATAGCGACAGTAACCAGAGCAATGATGCAGATGCTCAGGGAGGAGACACATTGTCTCCTTTGTGCTCTGAGAAGTCAGGAAAATTGTCATTCCTGCTTCTCCACTTTTCCTCCCCTTCTCAGAAATGACCGCCGCCTGACAGCTTTGGGTTTGTTTGTGGTTTTTGTTTTGTTTATGATCAAAAAAGCCAAAGATCCGATACAAAGCAGGGCCAAATTAGTACCCCAAGTACCCCATCAATTCCCACTGCTCCTTGAGGTGCCTGCAGAGGGAAGAGGGCTCAGTGGTCATAAAGTACTACCGAGGGGCCAAATTTGTACCCAAACACCTAGTTACCTCCCAGCTAGATCTCCCTGTCCTGCTTTATTTCCCTATTTGCATCCTCTCCTCCCCGCCGCACTCTGAGGCTCAGGGCACTAAGCCTTCTGCATGCACCCGCCCCTGCAGAGAACCCAGGGCAGGCGGCTGCCTTCCCTCTTGGACAGGACAGTCAGACCCTCCACCCTCAGAGGCCTATTCTGTAACATAAGCCTCTTTCCCGTTATTTAAAAATCACATTCCTCTTGGGAACAGAGGGACAGCAGTCCCAGAGCTTTACAATTTCACTGCAGTCTTTCTGAGCAACCCTTTTTAGGAACTTGAAGAATTGCTAAAGAAAGGGAGACAGTTTAGGAAATTCACTTTCCAATTTACCTTGTTTCCTTTCTTCCTTTTATCCAGAATTGGCTCCATTATCATTCTTGAGAACATGAGAATTAAAATCCCCAAAGATGAAGAAACATGGCTGGGGATGGAGGAGACAACACAACCCTTTATGACCACTGAGCCCTTTTTCCCTCTGCAGGCACCTCGGGGAGCACTGGGAACTGAGGCACCAAAGGAAGAGGGGGAGGAGGCAGGCTGGTGGGTGACCGACTGGACCTCTCCAGTGGCACAACAACAGGCTTGCAGAGTGAGGCTCTCTCTTCCTGGGTGACTCAAGTGTAAAGGGCCTGAACACACTCACTCCTAAAGGTAGTGGCCCAGCTAGTGACCAGCTTTGTCTCTTTCTTACGCGGGACTAGCGTAAGAAGCTGACCCGAGGTGTCGATTTTATTCTGGCGAGGCTACAGAGTCTGAGGCATAGGGAACAAATTTATTGCCTTGTGTTTCTGTTTCTTCCTGGTCATATGCCTCTGGAAATTAGCAGATGTGCTGAAGCGTCTTGTTTAACTAATGTAGAGAAATGGCCAAGTTCAGCTCATCTGAATTCTCTGCACGAGGGTACTGGACCAAGTCCTGGAAAGATTAAGTACTTCTCTTTACCACTGTTCGTTCCCGTACAACATCTCCCCTAGGCATCTCAAGGGGAGCAGTGTCTGTGATCTAGAACGGGGTGGGGACATTCCAGAGTCTCTTGGCTCTATATTTAATATCACCGAAATCTTGTGCTACAGAATGAAAATATCTGGGAAGGAGTGTGTGGGGGGAGAAGTTAAGCAAATAGTCTTTTGAAAGCACTTAGAGGCATATCTAGGATATAACTAACTTTATAACAATAATAATAAACTTCTTTGAATGCTTAGTATATGCCAGATACTCTTGGAAGGCCTTTATATGAATTACAGCATTATATTTTTGGAACAAATGTATGATACTAGATACTATTATCAAACCATTTTATTGATGAAAAAAGGAGGCACAGTGAGATCACATAACTTAGTCAAGGTTCCGTAAGGAAGCGAGTGGTAGAGCTGGGGTTTGAACCTCAGGCTGTGACTCAGAAGACTGCTCCCCAGTACACAGCAGCTTCTTCCGCCACGCTCCCCTGGAGAACTCCGGGTACGCTAACACAAGTGCCTAAGATAAAGCTCTCAAGGTCAAAATGATTGAGATAAAGACAAATGTACGTATCTCCAGGATGATTATGACATTCCGAATAGGTTTCAAATGAAACCGGCAGAACTAACACAATCCGTTTCAGACTGCGGTGCGGCGGAAGGCAGTCCGGGTTAGCTGGTCCAGGCAGCGCTTCCTACGCTCTGCTAAGCAGGACGTGCGCATGTCTGAAGGATTTGCACGCCCCAATCTGCAAACAACAGCGCAGGGTTTCTTCCCAAAGGCAACAGGCACCTCTGGGCTCAGGTGGGCCAAGAAAAGAGCCATGGCGGAGGAGTTCCCGTTCCTGAGGGCATTCTGCCCCTTTCCCAAACCACCCTGTCACCGTGGCCTGACCCTCTGGGGCAGGGGCAGCACCACTTTGCAGGTGGTCCCTCGACGGCTGCCCGCCTCTGTCACAAAGCTGCACCTCGTGTGTTCTTGCTGGGAACGACCCGAGACCCCTGCTGTCTGATAGTGAGGCTCAGATCCGGGCTGGCAGTAGCACACACCAGCTGTTTCCATACGCCTAGGCCAGAGATGGTCACGGCAGTTTAGAATTTCCCTCCTAAGTGAGTTTTAAATGAAAACTTCAAGTTTCTAAACCAAACACTAATTCGCTTTTCTGTGAATGAGACATACATTCCCTTACAGTTTAGAACAATGACAGAACAAGGGAATGCGGCCCTATTTGCCTCAGACACACCAGGTGCCTCATAAAGCATTACATACCCCAGGGGTTCCCAAAAGAATTGGGATTGGGGTGGGGAAAAGGTAGAGCTGATTCTCTTACTTGGGTTTATTCTATCCTGGTTCTCATTCCCATCCCTCCTCTCCAACTCCTGTCTTGTTCATTAGCTCCTCTACTTCCTCCCAACCTTTCAAGCTCTGCTCTCTCAAGGATCAATCTTTAGATGTCTTCTCTCCACATTCTACTTCCTTTTGCTACAGTTATTCAGGCTCACGGCTTCAAGTCTGTCATCATTATATCCGAATCGAAATTCTGCCCCGACCACCATTCTAAGCTTCACACGTGTCTGCTTGGTGGTCCCACAGCTCTCTCAGACAAAGTACCCACAGGAACTACTTTCTCAACCACCTCCCACGGCTTGCTGGTACTTGGACAAATCCCCTAGCTTGTACCGATCTCAATACAGAGACATAACCTGAGACGCTTCCTTCTCTATTCTCTCATGTCCTATTAGTATAAGTGCTTCTTCTACTTTCTAAATCTTCCCTGTCCTCCCTCCTCTCCGCCCCCATCCCACTGCCTCAGTCCTTGTAAAAGCTTTTCGAGTGATCTTCCTATCTCAAATCTCCTCTGCTCTGATATTTTCCATACACCCCCCCGCCACCCTAATAATCCCTCTCACTTGTTAACCCAGCCACCTTCTTAGGGCTGACTGATGTGAACTGGTCGTTCTCAACGGGCTGGTGGTTCGCGGATGGCACAGGCTCGGATGAGTAAGCGGCTGTCAGACAGTGGCCAAACATTTTGTATATGACCCTGATCATTACCCCTTTGCTGAGACCATGTACTACTTCCCCCACAGCTCAAAATAACCTCGTCTTTTTAGCGTAGCATTTCATGGCTTCTTATTCTCAGGCCAGCGCTCAAGCCACACCACCATGCTGCCTCACCCTGTCTGGTGTCTCTAGAGTAGGGCTTCCTCACTGGGGGTCTATGGGTCCACATGGGTTCATGTGGACGTGGTGACAGTGGGGGAGGGGTAATGCAAACCTGCTTGGGAAAAAAGAGGACATCTTTATTTTTGCCAACCTCTAACTATAACTTAGTATTTCCTTCAGTTAGGAATACAGGCAACAAACAATAGTTGAGTAACATCTATATTTTGTTACCTATAAAATTATGGAAATTTTCAAATCACAGAAAATTTGGTGAAGATAACTAAAAAGTTATTTAGCTCACTGCTACAAATTCACAATACTAATTCTGACTGCTATTATATCTCATTATTTAATGTGTTAATAAAGGTGCACAAACTATACACCACAAATCTGTTTTTAAGTTATTGTGATAACTACACTTCAACATAATTGCTTTTTTGGGTAGTAATTTCATGTATTTATTTTATGCACTTAAAAACGTTACTCTGAGTAGGGGTCCATGCATGAGAGGGTCAAATAGACCCATGGCACAAAAGAGGCTTAGAATCTCTACCTTGATGGCTTCCCCATCCATCTATCCATGCATCCAGTACACAATTAATTATTAACTCCACAGGTGTCCTACATTGTTCTGAGTCTTTAGAGATACCAAGATGAGAAAAAACATAGTTCCTGACCTGTAGATAGACAAGAGGGGCAAACTAACCTCTTAAATACTGTGTAAAAAAGGCAATATTATAAACTACACAGGGAACCAGGAAAGCTGGGGAGCGACATCTAACCAAAACCAGGGGCTGGGGAAGGCCTCCTGGTGATGACAATGGAGCCAAGTTTCAAAGGACAGGTAGGATTCAGTCGGGTGAAGATAGAACACAGTCTGTGATGCCACAGGTCTCTTGGAAAGAACTGTGAGTCTGGTATATTTGCTCCAAGAAAGGGCAGCAACTCTAGGTAGTATTGAAGCTCTGTTAATAAATGCAATTGGTACCATGTATGAAGTCTCTAGACCTGGGAGGGCAGGCAGGCCGGCAATCAGCCTAGTAGATTTTTCAGAGTTAAAAAGACCCACTTTCCTCAAGAAGATAAAAAGTGGACACGTGGACAATGGAAATCCAGTGGTGGAAAATCTGAATGTAGAACCAAAGCCTGCAGATGATGGTACGACAGTTTTCTAGGGGATCAGAAAAAATCCCAAAGCCATCCACATGATGTAGTAGACTTTTAGACTAACGTGCTTGTGGCTTCCTGACCAGATGGCACAAAGACACATTTTTCAGAACTGCTTTAAAATTTGTTGAATAATTGAGATACCTCCAAGTATTTTTGCAACAAAATATGTGGGGCTCACGGAGTCTTCACACTGGACAGTCCTGGGTAGGTATATAGTTTTTGACCGCCTCTGTTTGGGGCTGAAATGGAACACAGTATCCTTGACTAGAGTATCCAGAAACGGGTATGTCTAGTCTTGGGAATTGGTTTTCAAGTTGAACAACATATCAGGATTGTTTGGAAAGCAATGCCCACCACTTTCCTAAAACTACGGTGCCCTTTCGAGTTTCCTTATTTTCTCAAGCAGACTGGGACGTATGTTGATTCAACTTTCACCAATATTAAATTACAGCATGTTTCCTCTTTTTTCATTGCAGAAACAAAAAGTTGCAATAAACTTCCTGTCTCTCTGTACCTTGTTTCACTTAGGAACTGGAACTGTATTATTCTGGTGAAGGGATCAAACTGAGTCGGTACAAAAGATAATCAATTAATGGCAAGGTAGTTTTGCATCATTAAACTAAACAATGGCTCACTTTCCCAAATTCCATAAGTACCTTTCGTGCTGTCTTAAGAAAACAAAACAAAACTATTCTCTGTAGTTGGAAAAGTTTATTCCTGTAACTGTGTTAATAATAACCTTGAAATGGACTGCTGTCTACCATTATACCCCCATATTTCTCTTATAAAAGTTTTAGTAAACTTACAGTCCTGACACAGTTACCATAAGCAGACTTCGATCTGGGAATGATTACACTTGCATATGGATTTAACTTAGGACAGGAATAAGTTAGCACCATCTTTTGACCTCTTTCTGAGCACAACATACAAACAGAATCCAGAAATGATGAGTATTTTACAGCAGCTGGCTTCCACAGGTGGTAAGATGGGTTTTGACACATGATGGGTCTAGTCATTCTGCAAGTGTGAGTTTTGGAAGTGGGCTTCTGCCAGTCTGATTATTAACTGGGAATTGAGTTGTTTTTATGAACTTCTAGCCTTGAGAACTTAAATGCATTTTTGAAACAAATTCACTTAGAATTTAGCTGAAAAATAAAATACTGTTTTTCTTGTATTTTTACATCCCTCAATGACTGGAAACAGCTGAAAGCCCTGGAGAAAGTGTTTTTCTGAGGCCCCAACGTCCCCCATTCAGCCAGTGAGGGTTTCCTTCTGGCTTCAAAATTTCAATCTCTAGCCAAATGCTATTTTAGAAAAAAAAGAAAAAAATGACCACTATGGCCCTAAGTCAAACACAGATTTTCAAAAGTCCTCTTTGGGTAAAGCTCCTATAGATCAATATTCTGAAAAAATATTTTTTTAAAGAAAGTATACATTTTTTGCTTTAAGATAATTGTATTGGGAGGTTCTAAAAATATGAATTAACACTGTAGCAAGCTGAAGTCAAATGTTTCAAAGTTTATGAAGACATTCTAAACCCAGGGGGAAGGTATCTGAGATCTGACCTGCAGACGTCGGGTTCCTGGAAGAGCTGGCCCCTCAGCAGGGCGCCCTGCGTCGGACCCTACAGATGTCACAGCTTAGCACTGACCGTAAAACTCTAGATTAGCACAGCCCCCCCCCCCCTCAAAAATATATAAGCTAATTTGTAACTTGAAATTTTCTAATAACTACATTAAGAAGTATAAAAGAATAGATGAAATTACTTTTATTTATTTATTTATTTAGATTTTATTTACTTATTTGACAGAGAGACACACCGAGAGAGGGAACACAAGCAGGAGGAGTGAAAGAGGGAGAAGTGGGCTTCCTGGCCTGATGTGGGGCTCGATCCCAGGACCCTGGGATTATGACCTGAGCTGAAGGCAGAACGACTGAGCCACCCAGGTGCTTGGAAATTACTTTTAATAGTCTATTTTATTTAGCCTAATAGTCTAAAATATTATCATTTCAACATGCAATCAATATAAAAATATTAGTGAAATATTTTATGTCTTACGGGTAATAAGTTTCTGAAATCCAATGTGTCTGTTATATGTACAGCACACCTCCTTTCAGACTAGCCACAAAGAACCACACATGTTTGGTGGCTGTCGTGTTTAGACAGTGCAGCTCCATCCTATTCAGAATGGACAGCAGACAAATGACACCATGGGAGTACCAGAGCCACCAATTCTAGGGTTCTTAGACATATTCTCAAACACGGTACCCTCCAGTTTCAGAGACTGGTGCTTCCAAATGTGTTTGTGCAAGACTCAAACATTTAGGGGTGCCTGGGTGGCTTGGTCAGTTGGGCGTCTCCCTTCAGCTCAGGTCATGATGCCAGGGTCCTGGGACTGAGTCCCACATAGGGCTCCCTGCTCAGTGGGGAGTCTGCTTCTCCTTCTCCCTTGCCTTTCTTCCTGCTCATGCTCTTTCTTTCTCTGAAATAAATAAAGTCTAAAAAAAAAAAAAAAAAGACGCTAACATTTGGAGCAGTAACTCCCAAATGCTAAATATTTCAATCTTTGCTTTTCTGCACCTGCTTGCAGAGAAATCCGGTCTTGGTGTCAGAGCTGAACTTTCCTATTCTTATGCACTGGAGAATAAAGAAAGACAGGCTGAGTCAGCAGGTCATAGTGATGTTAGTTTTTGTCCAGTGTTTTATTTACATTTTGATATAACTCATTATTCTATATATTATTGAGACCTCCTCAGTAGAAGGCCCTAGAGAGAAGCATTGATTCTAGAAGCAAACCTAACAAAAACAGGTGGTAAACTTTATTTAAGCATATACTGAAATCTACAGTCAGCTGTACTTACTTCCTATGCAACTTTCAAGAACACCTTATTTGAGCCAGAAGTAGAACTCTGCGTGAAATCTACAAATCCTGGAGGTCTTAAAGACTCTTAACCAATTCTAGCACTTCACGCTCAGTAAATATTTCTGCCCATCTACTTACTTCCTTGCAGCACCAAAGTGATTACCTTAGGTAAGTATGTCCTTATGGTTTCGTTGTCTCGCTTCACCACCTGCATCATTTCTTGGCCCCCAAGGTAGGCAGCATTAGCTACATTTAAAAAAAGAGTCAAACACTTAGAATATACACAATGAACACAAAAGTCAAACTAATCGGTTTTAATTCCCATTCCCAATTTTCCTTACAGCAAGCACTGTCTGATGTGAGGTGTCACCGAGGCCAAGAAAGGTATGTTGCCCTCACTTGCCTTTCTCAACAGCGACACACAGCAGCGACAGAACAGCCTAACGTCAGCCACCAGAACAAATGACCTACGGTGCGATTAAAAGCACAGACTTACAGATAAATCATGTATACTAGGGAAACTGCATGCAGTTACTAATGTGGAACTTTCCTGACCTTTTATTTTTTTTTTTAAAGTTACAACTAAAATAAATGTTTATTTCAAAATAGGTTTAAAGGCTCCCTAAGAGTTTTTATTGAGGGTTAGTCCCAATGTACTGACTGTGTAATGAGCAAAGTTGACCCTCTCCCTTCCAAGATGTCACATACCTGAGAAAGTCCTCATCTACAAATTTTCATTAAATGTTGTGTACCTTGGGCTCCATTTTGATTGGCATATTATTGTTATATTGCTTTCTTTTCTGTCATCATCTGCCTCATATATTTGTCCTTTTCTTTATTTTTTAATCTTTTCTCATTTTGTTTTAAGTATGTCTCTTGAAATCATAAGTAGACCTCTTTAAAAATGTAATCTAAAAGTATCTCTTAAACAACGGGACTTAACAGAGTCACATACCTCTGTCTGATCTGTCTCAGTCACAGATCTCTGGTCTGATTCCAATCATCCTGTTTTGTATATGCTTTGCTTTCTTTTAATTTCCAACTTTCTATCCCCTTTAGTGTGAATGATGTTTTCTTCTTCTATTTATTTTAAAGTTCATTTATTTTTTTAGTAATCTCTACACCCAACATGGGGCTCAAACTCACAACCCCAAGATTAAGAGTTGCATGCTCTTCTGAGTGAGCCAGCCACGTGTGCCTTTACTATCTCTTAAAAATTTCTTTTCACTATATAGTCTGAAAGCATGAATTCTCCTTTTATTCACTGAGTGATTAGCTGTACCTAAAATTTTGGAAAAAAAATTTATATTTTTTCTATTGCTGTCTGGAGTTAATCAGTGTCTATAATCTCTCCATCCAAACAAGGTGGACTCTGGCATCCCTGTACTTTCCTCATGCCTTCCTCTACCCGGTCTCCTCCTGGGAACTGTAGGTAATAAACTCTTATTCCAAGGGCAGTTCTCCATGCCTGTTACTTTACCACAGCCGATTTAAACAAATTCTGGACACACTATAAAACAAGGAGGCAGAGCTGGTATTCTGCGGAGGTCAGTGCCCTGGTTTTGTAGGTCACAGTAGTGAAGGGGAGAAAGCTGCTCAAAGAGGGGCTGGGGA